>NC_039367.1:1585422-2185422 GCF_003573695.1 Papaver somniferum
CATACACTAGACGATAGGGGGACATGCCAATTGGTGTCTTATAAGCTGTTCTATAGGCCCACAAAGCATCATTCAATCTTAATGACCAATCTTTCCTAGACGGGTTGACCGTCTTCTCCAGAATGTGCTTAATTTCCCTATTAGAAACTTCTACTTGTCCACTAGTCTGAGGGTGGTACGGAGTAGCAACCTTGTGAGTTATGCCATACTTGCGTACTAAAGACTCAAAGTACTTGTTACGAAAATGTGAACCGCCGTCACTGATGATAGCTCTAGGGGTACCAAAACGTGCGAATATGTTTTCCTTTAGAAATGAAAGTACCACCTTGTGGTCATTTGTTCTGGTTGCTATGGCTTCTACCCACTTAGAAACGTAATCAACTGCGACTAGGATGTACACTCTACCGTCAGAAATAGGGAATGGACCCATGAAGTCGATCCCCCAAACATCAAAAATCTCCACAATCAAAATGGGGTTCAATGGCATCATGTTTCTCCTCGAAATGCTTCCTAGCTTTTGACAGCGTTCACAAGCAACACAATAATCATGGCAATCCTTGAACAATGATGGCCAATAGAATCCACACTGCAAGATCTTTGCAGCGGTTTTCTTGGCACTGAAATGGCCTCCACATGCCTGGTCATGACAAAAAGATATCACATCTTTCTGTGCGGTGTTGGGGACACATCTACTAATGATTTGGTCCCGACAGTACTTAAACAGATATGGGTCATCCCAAAGGAAATGTTTAACTTCAGCCAAAAACTTATAGCGGTCTTGTCTCGACCAATGTGAGGGCATCCTACCTGCAGCAAGGTAGTTAACGATATCAGCAAACCAAGGGAGGTCTGAGATAGACATCAGCTGTTCATCTGGGAATGATTCTCTAATCAGCTCAGATTCATCAACAGACTCACTAGTTAATCGGGACAAGTGATCAGCAACCACATTCTCACACCCCTTCTTATCACGGATTTCGATGTCGAATTCCTGTAATAAGAGTATCCATCGAATAAGGCGAGCTTTAGCATCCTTCTTAGAAAGAAGATACTTCAAAGCCGCATGGTCAGTGTATATGATGATCTTAGATCCTATCAAATAAGATCTAAACTTGTCCAATGCAAATACCACGGCAAGTAACTCCTTCTCGGTAGTCGAATAGTTGAGTTGAGCATCATTAAGAGTTTTACTAGCATAGTATATCACATATGGTAGTCTATCAACACGCTGCCCTAGAACAGCGCCAACGGCATAATCAGAGGCATCACACATGAGCTCGAACGGTAGTTTCCAATCTGGTGGTCGGACTATATGAGCGGTGGTGAGGAGAGTCTTGAGTTCTTCCCATGCCTTCACACAAGCAGCATCGAAGTTAAAGACAACATCTTTGGCGAGTAGGTTACACAAAGGTCTTGAGATTTGGCTAAAGTTTTTGATGAATCACCGGTAGAACCCAGCGTGACCTAAAAATGATCGAATCCCCTTCACAGAGTGGGGTTGAGGTAATTGCTGAATGAGGTCGACTTTAGCTTTATCTACTTCAATTCCTTTTTCCGATACGATGTGTCCTAGAACTATGCCGGAGTTCACCATGAAGTGGCATTTTTCCCAGTTTAAAATCAGATTCTTTTGCTTACATCTTGATAGCACAAGGACTAGATGGTCCAAACATTCGTCAAAAGAGGAACCAAACACAGAGAAATCATCCATAAAGATCTCGAGAAAACTATCTATCATGTCTGAAAAAATGCTCATCATGCACCGCTGAAAAGTAGCAGGTGCATTACACAGCCCGAAGGGCATACGTCTAAAAGCAAATGTCCCAAATGGACACGTGAATGTAGTTTTTTCCTGATCTTCCGGTGCAATATGAATTTGGTTATAACCGGAAAATCCATCTAGAAAACAGTAGTGACTGTGTCCAGACACACGTTCTAGCATTTGGTCTATGAAGGGAAGGGGGAAGTGATCTTTTCTTGTTACTGTGTTCAATTTCCTGTAGTCGACACATACTCGCCATCCTGTGGTTGTACGTGAAGGGACTAACTCATTCTTTTCGTTCCGAACTACAGTAATGCCTGACTTTTTAGGCACAACTTGAATGGGACTAACCCATTTACTGTCTGAAATCGGATATATGATAACCGCATCAAGTAGCTTCAAGATCTCACTCTTAACGACTTCTCTCATGTTAGGGTTAAGTCTCCTTTGCATTTCCCTAGATGGTTTGGCATTCTCTTCAAGATTAATGTGGTGCATGCAAATGGTGGGGCTTATCCCTTTGAGATCTGAGATGGTCCATCCTAAGGCTTCTTTCTGCTCCTCAAGTACTCCTAAAAGCTTGTTTTCCTGTTCTATGTTTAATTGTGAAGAAATGATAACAGGTAAAGTATCAGAAGGACCTAGAAATGCATACTTCAAAGTATCAGGTAATGGTTTCAATTCCTGGTTGGCCTTAGGCGACTCAGCCGAAGATATAACAAATTCCTCAGAAAGTGGGGGTTGTTCCACTGTATTCTGCCACTTAGTGATGTCCATTTGAGGTACAGATTCGAGCAAAGATTGGACTTCACTAGTGTATTCATCATCATACAACTCCAAGTTAACACCTTCCAAACATGCTTGCAGGGGATCTTTTGACATAATGCTAGTCAATGAATCTTGTATCAAACTCTCAATCATATTGACTTCATGTACCTCCTCATCATCAAGATTCACAGGTTGTTGACTAACATTAAACGCATTCAATTCTACAGTCATGTTTCCAAAAGAGAGTTTCAACACTCCATTCCGACAGTTGATGATTGCATTGGACGTCGCCAAGAATGGACGTCCTAAAATGACAGGAATGTGACAATTTGGGTTTTGGACAGGTTGAGTGTCTAAGACAATGAAGTCTACAGGAAAATAGAATTTTTCAACCTTAATCAAAACGTCTTCTACCACTCCACGAGGAACTTTGACGGATCGATCCGCTAATTGGAGAGTTATAGGTGTAGGCTTCAACTCTCCCAGACCTAACTGCACATAAACAGAATATGGTAGGAGGTTCACACTTGCACCTAGATCTAATAAAGCTCTATTGACCGTGTGTTCTCCGATAGTGCAAGAGATTGTTGGACAACATGGGTCCTTAAACTTGGGTGGAGTTTTGTTGAGAATGATGGAACTCACTTGTTCAGCTAAGAAAGCACGTTTGTGCACATTAATCTTGCGCTTTTGAGTGCACAAATCTTTGAGGAATTTGGCATATGCAGGGATTTGCTTAATTGCCTCAAGAAAAGGAATGTTGATGTTGACTCTTTTGAACAGTTCTAACATCTCATTGTAGTGGGTGCTTATCTGTTGGCGAACTAACCTCTGAGGAAAAGGAGCAACAGGAACATTAGGAGGTAGAGGGACGTTCCTAGCAGTAGGTTTGTCGGCTTCACTAATGTGCTCGGATTCTTTTTCTGGACTGGAGGTTTCCTTAGGTGGTGTAGGCAATGCTAAGTTTGGCTCGGATTCACTTGTTTGTGGTATGCCTACATTGTTCTCAACAATTTTACCACTTCGGAGAGTGGTGATGGAATGGACTTGATCGGGTGAGGTTCTTTCGCAAGATGATGATGTGCCCGCTTGAAATATCCTCTTTGGATCTTGTTGGGGTTGGCTAGGAAGTTTACCCTTTTCTCTTGTATTCAATGCATCGCAAATTTGACCCATCTGTAGTTCTAGAGCGGTGACTCGCTGATCAGTTGCTTTCTCGTTTTTCATCAGATGTTGGGTCAACTGATTGATACTTTCTTCAATGTTGGACAATTTCTTGTCAGCAGTGTATTGAGGGTACGACTGCTGTTGAGGATTTCTCGGGTATTGATAGCCTTGGTTGTTTTGATAGCTTTGATTTGGTTGAGATGGTCCTCCTTGGGCAGGGCCTTTGGACCATGAAAAGTTGGGGTGGTTTCTCCATCCTGGATTGTAGGTCTGTGAATATGGGTTGCTCTTGTTTTTGAAACATAGCGTGTGCTTGCTCAAGCTTAGATTCCTGGAATGCATGCATTTCCGGACAATCATTGACTTGGTGATCAGATCCATTACATAGAGCACAGATAGCCATTTCGACATGTTCACAAAAGGTAGTGGGAGAAGGGTTTGCGTTTTTCTGTAGTTCTAACGCTTCTATTCTTCTTGCTAGCGCAGCCATCCTTGCACTTCCTTCAAAATCAGACTCAATCCTATGGACTCTAGCTACAGGTGTAGTCTTTCTAGGTTCACGAATGGATTCCCACTGTTGCGTCTTCTCAGCTACTTCAATCAGGAAGTCCCAAGACGCATCAGCAGTCTTGTTTACAAAAAGACCATTGCACATTGACTCAACCGTTGTTCGGGTGGACACATCTAGACCTTCATATAAAATTTGCACAAGTCTCCATTTTTCAAAACCATGATGGGGACATTGGAGCAATAATTCATTGAATCTCTCCAAGTATCTAGCTAGGGTCTCACCCTCTAATTGCACAAAGCTATTCAGACTTTGACGAATTGTCGCAGTCTTGTGATTTGGGAAAAACTTTTTGAAAAACTCCTTGATGAGATCATCCCAAGACATGATGGATTGAGGCTGTAAAGCATACAGCCAGGCCTTAGCCTTATCTTTAAGGGAGAAAGGAAAAAGCCTCAACTTTAGGATTTCGTCGGACATTTGAATGAAACGCAGAGTTCCACAAATCTCCTCAAATTCTCTCACGTGGTGGTACGGGTTTTCATTTTCAACACCTTTAAAAACTGGAAGCATTTGTATTGTGCTCGATTTCAGCTCATAATGGCCATTGGCTTCGGGTAGCACAATACAAGATGGTTGACTAGTTCTCGTTGGGTACATATAATCCTTGAGTGTACGGGGTTCTCCCATTGTTTCTGATTGATCTGGACTGTCTACCTCAGAACTAAGGATTTCGATTGGATCGTCCGGGTTAATTCTAACGAGTCTGTTTGTTTGGTCTCTGTAGGTCACAATCATGTCCTCGCAGGTACCTCAACTAACATGTTGGTCAGAGCAGTCAGAAACAATTTTTGAACCACAAAAGGCCCAATATTTTGGTTTAAAATGGGTTTTTTGATGATTTGGTTTTGAGTGGGTTTTGGTTTCACAATGGGTTTTGGTTTATAAAATGTAGAGCCCAAATTTTTTTTTTTGTAAAGTTAGGAGCCTAATGGATGGGATATAAACCTAAAGTCCAAATTAAAATACAAGCCCATAAAAGAAAAGAAAAAGAATAATAACAAACAATAATTACAAGCCCATAAAAGAAAAGAAAAAGAAAAAAAAGAAAGAAAATTAAAAATTATTACAGGCCCAAATAGAAAGAAAACTAAAATAAAAATTATTACAAGCCCAAATATAAATACTTAAATACAAGCCCAAATGAATTTAATGAGGCCCAGTTGGGTTAGCTCATGGGTTAGGCCTACCTGAATAGCACAACCCAGCTGTTCAGTTTTAGTTGCAAAAGCCCAGTTGGGCTTTGGATCGTCCTACACAGCTTACGGCCCAGTTGGGCTTTGGTTCAGTTTCTGCACCTTCTGCAGCTTACAGCCCATTTGGGCTTTGGTTCAGCAAAGCTGCAAGTGCACCAGCAGCAGCAACAGCAACAGCAGGAGCAGCAGCTTAGGGGAGGCAAGCAGGCAAGCAGCACAAAGCAACAGCAGCAGGAGAAGCAGGTTGCAAGGAAAAGAAAGCTGCAGCAGCACAGCAGCTTGGCAGCCCAGTTCAATAGCAGGCTTAGCACAACAGCAGCAAGTAAACAGCACCACAGCACAGTTCAGTAAGCAACAACAGTTCAGTAACAACCCACAAGAAAGAAAGAGCAATTGCGCCGCAACCGAGTCCCCGGCAGCGGCGCCAAAAACTTGGTGGGACTAGAAATGGTCCTAAAAATTCTAACTGCAAGTGCACAGTGTCGGCAAGCAACACAGGGCAAGCACAGGTCAGTTCCACAGGGACAAGGGGGTGCAAGTGCTATTTTTCTTATTGTAACCAATTTCTAACTGATTACACTAACCAGGGCAGATTACAAGTCAAACTAACATTCATTTCTTTTCACTAACATTAAACAGAACTAACATTAACTTCTCAATCATTAACAGTTATTAACTTCTCAATCATTAAACAGAACTAGCATTTACTTTCCACTAACAGTCATTAACAGAACTAGCATTTACTTTCCACTAACAGTAAACAGAACTAACATTAACTTCTCAATCATTAACAATCAAACTGAACTCAAGACATTCATGGCATTAACTTCAGGCTAGCATTGGATTTCTACTAACATCAAAGTCAACACAGCATTTATTTCTGAAGCATTAAACACTGACTACTCATTCAACATTAATCATTAATCATTGACACTAATCATTTACATTAACTGAACAAGCAGATTTGTAGGCAGAGCATTACACTAATTCAATCATTGAAATTGAAGCAAGGTTACAAAGATAACTAAAGGTGAACAAGAAAATATTGAGGTTAAAATTTCTGAACAGCAATGAAGAGTTGGTGAATCTGATGAATGGGAAACTAGGGTTTGAGAATTCACCTCTCAGCCCATACTATCATGTTAACTATTGCACTTCTCAGCTTCTTTAAGTGGATAAATTACCTCCAATCACTAAATCAAGGCAAGCATTAGTTGTCTGCTTAAAGAACAACTAATCAAAACACAGTAACAAGCAATTGAGAGTAAGTGAACATACATAGATGGATTCTAACTACCTAGGATGCTTGACATTCTAGGTGAAAGCAATATGTTGTTCATCAACAAAAATACATCCTACACAGTGATATTATCATACATCAGTAGCAATAGGCACACATCCTAGCATTAAGGCTAAGGGTTTCATCTAAACCCTAGTTAGGATGTTTAGTTCATGAGTAGAGGGCCTAACATGATACTAACAGTATTGGTGTACATGGAGAATTCAAAAGTGACAGGACACAAGCCAATTGCCAATTGATTGATAATTTTTCACTCTAATTAAACTTGGGTCTCTCTCCCCTCCCTTCACAATGTTCCACAGTGCACAATTTATACCAGAATACAAAACCTAATTGTAAATCCCCAAATCAGAAAATTAGGGTTTTTTAAATTACACAAAATTTACTTACAAACTCCCAAAATTTGCTCGACCCATGCCTCCTCTAGTCCTTGTTGTCGATTACCCATGCTTTCTTCTGCTCCTCTGCTACGAATTCAGTTCCCATCAACCTAGTTCTCTCATGTCAAAACCCTAACAGTGGGTAGGGTTAATGAAATGGGTGAAATAGGATGATAGGTTTTGTTGTCGGTTGATGGAGATGGTGGTGTTGTCGGGTGTTTGTGGTGGTGGTGGAGCTCGAGGTCTGGTGGTGGCAGTGGAGTTGCAGGTGATGGTGGTTCTGGAAGTGGTCGGGTGGAGAAGATGAGATCGAAGTTTTGGGAAGAAGGAAGTGTTTGGGTGGATAATAGGCTTCGGTGCTAGGGTGTGAAGCGGGAGCATCTGATTCGATGTTTGGCGAGCTGAGCTGCTGGATATGGAGATGGTAGGTAGATCGGACGGCTAAGAGAGAAGCAGTTTGTAGCGACCGTTGGATGTGGAACACAACGAAGTCAACGGTGCTAGATTAGGTTAGGTGCTGTAGTGTTGGGCGGAATCATCGGGATTTGATGCACAGTGATGAGGTGACCGCTGGATGACAAAATGGATCCAATCTGACGGCTCTCATGGAAATGGGTATGGATAAAAGAAACGGATTTGGGTAAGGGTTTTGGGCTTTGGATATGCCAAGCCCATATCTTCTTTAAGAACAATTCTTCCTTCTTGAGCCCATTCCTAGCTTTTTGGTCTTGTGCGCAACATTCCTCGCGGCTTCCTTGCGTAATTCCTCCCGGCTTTTCACTACTTTTCTGCTCTTTTTGCTCCGCACTTCATCCAGATTTTATTTGTTACCTAAAAATGCAAAATTAAGTAAGAAAAATATTTATTCTTGAAAACAATGAAAATACAGAATATGGGATAAAATGTAGAATTAATGCGCAAAAGATGAGTTAAATGCCAACAAAAAGGGATAAATATATACAATATTTGGCACTCATCAATTCTCTAGAGCTATGCATTAATTGCTGGTAATTAAAGCATATAAAATTAAAAACCTTAATTAGAGATTCTTAATTTATTTTGGCACATGATCACCTTGATTACTAAGGAATATCTTTGAAAAATAAATGACAAGATTTACTGCTCGTGTTCAAAGTATGTTGACATCTTTTCACTGCAAATCCTTATTTAATATTTATATGGATTTGCTTTCTTGGAATCGGTTATACCACATTTCCTAACAAGTTTAGAATTGGTCTACCCGTATTCCAAGACTACTATGTGATTGGTCATACCAAATCACAAGGGTTAGTTGTGATCGGTCGTACCAAGTCACATACATGAGTTCAGATTGGTTATACCAATCATTAGGATCGGTTATACCTAAATATGGTACATACTTGTGATCGATCACACCAATCACTAGGATCGGTTATGATAGACACATTTTTGTGTCTAAGTTGTCCTCAATTTTCTGTATTTTTGGTACTCGATTTTGTACTTATTATGGTGTTTTGTGTGTTTGTAGTTATTTTTAAATTTTTTTGGAAAAATCGGCTCGAAAAATTATTGGAGCACCCTCATATGGCATTTGATAAACGGACCCCCAGTTTGGATAAGGGGCACCTCAGTTACTATTGGCACCCCAACAACTGGTTACGAGGCACCTTCATCCCCTTCGTTTGAAACTGAATTTTGGCGAGAAATAATGCTCTTCAGGTGGCTGAATTAGGGTTGGCATTTTTGGACATGATTGAAGGAGACTCAATGGCTAGGAATTATTGGGACTTGTTTCAGCTTCACAGGCGTGGTATGGTTATTGATTTTGATCAGAATTTGAGAAATCATCAAGATTGAGTGAAACAAGGTGTTACGGGTTTTGCTTGAGAAAACCCGAGAGTTGTTGTTTTTGATTTTGGAGATTTCTGGAGTGATTCAATCGCTCCAGTGGATTGGTATGGGACTGTTATGCTTAGACAAAGTAGGTATAGTCGTTTGATTCATCTAAATTGGGATGAATAATCCGAGAGAAGTAAACAAAGCAACGCGTTCACGAGAGAGGTATTTCACGGGATTGTATGAGTTTTGAGGAGTTTGAACGAGTTCTGCGCATAATTGTTGACTCGAGCAACAGTTTGGAGCATGTCAGAGATAAATAAGGAGAGTTTGCAGCTGTAAGACGTGTGCAAGAGAAGAAAAAAGGAAAGAATATTTTCCCATGTATGGATGTGATTTTGAGGCCCTATCGAGTATATATAGAGTTCCGAGGAGTTGTAGTGGGGGTACCAATAGTTTGGGAGAGTTTAGAGCAACAACAGAGGAGATTGATCGAATTGCAGACTTTTCTGCTGCTGATGTGAAGAATACGAAGAACTTAAGACGCCTGGAGACAGTAGGTCATGCTACAACAATAGCCACACAAAACTTGTATCGTTCTACGTAATAGTTGGTTTGTAACAGATATAATTGTTAACCTGGTATTTAATCATTTCTCCCCTAGTAGGAGCAAAATCCTACCAAAAGTAGAAAAAAGAAACAAAGAGAAACTGCGGCGAATAAAGGCATCAACAAAAGGAGGCGCGACCACATCACCTGGATGACCTGTTTTCCTTAGCAGGCGCTTCCCGTGGCCGACCTGCAACCCCCATATTACTGCCTGCTGGTCCATCTTTCTCATCAACCAATCAGATCGCTTTAAATGCGCCGCATATACTTTTGATTAAAAGTGGAAGTTGGTTGGCCGATACGCCTAATTCCTTAAGGAATTGAACATAGGCTTCCCATGTCAGTCTCAAAACGATCATGACCATACGTTTTGGCCATCCAATTTGCCTGGCCTCCTCCCAGCACGGCCAGACAAGCTCCATGTTACTCACTGGCGGGCCCACTATTATTCCAACCAATCAGAATCCTTATAGCACGCCGGAAACAACCCTAACCGCAAGCAAAAAGTAAGCCAGACGCGCGGATAAAAAAAGGGTTCAAAGGAATTAAGACCGCATATGGTGGTCTTAAATCAATCGTGGCCGTCCAACTTCGTCGACCGCATTGACCGGCCTAGATTCAATTCTAATCAACAGGAAAGGTATGAATGTGCTTACCAGCGGCCCGACTATAGCCTTGGCCGATCGAACTGCTCCCAGCCCATAGCTAACACTCAAAACCGTTATCTCAAAATAGGTTGGCCACACGGCCATAACTTCCTTGTTATGGCCAGCAACAACACATTATTGTCGCAAAACGATCTCAGCCGTCCAAATTCGCTGGCCGAATCGACCGGCCTAGATATAATTTTAGGTGACCAATAAGATGCCGCCGTGATCACCGGCCATCCCTCTTCCATAAGGACCGATCAGCCAAGCCGCGACATACCTGTAGGCCCTTGAACGACTGCCCAAAGGTGGCTAGTCGCGCTTCCTATAAGGGTCTTAAATGAATTCAATGGCCACCAATAACTTCCCCAAAGAAGCTCAGCCACTCAATTTGGATAGCCAATTTAACCGGTCTAGATCTAACTTGGCCGACCAATAGGATGTTAAAATGGTTACCAAGCATCACTCTCCTATAAGGAACGACCGGACCACCTTTGGCGTGCAAGAATAACTCCTGGAAGCTTCTTGAAGATGGCCGTTCATGCTCCTTTTAAGACATTAAGCTCCGCGACTAATTTAAACAAGTTGATACAACGATGCATATGGGCATCGATTATTTTGAGCTTCTTTCTTAAAAGCGATGCTTTATATGCATCGATTACAAACGATGTTTTATAAATATCGATTTCACAAATAACTTAATTATTTGACCTAAGAAGCATTACGTGCTATTTCTTGCGCCAAGACTCATGGCTTGACTTGTAACATATGACCGCCCCCATCTATCTTGCGTGTGATTGGTCAAAATAACTAGGTCTTGCAAATAAGACCTACTCAACAACCCGCTACATATTTTCCACGAAAATACTCGAGACATCAAGAATGTCACAAACTGGGGGATGTTCATCAGGGTACTGGTCTAGCGGTTTACACGCCGCACGCCCATTATGAGAAAGTGTCGGGAAAGGCGGAAAGTTAGTGGCAGTAGAGAAGTAGTGGGTGTAAACCGACCCGTCTTCCATCATAGTAAGACGTGGTTTTCAACATTTTTACACGATCCCCACTTCTCCATCACTCGACTACATCCACTTCCTATGAGATCAAGGTGCATGCAACTATGACTTGTATAAATAGGTTTTCAACCTATTTGAACCAACAATGGTTATCAACACTAGTATCCAGAAAACACTAAGAACTTATAGCTTACATTCCGCAAGAAATTTCCACATTGTGATACAAGTCATAAAACATCCACACCTTCATAATTCAACATTATGATCTCAACACCTTCTTCGATTCCCTCCCTAAGATCAACCCTTCTCCTTCATTTTGTGACCGAAGCAAGGCTGGAACGGCCATTTCTTGGTTTAGGCTAGAATTGTACAAAATGTTCTCTCGAATCTAAAGTACTCCCATGCAGTGCATTTGTTTAGGGTTTAGATTCGTTTCTCGGTGGCACACCCAAATCTACTATTTCCAACATAATCAGTTTTTACCCCAAAACAACTGGCGGCCACAGAAGGAGATTAATCTCTATATTGCAAGATCAATTTTAAATTTCATATCAATTTTTTCGAATTCAAGACGGTGGATCTTAGTTCTGGATCAGTAACTAATCCTGATGCTACTGGAGCTGAAAGCACTCTTGGCGTCAATACCCATGCTGCCGGAACCAATGTACCACTTGCCAACACGGTCAACACATCTCATGGTGTTACATCCTCTTGCACCAACACCAGCAGCGCTGGAAGCATCCCCTCTGGAATGACGCCTCATATCACCAGAGCCAGGGCCACTGCCACTCCCAATATTTGTTCGAGCGTGACTCCTCCAATCGTCACCATAGCTGCTACCACTTCTTCGTCAGGGCGAGAAACCGGAGGAGCCAGAGGAAACCAACCTACCATTACCATTGTCGATTTAATGGAGAGACAATAATTTCTTGTCAAAGCTCAGAAGAACATGGCTACAACTCAGAAGGAGGTACTCACTTTTCTCAAGACATTAACAAAAAAATTACCACCAGAACCGCGCCAACCTCAAATGGAGCAGACAAGGAACACTTTCATGACTCCTGGTGCAAGTACTTCAACATGACGTGTCTTTATGGATGAAGAAGCTCGAGTAGCTCCTGAAATTCCATCATAGAGGAACCAAAAATCCAATTTATCACACGTGAGGGCCTGGAACGACTTCTCCAGAATCGAGGCAGGGAAAATCGAGCTACCATTCATTAACACCAGCCTCCTTATCCTCCCGATGTGCAAAGAGTTCCTCTTCCAAGAGGATATTCCACTCCCTAATTATCTCTTTATGACGGTACTGGTAACGCTCGTGAACACATCTCTCTTTTTCTGGAATCACTAGGGGAGCATGAATACAACCACGTCCTCCGTCTAAAAGAATTCTCAAAATCATTCACTAGAAGAGCTTATACCTGGCACAACAACATTGCACCAAACAACATAGCCAATTGGTGTGAGATGGTTACCGCTTTCTACAAGAAATATTTCTTTGTGTCTGAGCAAATCAATTTATCAGACTTGGGTAGAATGTTTCAGCGAAAAAATGAACATCCAAATTATTATGACAAGAGATTCATAATTCAAGCGCTAGATTTCCATGATCCAAATGTGACCAACCATCAATTGGTGGAGTTATGCATTAATTTCATGGTACCCGTCTATCACGCACTACTGGAGAACCTGCACTTCCAGACATTCTCTGAACTTCATAAAGCTGCTAAGCGGTCTTCCAGAACAACACCAGCCTTCCAAGGAAAGACCAGGACCACCAGGAATGAAGATGCACAAGAGACTCGAGGGAACAGACGTCTCAACAAATAATACAACACTTAACCCTCTGTAAGCGTGGTGACTTAAGGAGGAAAAATAAAATCTCCATATGCAGAACAACAACTCAAGCGTGTGGCACCAGCGCAACGGACAACTCAACCCCGGAAGGCTGCGACTAAGACGCCTGCACAGCAACAAGAAACTGGAGAGGCTGATCTAAACTTCCCGTTTCCGATTGAAGAAGTAATCGAACTCCTAAAAGCATGGATTCAAGATGATGTTATCAAGCTACCTCCTCTCAGACGTCCACCAACTGAAAAGGAAATGGTGAATCCCAAATATTGCCGTTACCATAGGTTCATCAATCACCCAACTAGTGACTATAACAAATTGAAACACATTTTCAAAGATAAAGTGGATGCATGGGAAATTAAATTAGGCACTGAAGGAGTTCACCGAGATCCACTTCCTGTCAGGAGCCAGAGGAAACCAACCTCCCATTACCATTTTCGATTTAATGGAGAGACAAGAAGTTCTTGACAAATCTTAGACGGACATGGCTACAAATCAGAAGGAGGTACTCACTTTTCTCAAGAAATTAACAGAAAGATTACCACCAGAACCGCGCCAACCCCAAACGAAGCAGATAAGGAACACTTTCATAACTCCTGGTGCAAGTACTTCAATATGACATGTCTTTATGGATGAAGAAGCTCGAGTAGCTCCTGAACGTCTATCAGAGAGGAACCAAAAATCCAATTTTATCACACGTGAGGACCTGGAACGACTTCTCCAGAATCGAGGCAGGGAAAATCCAGCTACCATTCATCAACACCAGCCTCCTTATCCTCCCGATGTGTAAAGAGTTCCTCTTCCAAGAGGATATTCCTCTCCCTACTTCTCCCTTTATGACGGTACTGGTAACGCTCGTGAACACATCTCTCTTTTTCTGGAATCACTAGGGGAGCATAAATACAACCACGTCCTCCGCCTGAAATAATTCTCAAAATCACTCACTAGAAGAGCTTATACCCGGCACAACAACATTGCACCAAACAGCATAGCCAGTTGGTGTGAGATGGTTACCGCTTTCTACAAGAAATAATTCTTTGTGTCTGAGAAAATCACTTTATCATACTTGGGTCGAATGTTTCAGAGAAACAATGAACATCCAAATGATTATGTCAAGCGATTCAAAATTCAAGCGCTAGATTTCCATGATCCAAATGTGACCGAACATCAATTGGTGGAGTTGTACATTAATGTCATGGTACCCGTCTATGCACTCTACTGGAGAACCTTAACTTCTAGACATTCTCTGAACTTTATGAAACTGCCAAGCGGTCGGCCAGGACAGCAATAACCTTGCTAGAAATGACCAGGCCCGCCAGGAATGAAGATGCACGAGAGACTCGAGGTAACAGACGTCTCATCAACAAACAATACAACACTCAACCCCTCTGTAAGAGTGGTGAGTGAAAGAGGAAAAATAAAAGCTCCATCTGCAGAACAACAACCCAAGTGTGTGGCACCAGCGCAACAGACAGCTCAACCCCGAAAGGTTGCGACTAAGACGCCTGCACATCAACAAGAAACTGGAGAGGCTGCTCTAAACTTCTCGTTTTCAATTGAAGAAGTTATCGAACTACTGGAAGCATGGATGCAAGATGATGCTATTAAGCTACCTCCTCTCAAACTTCCACCAACTGAAAAGGAAATGGCGGATCCAAAACATTGTTGTTACCATTGGTTCGTCAATCATCCAACCAGTGACTGCAACAAATTGAAGCGCATTTTCGAAGATAAGCTGGATGCAGGAGAACTTCAATTAGGCATTGAAGGAGTTCACAGAGATCCACTTCCTGTCAGGAGCTGCATGATTTCTGGGGACTCCGTACACATAACCGTACAGTCTATGATGGAGCATTTATGTGAGATCTTGTATTTCTCCAAGGCGCGACGTCAAAACGTATTTACAACCCTTAACCGTGTTGTGTCAGGCAAGCGGCTTTTTCTATCCAAGGAATCCACTCCTAAACCCCAATCTCTCATGGAAAGTACGACTAATAGATGCAACTGGGGACTCCTAACCACCGCCCACTTGAAAGATGTCGAGTTTGACAACACATTGATTGACGCGGCCTCTGACTTCAACATTGTCATCGTCAAGACTCTGAGAGATGCTAAGATTTCAAAGCAGGAAGTTGTTTACTACCCAACCAAAATCAAAAACTCGGAAGGATAATGAGCCTTAGACAAGTTTAGTCCCTATCTCTTAGGTTCTAAGGTCATAATCTTCACTGATCATGCTGCTTTGAAGTATCTTCTTTCCAAGAAGGATACTAAACCTAGATTGATTAGATGAATCCTATTGTTTCAAGAATTACCCTTAGACATTAGAGATAAAAAAGGTGCAGAGAATGTAGTAGCAGACCACTTGTCTAGTCTTGTTGTGGATACCCCTGATGATTCTCCTCTTGTAAGGGACATTTTTCCTGATGAATAAATGCTCTTTGTTACCCAATTACCTTGGTATGCGAATATAGTAAACTATCATGTTACTGGTCGAATGCCCCAACATTGGGGTAAAAAAGATCGTTCTAGGTTTTTAGCCGAGGTTAAGCACTTCTTTTGGGATGATCCTTAATTGTTTAAATATTGTCCAGACCAGATTATTAGGATATGTATACCTGAGAGTGACCAGTCCAGTATTATTTCCTTTTGTCATGATAATGCTTGTGGGTATCACTTTAGTGCTAAGAAGACTGCTGCTAAGATATTTCAGTGTGGATTCTATTGTCCTTCGTTGTTTAAAGACTCCCATAGTTACTGTGTTTCTTGTGAACGTTGCCAGAAATTAGGAACCATTTCCCGTAGGGACATGATGACCTTGAACCCTATTTTAGTTGTTGAGGTATTTGATGTGTGGGTTATTAACTTTATTGGTCCGTATCCTAATTATTTTGGTAACCTATACATCCTTGTCGGTATAGACTATGTCTCTAAGTGGATTGAGGCGGTTACGTATAAAACCAATGACCATACTGTTGTGATTGAGTTCTTGAAAGATTATATACTTACACGTTTTGGTACCGCGAGCTATAATTAGTGATGGAGGGTCGTACTTTTGTAATGGACCTTTTGGGATTTTGATAAAGAAATATGGTATTACACATAAGGTAGATACCATGTATCATCCACAGACTAGTGGTCAAGTAGAGGTTTCCAATAGGGAGATAAAACGTATATTAGAGAAAACAGTTAATCCTAATCGGAAAGACTGGTCGTCTAAGCTTACTGATGCCTTATGGGCTTTCCTCATTGCGTTTAAGACCCCCATTGGAATGTCACCTTATCGACTTGTGTATTGCAAGGCATGTCATTTACCTGTTGAGTTAGAACATAAAGCATATTGGGCTGTTAAGAAGCTAAATTTTTCACTTGACAAGGAAGGAACCCATAGGCAACTCCATCTCAAAGTATCGTGATAGCGACAATTACGAGTTTGGAGTGCTTTCGATGATACAAACATATGGTTTATGAAAGTAAAGATAAATAGTATTAACAATATAATGAAGAAGTTTAAGAAGGAACGTACAGTCATAATCATCACTACCATGAGTTATGTAAAAGATTTGCAGAATTACCATATGGTTACTAGGAGTTAAGTAAAAGATTTGAAAAATTAGAATGAAGAACACAAAAAAATATCTAACAATATGTTGTTGTTTTCTACGGAGGATTATTGATGTATATAATTACCAACGTCCAGCAGGACTATGTAGAAAGCATATTTCAATGTGGTCGTGATGAAAATGATACCCAAACTAATCATCAATTTTTTTCATAATGATGAATGGTGATAGGGGTTGACGAAAAAAATAAATTAACAACTTATTTTAGTAATAAATTTGATATAGTAATGTCTTTGTTATCAGTTAATAAAGAATTCACGGTTTGGATATCTAAATGTAGGATAAATCATAAACAATGGGTTTTACATCAATATTATTCGTGAAAAGACCGATTCCGAGATGGTGTTAGTGGCAATAAGATGAGGATATGTCGGTGCTTATGCACCGGGTTAAGAGCTTGTATATAAGTTGAGGACGATTTACTAGCTTGTGGTTCAAAGTTGAGCCAAAACCTTGTATTCTAGACCCCCAACCAATAGGAATAAAAAGTATATATTCTATTCTGGCCGTTTTTGTTGCATTTAAAAGTGTGGCTAATGACTACCCGAAGTTAAAAACCATAATTATCTTTTCATGCCATACTATCACCTCTTTTATATTTTTATCCTCTCTGTAAAAACCATCCAAAGCTAACAAAAAAAACCATTATTCCGTATTATAATGAAGGTTGCAATTAGGGCTGTCAATGGATAAAAATACGTCGGATATTGGCAATACCGATAAGGTTAAGGTTAAGGGTTATCGGATATCCGGTATCCGATAATATCCGTCGGAATTCAAAAATTCAATATCGATAAGGTTAAGGATAAGCTATCGGATATCGGATATTATTCCGTTAATTTCCTTTATCTACTCATGATACAAAAAACTTCCAATAATTTCCGATAATTTCCGTTAATATTCAATAATTTCCAATAATTTCCGTTAATATTCGATAATTTTCAATATTTACTTAGGAGAGACGTAATCAAATGGATAAAGAGTAAACCTAAAGGGTATTAGGTATCGAAAATTTCCGAAAATTTTATGATATAGTTATACACTAACGGTATCGGATATTAACCTAACGGAAACACCCTTAACCGATACCGTTATGTTAATAAACGGATATCCGTTACGTTAAGGTTATCGGATATCGGATAGTCGTTATGTCGGATATTAACCTAACGGAATCCGGATGTTCGGAAACGGATACCGGATATCGAATATCCATTGACAACCCTAGTTGCAATTTGGTTATGATTGGCAAGGGTGAAGTGAATCCATAATCGACCCCCGGTATGGACGTTTGTGTTTTCTGAAATTTCTCTACAGATTCCAATGTTTTAAACACTGGCTGGTGAGGAAAAACAAAAAAAATCTTGAAGTTTTCATAGACAACCTTCCTGGTGGATATGATAACATAAACCTTGCACCAGATAGTTCTTTTTGGATCGCTTTACTTCCAGTGCACATGGAAAACTATTATATATAACTGGTGTGTATCTATTGAGATCAATGTTATTGATGTAAGTTTTGTGATGTTTGCAGTTGGCGCCTAAGGGGTTTGAGTTTATACGTAAATGGCCGATGTTGGAATACGTCGTTACACAATTTCCAAAGCTTGTGGAGTTCCTAAAGGCCGCAAATATAAAAGGTCAATGTAACGAATATGGTAGCGGATGGGAAGAATATAATAAGAAAGTTTGACGATGAAGGTGCGAAAGTGATGCCCCTCCCTTCTTGAATTTGAAGGTCATCTATACTTTGGAAGTATCGACACCAACTTGTTGGCAAGCTTAAGATTAACAACTAAAACGAATGACTCAAGCTCATTGCAATATAGTGAAGATCAAATCCACTATATCAAGTATTGTATCACTATCTATTGGAAGTTAAACCAAGATATAATGATTTGGTTTTGGGAGAAACTAGTTCAAGTTGATCATGTTCAGTGAAAGCAACTAGTAGAAGTTGATATCGCATGTGCGAACGTGCTATATTTGGAATTCGAGTTATCTTGAAAATAAGGTTTTTTGGTTCTAGAAGAGTTCTTTATTTAGATTTGGGATTATGTTAGGAAACTCTTTGCTTAGTCGTCAAGTTTGTTTCACTTTAAATAGGTTGTTAATCCATGAGAGTTTGTACACCGAATTGATTATCAATTTAGTTTTTAATTGCTTATGTGTTCGTGCTCTCCACTCTTGCTCGATCCCACATCTGTTATAGAGCAAGGTAGAGAGAAAGGAGAGGGAGAGAGAGTAAGAGAAGTTTCAAAGATTTTTCGTTAAGTTTTTTGAAGGAATAAGTAACGAGTAAAAAAAATCACCTAGGTAAAAAAGGAAAAAGAAGTTAGAACGAGAGAAGATAGGGACGTGCTGCTGCTACTGTTGGATCTCTTATATTGTTGGTGTTTCTCATGGTGCTATGGTGTCGACGTTGATTGATGAAAGAAGCTGAGAAGCAGAAAAGAAGAGTATAGAGATGCAGATGATTTGTATTGCAGGGATGGAGAGAATAGGTTGACTTGAACAAGGATTAATATTTTTCTTTAGAAGTTCAGGCAAACAAAGAAATTGGGCAAGCGTGACTTGAACATAAAAAATCCGTGAAGAACTGTTGTTGCGACATGTTTGGAAGGTTGATCCTGACTATTTGGAACATTAAGTATATGTCAAAGTCAAGTCAATTGACTCTGATAATAGCATTCAATGGTCTTATTCTGCTGTCTTTCACACATTAAATATGTATGTAAACTCTTGTATGTTCTTATCTTGTTTTCCTGGCTAAGTTAGACTAGATAAAGAGTGATTAGGATTTGTTCTTGGCAAAGATAAATCTATGGTTGTGGTTTGTTCAACTTAAATGTTACT
Organism: Papaver somniferum; assembly: GCF_003573695.1. NCBI lineage: Eukaryota > Viridiplantae > Streptophyta > Magnoliopsida > Ranunculales > Papaveraceae > Papaver > Papaver somniferum. Next base: position 1,604,977 of record NC_039367.1, read on the forward strand.
ATTAGTGTTTTGTTAATTTATTTCTCATTAAGTGCATCTCATAATTTCATTAATAAATAATTTTACTAAAAAGTATATCAATAGAAACTATTAATGCTTGTTTCTCATAATTAACGGTTGTGATTAGGATTAAAAATGCATCCGACGGCCAAAACTTACTTACAATATCCCTATATGTCTCATTAATTATTTACAATGAATATTTTATTATGTCATATTAAAAATAAGTTATTTTTATATTTTTATTAACTAATACTTAGATTTGCGAACAAATATATAAATGCCCATAATTGGTGGTTTTGGTGGAGTTGGTGAGAATTGAAGATGGCAAACTTTTTACGGTATTACGGATAGTAGTAGAGGAAACTGTCTCAGTAGAAGGAGTGGTGGTGGATGCACTCATATAGTCCTTCAACCATAATAGCAGGTATGACTAAATTTTTTCTGTTTCTCCAAATTGAGTTAGTTGCATAGTCTTAAATCAATGTTATTTTTTTGCTTGATCCCAAGTCATGATTTATTTACTTTTCTTATTTTTATATGGCTTTGAATCTCAATCAGAACAAACGATGGAAAATTATGGTTATTTCATCGAACATGGTATGAATTTATTGTGGATGTTCCACTAGGCTTTCGACAAGCATAGTTGAGAGACGGTGTGATTTTTCTCAATTTTTCAAAGGGTTATGTTATTTTTATGAAGTTCATTTTCCTGAACATGTATTTTCCATGGTTATCTATCTAATTTTTTTCTTTATTTTTTTTGTGTTAAACTTTGAGAAATTGGAGCCCATTTAAAAACTTTTTTGAGTCTGACCATACCATTTTAAGTGGCCATCGTGGTGGTTTTGGTCGAGTTGGTGAGCACTGGAGATGGAAAAAATGTTATGGTTTTATGGTCAGTGGTAGCTGAAGATGTCTCAGTGGAAAGAGTTGCGGTTGATGTAGTCATATAGTCCTTCAACCATGAAAGCAGGAATGATTAATATTTTTCTGTTTCTCCGAATCGAGTTAGTTGCATCGTCTTAAATCAGTGTTATATTTTTTGCTTGCTCCCAGGTCATGATTTATTTACTTTTCTTATTTTTATATGGCTTTGAATCTCAATCAAAACAAACGATTAAGGAAAATTATGGTTATTTCATGGAACATGGTATGATTTTATTTTGGATGTTCCACCAGGCTTTCGACAAGCATAATTGGGAGACAATGGAATTTTTCTCAATTATTCAGTGGATTATGTCATTTCCATGAAGTTCACTTTCCCGAACATGTATTTTCCTTGGTTATCTATCTTATTATTTTCATTATTTTTGTGTTAAACTTTGAAAAATTGGAACCCATTTAAAAAAAAAAGTCTAACTGTTTTACTTATTCTTTTTTAGTCACTTTCTTGCATTTGTGATTCTGATTATTTTCTCCTTATTGTACTTCCATTTTGATTTTCATATTACTCCAAACACACTTCCTTAATGATGGTGGAAATGAATATTGAGAATCGTAAATCATATATCTTATACCAAATGATCAACTCATCTTACGGTTAACCACCCATGTACTTTGTTCCTTATATGAATAATAGTGAGTAGTATATTTTGTAGATCATTCATTTTATTCGTGATCTGTCAATGTTATCGCATTCCTAAAAGCGTTCAACTTAGGGAAAGCAGCAGCGAGAACAATAGCACTTTCAAATGCTTTTTTCTTTAGTCCTACCAATCTGATATGGGACTCATCATCTTAGGATAACTAATTTGTTGGTGTTACTCTGCCAGTTTCTTCCTCGGTATCAAACGTATGATGCTAATTTAAGTCGTTCCATCCAAAACATAGATTTCACAAAAAAAAAAATAATCCAATATTCCGGTGTTTAAAAATGTTCCTTTCTTCATTCGACTTTGTAATAAATTAGATGCTTAAATAATTAAGTTTTATACTCACCTGCTAATTTACATGGCTTGGTCAAACGACCATCCTGATATAATGTGGCTCATAATTTTCTTTCTTTTTATTTTATACTCACAAGCTAAACTTCATTTTTAGTCTTTACCCTATTACCAATTGTTATCCATGAATGAGTTACGATTATTCGTTATATCTTAAAGTTTGATCACATTGCTAAATATTTTATTTCTAATTTGTTGTTATGGATTTTTCGAATTTTAGACATTTATGGATCCTTAAAAACGATACCTTGATTTTAAAACAGTACTATTATAAATGATAGGACAAATATTTCTTTTGCACACATGTTCACTGCTATAAGATAGTGCAAACAAGATATTGATAATTTGGCATCGAGACTGTTTTCCGACCTTATGAAGAGGTTTTCTTGGGAACGCTTATGTGATTTTAAAATTTCAGGTAACAAATGCAAAAATAAATCCAATTGATGAGTCACATTATTATAGTCAACAAAAATTAAGAGCTAAAAAAATTTGATTCTAGGAATTATTGCATCCAATAGATTCTATTAGGCATTTTACATAAAAAATATTCCTTACTAAATGTTTCAACGTCTTTTTTCTTCAATGATGGATAACAAAGTTTACTTTTATAAGGTTAAGTGGTTAAATGATTCAGATTTTAGGGTTCATCTCAGAATTTTATGGTAATTACTAGATCTGGAATTTACAACAGCGACATCAACAATAACAACAATAACATCAACAAAGATAGCAACAATAATATCATCAACAAATATTCATCGATTTTGGGTACTAATGCAATTCAATAAAATATGTCTGCTAATCAACTTGTTATGGCGTGATCAATTTGAAGGAATTTTAATATCTACTGATCGCTTTGGTTATGTCAATGGTGAGTTAGTAGAACCACCATAGAAACTGAATGTTAATGGAGTTGAGTCTATAAATCCATAATGGGTTTCTTAGAGAAAGCTGGATAGATTTGTTTCTACATGTCTTAACGCAACATTTACTGATACTGTTAGTGGTGATGTTCTTGGTCTGGTACAACAAAAGAAATATGGGATTTTCTCCAAACTAGTTTTAAAACACAGTATCTTTCAAGGAAGAATATGTTAAGAACTCAATTACATGGAATTACAAAGGGTAATCAGTCTATTGTGGTATATCTTCAAAAGATCAAAGGTATAGCTGATTCTTTAGCAGCCATTGGTGAGAAAGTGAGTGGTGCAGACTTAATGATGTTTTTCATGAATGGTTTAAGTAGTGAATATGATGTTTTTATTATCTCATCTCAGAATAGAGAACATCCAGAGTTAAAGGAAAAATTATTGTCTCATGAACAATTCTTAGCTGAAACATAACTTAACAATACAACTGTTTATGATGAACATAATGCTACTACTATGTATCCAAGAAATAATTATGTTAGAGCGCTGCTTGGTCGAATGCATGGTGTGGTTATTGTACCCCCCGCATTTCCAAATTCAAATGGTTATGATGGTAACAGAAGAAATGGTGATAGGAATGGAAGTGGTAGAAATTATAAATATAGTCAATATAAGCATGGGTCAAGTTTAAGTTCTACTGGTTCTGGTTCTAATACAAATGGAAGGCCTTTGTTTAATACTCAAAGATGTTTTGTCAAAAATCTGTAAGAAAAAGGGTCATCTGGATACTAGATGCTTCTTTAGGTATCATCCACCACCAACTGGAGTTTCTAATAATACTTCTCAAGAAAATTATGCTCATACAGATAATATAGCAAGTTGTTCAGTTGGTACTAGTAACAATGCAAGTTCTACTCAACAAGCTTTTACATGAATGAATGTCAATAATGCTGGAATCAATGATGAACCATCTTCTTCAAATACTGTGTGGATTACTGATAGTGGTGCTTCAACTCACATGACTGGAGACATGACCTTGTTTCATAATACTTCTAGATATAAAGAAAAAGATACTGTCATGATTGGCAATGACAAGAATCTATCCATTTTTGTTACTGGTAATACACTTCTTAATACATCAAAAACAAGTTTTAGGTTGGATAATGTTTTACATGTACCAGATATGAAGCATAACTTACTATCAATAACTAAGTTTACAAAGAATAATGCCTGTTATGTTACTTTTGATCCTTTAGGGTATGAAATAAGAAGTTTAAAATATCATGCTTTATTATCTAAAGGTATAATGATAAACAATTTATATCCCATTACCTCTACTATGATGTAGTTTGCTTTTACATCTCTTGTAGCTTCTTCAGATGTTTGGCATAGTAGACTAGGTCATTCTTATTTGAAAATTATTCAAAATATTCATCACAATAAGAATATTATTCTAAAATCATCATCAAATACTCATTCCTTATGTCTTCCTTGTCAACTTGCAAAGAGCAAGATATTACCTTTTCAATTATCTCCATCTCATGCTTCTACTACACTTGCATTAGTTCATTGTGATGAGTGGGGTCCTGCTCTTGTCCCATCATTGGCAGGTTATATATATTACATACTCTTTATTGATGATTTTAGTCGATTTTATTGGATTTATCCAATGCAGTTTAAAACTGAAGCTCTGCAATGCTTTCAACATTTCAAAAACTTAACTGAAAATCTTTTTAACACAAGAATAGTGGCATTTCAAACTGATGGTGCTAGTGAACTTGTTAAAGGTCTTTTTAAAACTTTTTTGGAATCATCTGGGATTCAAATAAGAATATTTTGTCCTAAAACTCCAGAGAGAATGGTTTGGAAGAAAGAAAACATAGACATATTACTGAAGTCGGCAATACTTTGCTTTTAAATGTTTATTGTCCAAAAGAATTTTGGTATCATGCTTTTCTAGCAGCTACTTTCTTATCAATAGAATTCCAACTCCTGTTCTTAATAATAAATCTCCTTTCAAGTGTTTTACGATGAATTTACAGATTATTCTTCTTTAAGAGATTTTTGTTGTATCTGTTATCCCTTTTTTGGTCATTCTAGAGCTGACAAATTGTCTCCAAAATCTGTTAAGTGTATATTTATAGGATATAGTACTTTTCATAAAGGATATAAGTGCTATAATCATATTATTACTAAAACATACATTTCTAGACATGTAATTTTCTCTGAAAATGAGTTTTATTTTAATTCTGCTCTTCCTTCTCATTCAAAAATTATATATGAAGTTACTTCTTCTTCTTCTTCTTCTATGCATATTCCTTCTTTTACTGTGATTACAAGATCACAAAATGGTATTTCAAAACCAAAATCTTTTCCTGATCATGTTTTGAATTACTCTGTCAAACTTCCTATTCCTACTGCTCTACTATCTTTATTAAATACTCCTTCTGCACCAACGAGTTTTAAAATTGCTATTCAAAACCTGATTGGCAAGTTTCTATGAAAGATGAAAATTATGCATTACAAAGTAATGGTACATGGGATTTAGTTGATTCAGAACCTCACATGAACATTTTGGGTTGTAAATGGGTGTACAGAGTTAAACTAAATTCAGATGGTATTTTTGATAGATTAAAATCAAGGTTAATTTCTCAGGGTTATAATCAACAGGATGGTATTGACTATGGTGAAACTTTTATAACTGTAGTTAAGTCCACAATAGTTAGACTTGTTCTGTGTATTGTTGTTAATAAAGGCTGGCCAATTATGCAATTAGATGTATCAAATGCTTTTTTGCATGGTGATTTAACTGAGAATGTATACATGAAGCAACCACCTGGATTTTTTAGTAAAGAATTTCCTCATAAGGTTTGTCATTTGAAGAAGAGCTTATATGGATTGAAACAAGCACCAAGGGCTTGGTTTCAAAATTTTAGCTCTGCCTTGATTTCTTATGGGTTTGTCAGGACAGTGTCATATTTTTCAATGCTTGTTTATGTTGCTGGTTCATAAATGATGGTGCTCTTATTATATGTAGATGACATAATCTTGACTGGTACTTCAGCTATTTTACTTGATCATTTGGTTCAGCTTTTGGGTTCTTCCTTTGCAATGAACAACTAGGAGATTTGCATTACTTCTTAGGCATAAAGGCTTCAAAAACGTCAGATGATATCAAGTTAACTCAAAAAAAATATACGGTTGAGTTGATATCAAAAATAGAAATGACAGGCTGTAATCCATGTAGTACTCTTGTGGCTAAAGGACCAAGAATTTCAACTACTGAGGGTATTCTCTTGTCAGATGTCTCTGAATATAGAACTATAGTTGGAATGCTTCAATACTTATGTTTAACATGGCCTGATATTTGTTTTGGAGTTAACTATGTGAGTCAGTTTATACATGCTCCTACTTATTTACATATGTTGTTGGTTAAAAGAATACTTAGATATCCTAAAGGTACAATTGTTTATGGCGTTACTCTGAGAAAAGTTATATTGAAACATTAACAACTTATACTGATTCTGATTGGGGAAATTGTCCTGAGACTGCAAGATCATCAGGGGGTTATGCTGTATTTTTGGGTTCTTCCTTAATTTCTTGGTCTAGTAAGAAGCAACCAACAATATCTAGATAAAAATCTGAAGCAGAATATAAGTGTCTCTCAGCTGCCACTGCTGAACTAGAATGGTTATCATCTTTGTTTAGTGAACTGCATATTTCCTTGAAGCTGCTAATTACTTTGTATTGTGAAAATACAAGTGAAATTTATCTGTCAGCTAATCTTGTTCCTCATTACAGGACAAGCCATATAAAGATACATTACCATGCTGTCAGGGAGCTAATAGAAAGTGGTTTTCCTAGTGTTCAGCATATAGCCTCAGAACATCAGCTGGTAGATTTGTTCACAAAAAGACTGTGTGCTCTTGTGTTTACTTCTCTTCTTCAAAAACTATTTGGTTTTTATATTTCTGCAAATATAACTGGTGATGACTCTGCTTCTGCTACTACTGGTGATGAATCTACTTCAACTGAAAATTGTCATCTTGTTGTGTCTGGAAATTATCTTATGAACTGATTTGTGTTGATGTCCTGAACTAAGTGTTTGTTCTGCTTTCTCAAACTGATAAGTGTCTGCAATTATCAGTTTGAGGGGCTATTAGGAATATTAAGTATCTATCAAAGTCAAGTCTATTGACTTTGTCAATAGCAGTCAATGGTCTTATGTCTACTGTCTCAGACACATTAAATATTTCTGTAAAATCTTGTATTTTGTTATCTTGTTTTCCTACACATTCAATACTTTAATAATACATTTTGTTCATCATCTCTTTTCTCTTTTGTAAAACTTAGTTTCTTTAATATTATGAGAATACATCAATTTTCACCAACGCCATGAGATGGTGATGCTGACAGATGGTTTCTGGTGGCCAGGGACGGAGCCAGGACTTAAAGGTTGTGGGGTCGAAAAAAATTTCTAATATTCACAATTTTTTTTTAAACTGAATCAAAAACGTCGTTCGAAATTTTTGCCTTTGTGCGCAAGTTCCACTGCAATTTAGTTCCAAAAGCATTTTCAGCACAGCTTTCTCCTCAACAAAGTAAATTACATGACTAGACTATGATTTGCATATGCGAGTTTTGTCCTTTGAATCCAAGTTTGAGATACCTGCAACAAAGACGAAAGGAGTTCAAAAGCATGACTATTTAACGAGCTAGCAAACCCATTACAACTAATATACTTATATACAAAAATGTAAAGCTTACCATTTTCGCCAAAATAGATGAACTCATCTCTACATCAACTGCAAAAATCAAAAGACCCATAACCATAAGTCTGCCCAAAAGATGGAGAAAATAAATCATTCATGTAAACCCTACCTGATGCTAATTAATCTATGTTATATCATCTCCCCCATTTCACATTCTATACTCAAGTACCAACTTACAGCCTCCCTTTGCGTGGCTTCATGATCTGAAAACGGTTCATAATAATGTCATTGACGATGCTATCCATTATTACTTTTTCAACATATGCAAGTAAGCAGTCGTTCAACCACTCATCACCCATTCTATTATGCAATCGAGTCTTCAGTATTTTCATAGCAGAAAAGAGTCTTTCTACACTGGCAGTAGCAACCGGTAAGATCAACGCCAATGTCAACAGTAAATAAACCTTTGAATAGACCTTGTCTTTCTTTGTTTCCACCATTTTTCGGGCAAGATCAGTAATTCCATTCAAACTTGAAAACTCAGTGCTTGTTCTCACATCCATAATGTAGTTTTGAAGTTGACCATCGAGTAATACAATGTCAATTTCAGAAAAATCCTTTGGATAAAATTCTGCAAGGCGCTTCAACATGTCCTTATCAAAAGAAGCAAACGAATCACTCGGACATAAGCAAGCTACACAAAGAAGAAGCTCCGTAGTTGTTTCAGTAAAGCGATCATTCAATTCTCTTAGTTGCAAATCTATAACAGCATTAAATATCCCAATACGGTATTTATGCTCGTTGCTGTTTTCTTGGACATTGCGTTTTGCTCTTCCTTTACCTAAACTAGAATCATTCATACAAACAACCTTAATCTTATGCTGCTCACAAAATGAAGATACTTCACTAAGTAAATCATTCCAACCATTATCCCTCATCTCTTGTAGTCTTGTCTTACAAATCCGAACTAACTTCATGGCATTCACAATATCCTGGTATTTTCTTTGTAAAGCTTCTGACAAATCATTTGTAACTCCCATAATATTTTTCATCAAATGAAGACGAAAAGAAAAATTATATAACTTCATATGAACCAAAATACCTCTAGCTTCAAATCTCTTATCAGAAGTTTTATCTTTTGAAACTGATCTAAGTACACCCATCACAGCTGAATACAAATTAATCAAGCTAATTAAAGTATTTTGGTGCGAACCCCACCTTGTATCCGCAGCACGCTTGAGGTTCGACTCTTGGTTTAAACCTCGCCCAGTTTCAAGTTCATTGTTGCTAAGAGCTTCAGAAATTTCAGCACCTTTTATTTTTCGAAGTATTTCAAGGCGTTTAGGTGATCCTCCAACAACATTAGTCACACAAGTAACTAATGAAAACAAATCCTTGATTTCTGGATCTTTTTTCGCTACATTTACAACAGATAACTGTAATTGATGAGCAAAGCAATGAATAAAATATGCAGACTCATTTTCATCCAAAATAAGCTTCTTAAGACCATTATACTCACCTTTCATGTTCTTAGCCCCATCATAACCTTGTCCTCGCAACTGGGAAAAACTTAAATTATGCCTCGAAAAGAAATTAGTGATTGTTTTCTTGAGTGAGAGGGCATTGGTAGTAGCTACATGTTCAATCCCAAAAAAGCGCTCAATAACACGTCCTTCTTTCACATACCGTAAAACGATAGCCATTTGTTCCTTTGACGAAATATCTTTAGACTCATCAACCAGAATTGAAAAGAATGAATCACCAATGTCTCGAATAATTGCAGCAATTATTTCAAATGAAAAAGCACTTGTAATATCTTTTTGAACATCAGGAGAGGTCAATTTCAGATTTTTCGGTGCATTTTCCATAATATAAGGCTGCAAATCTTCTACATTGATGTTACCAAGCCATGCTAAAATCTCAAGAAAATTACCCCGATTTGCAGAATCATCACCTTCGTCATTCCCACGAAATGCAAGACCCTGTCTTAGAAGTATTCACAATTTGTATTGAAGCCCTCAAACGAATTCCATATTGCCTTCTAGTTTCATCTGTTTGCTTAACAAGTGCTGTGTCAATATGTACTTTTTCATCTAACAAGTCTTCACAGGCTTTCCGAGCTTCGTTGTGAGCACTATTTATATCTCCTACATGAACCTGCAGTCTTGATTTCTTACTCCAAGTACAAAATCCTTCATCAGCAAAGTTATTAGCACCACTTGATTTAAACAAGTAACAACATAAACAATATACTCTATCTTTTGATATGCTGTATTCTAGCCAATATTCATGAGCTTTGAACCAAGAATGATTGAACTTTCTACCTTTCCGTGAATTAGGAAATTTATGATTTTTAGGCTGGCACGGCCCATTCTGCAAATATGCCCTTCGAACTTGGTTTCTAACATTTGGATGATAATCCATAATCGGTTTTCGAAGCCCTGGATCCGAAGGGAGGTTTGCCAATTCAACATCAGTTAACAAGTTCACCGCATCTTTCTTTTTAATCTTTTCACTTCAGTAGGTAAAGAAGAAGCAAGTTCACCAAGTTCATTTGTACTGCCACTACCTGATCCACCTCGTTTTGAAGGCGATGATAAATCAACTGTCGCCTTCCTTTTGTAAAACCTCTCCATCGACAATTGAGTTTTCTTCATCATAAATCACGGAATTGGATGCGTAAACCTACATTGACGATTTGATGCTTCAATTAGAACATTGTAAACAAACAAAATATACAAAAATCAAACAAAACAGAACATTGATACTTCATACTTCTATTAAGAACAATATGAATAAAATAAATAAATTTGAGAAAACCCTAAAAATTCAAATAAAAAACAAGGGTGACTCTGATTACTTATGGATTAGCTAGTATTTTAACGAATCTCAGTATATTTATGTAAACTATGATTATAGAGAGGAGGAATTTTGCTTTGATTAAGAAAAGAATAAAAACCCTAACTTCAAAATAACCAAATCCAAAGAAACGATGGCATATACTTCAGAATTGAAAATAGAATAAAAAGGAAATCATGGTTAAGCTTCACCTTCACCTGATTTGTGATCGGTATCATTATCTAACTAATAATATCTTGCGAAAGAGTCGAAGAGATGCAGAGAAGAGGTTCTCTTTTTTCTTTCGTGGTCTCCAAAGAGATATTGTCGGTGACTCAGTGAAGATAAAAAACCAATCTAAGCTACTCGGTGGAGTAATAAAAAAAATGGTTATTAGTTTTAACTTTGACCCTTTGAAAATATATAACTTCAAGTGTGCCATTTATATTTGCACCCACAAGAGTCTATTATTACGGAAAAACCAACTCTATTCTTACTAAATTTGAAATTTCAGTGGGTGCAAGCGCCCCCATTTGCGCTCACATGCCTCCGTCCCTGCTGGTGGCGAGAAAGTGTGCTTCATCTTTTCGTTCATGTGAGTTAGATCGTGTGGATGTTGAAGTAAGATATAAAGTTTTAAAAATAATAAGGATAAAGAACGAAGAGATTTACAAGTCGTGATTAGTTGAGATACTTGGGTTGTAAGTCGAGAAGAAATTCATTGAGGACGAGGATACAATGTGAGGTGAAGTACAGAAGAACAAGGAAGAAGACATGGTGATGTTGCAAAAATATGGTGATGGTCCACGGTACTGGATTAACAAGAGCAAAAAAGAAAAAGTTGATGGAAACTGAGTTCAGGGCATGATATTGATGCCGGGAAAACATGAAAGAAGAAATGTTACTGCTGAGAGGAAAATTGGGTTCTTACTGGATTTGAGTTTACAAGGATTTATGAGGAGAGTTTAATATTAGATGATTCTGATCGAGTTTGTCCGTGAAGGGCAGTTGAAAGGGGCAGCCGCTTAATCACAGGTTTGATGGCAGTGACGTACAGTACCGACTGTTGGTAATGGTAAGCTTTCAGACAGGTCATGGCAGATACTAAAATCCGATTAGAGATGGAAAAGTGTGTTATCCATGAGGAATTTATGATCTTTATAAGAGATATCATATATGGTTTTGGAAACCAATTAAAGAGTGAGTTTCTTCTTTCCGAGAACATCCAAAATGATGAGATGATGAATATTGATATTGAATTCAAGAAGAACAGGAAGGTTGGGTATTTTCCAGTGATATTGAATGGTGAATATTAAACAAGACAAGAAGATGACCTTGTTACCGTACATTTAATATATGATGACGATGTTAATCGAGCTTGGGTGACTGTGAAGATGGGATGTTAGAGTTACAGAAATCAGGGAAAAGCTCGTTTATCAAAAAAAAAGAAAAAAAAGAGTTTACTGTTGTGGTTCATATGGAGATTGGTGTTGGTGTGATTGGTAGTGTGGTAGTAAACAAGGGTTGGTGTGGCAGAACATTGAAGGATTTTAAAAGACGAATAAGTTTAGGGTGAGTGGTTGATTCTAAGGGTTAGGTCATGGATTTTAAAACAATAAAAAGAGTATCAAAGTTGGTATTGCGGTTGAGAGAAGGACTGGTACAGTTTGATGGTGTTGAATTCGAATTCAGAGACTTCGAATGACAAGGAATGCTGGATGGTTATGTTTGAGCTTAAGGGAAGATGGTATCATGTTAGAGTTTAAGCTCAAACATGTTGGGAACCGTGAAGTATGGTTGAATAGTTTGTGAGAGAAACTTGGAAAACCTACAAAGTGTGGCAGACTTTGTAAAAAGGTAAAGCTTGTGGCAGAAGTGTGACAAAAGAAAGATTGTGAGAGAATCTTGAAAAGTAAAGAAGTGTGAAGGTTTCACAATAATATCGTGACTAGAACATATAAGTAAAGAAGAAGAAGACACAACAAGATTGTGAAGTAAGTGAAGCAATCCCAGTGTGGGATTTGAATAGAGAAGAGAAGCAATTCCAGTGTGGAATTTGAGAAGTGAAGACAATAAGAGGTAGGTGAGTGAAACCTATGAGTTGTGGAAGAGACGTCACAAGGTTGTGATCGTAAAGAAGTGAGGTAGAGCTATAATGCTCTGAGGAAATCTTGGGAGTGAAATTGGTAAAAAAAAAAAATGATGGAAATCATGCGGGTGAAGTAGGTAAAGAATTTGGTTTCGTGTTTGGTTACCAAGAGCACGGCAATAGTGTTTATACCTTGTTAAGGATTTGTTAGGGATATCTTGATTTAAGGAAGGATGTTGGAAGTTAAAGCAAGACATGGTGATTTGGTTTTGGGAGCAACTAGTTCAAGTTGATGCCGCGTGTGTGAACGTGCTATATTAGGAACTCGAGTTATCATGAGAAACAAGGTGTTTTGGTTGTAGAATAGTTCTTTATTTAGAGTTTGGTTTATGTTAGGAAAGTCTTTGCTTAGTCGCCAAGTTTGTTTTACTTTAAATAGGTTGTTAAGCCATGAGAGTTTGTACACCGAATTGATTATCAATGTAGTCTTTAATTGCTTCCGCGTTTGTTCTATCCTCTCTTGCTTGATCCTACACTATCGGTTAAAATTGGAGTATATTTTCAAGTACATGTAACCAAATGATGTTGACAGCAAAGAAATGAATCTGGAAAAATGCTTCAGGCTGTTAGTATCCGTGTCTGTTGAACCTAGTGTTAGGCTGGGTTTGGTAATGCTTTATTTTTCCAAAAGCACTTTCGAAATCTATATATGTCAATAATTTTTAAAACTAGTGTTTGGTTAAAAAAAAATAAAGTGCTTTTAATACACTTCTCAAACTCCTCGACTTTTAAAAGCTGGGGAAGAGTAGATTTTAAAAGCTACAAAAGCATTATAAGCTTTGGTCCCACCAAAACTTAATACTTGATTTATCTTTTTTATCCCTATTTTATTTTATAAATGACAAAAGTTACCATTAATTCTTCGATTTTTATATTTTATTCTTTAAATATTATTATTTTTTATTTTCCAACTATATACAGTAATATACTATTTCATTTAATTTGTCAATAATAAAAAAAAAATTAAATAATTATTTAATTTTAGTTATTTTTAAAAAAATATTATTATTTTATTTTGAATAGTTTGAAAATATGAACTTACAAAATACCGGTTGGCAACCTGGCAACAAGTAGGGCTCCAACCCCCTTTTGAATAACAATACCTAATCTATGAAAAATAAAACTACCAAAACCACTATTGGGATCATTGGTAACTAAAAAATTCTTCAGACGCTTGAAAAACATAAAGTGTCTTTACCGAGTTCCCCCAAGGTAGAGAAAGATAGAATACCCAGACCATATCCATGTGAAACACACTTGTCTAAGTATTTGGTGCGTTTTCGAGAAACAACACTAGAAATAGCTTTGCCTAGAACAAAAGAGCGAGTAACATCGTCCGTGAAGGGAGAGACACCTGTAACATCCATGCAAATATCTTGACCATTTTCCCAGTTAAGAACGAGGATATCAGCAGGCCGTAAATCTTTGTCGTCCTCTGACAGAAAACCAAGAGAAACTTCCTTACGCGCAGGCACGCCAACTTTGTAACAAATGTCAGCGATAATTTCACGTACAAAGTCATGTCGAAACTTAATTCCAACATCCTTAGCATAATGAAGCGCGTGATCCCCAAAGATATCCATAGATCTGTTACAACTTGAGCACAAACCATTCTCAACAAACAATGGTATGCCAAGACGGTAACAGAGGACAACTTTGAATTGTCTTGGCCCGAGGCATTGGTTAAGCCCATTAATCGATATAACTAATAAATAATCTTGTGCATGCTTAACATGGTTACACTATCACAAAATGGAATCTCTTGCAGATATAGAAAATTAGTCTGGGATTTTCTTCTTAACAACATCAAAATAAGTGACTGTCAGGGAATGCATGGAAGGAGGGGCAGTATCATCGAAACAATAATAAGAAGGTAGTCCACATACCTGGATGAAGTTCTGAAGAGACAATTGATAAGCATAACCTTTGTTTGTTGAGAATAAGTTACCAAGAATCACCTTTTGCACTGAAGCAGTCTGGCTCTGAGAAGCAAGATAACAGTAAGTGCCGGTGTCAACCATGGTTTAGATGCCCAAGACGCCATCCTTGATGGGAAAGGTAGCTAATATCTGCTGTAAAGGACCAAAACCCACGTCATCACCAGTGACAAGGAGTCTCAAGTACTTGAGCAGATGATCATCGAAAAGCTCAGTGGCTTGCTGAAGGGCTGCAGGATTGGTAGTTCGCATTGAAAAATATAACATGGACACTCCGGTGCAATTGCGAAGTAAAAACATCTCACTCTGAGGGTCCTTGAGATTTTTGATAGCAGACATTAATTGAACAGTCTTGTTCACCCTACTCAACATCATATCGCTGATAAAATTCAAATCCAGACTCACGAGGCCACCCAAAAGTTTAACACCGTTAGACGATCTACCAATATCAGGGGGAAAACACCATCAGCAGTGCTTCTAGGATCAAACGAAGGCCAACATACTTCTGTTTTATTTATATTGAGATGTAGACCCCTTCCTGGTCCTTCAGTTTCTATTATACGCAAGGCATTGGCCACTTTAAGTGTATCGCCAAAAATTGTACCATCATCAAGGTACCAGGCATGCAAATAGAGTTTGCAACTGAAGCAATAATCTTCACTAGAGGGTGAATAGTCAAAGCAAACAACAAGGGACCTAGGGGGTCACCCTGTTGGACTCCAAGAGAAGACGATGGAATATATTGGTCAATGTAGAGTTTAGCAGGTCGCATGTGACAACATTCTACCTAGCGATAAATACCTGGACAATGAAGACGAACTTCTTTGATGAACTGAGATATGCTCACCATGTTGAACGTGTTAGAAAAGTCAATGAGCATCATTGACATCATGTCCGAGTGACCTTTCAACTCTAATAATCCATTTAAAGCGTGCAAAATACTTTCTCCTCCAGCAGGCACATCAACACCAAATTGGTAATCACCTAAATAGGAAGTTATATCCTTTCCGACGGAGAAAGCATCAACCTTATAGACCAATCTACGCCAAACCGTGCCAACTGCAATGGGCCTAAGACCACCCCCAGGCTTAAGTAACGGTGTTAAGGGAGCACTAGCAATGAACTCGCCTAAACTCTCCGAGCATTTTCCAGCCAACCAAAGGTTGACAACCCCAGTAATAGAAGCGAGCTAGTCGTCTGCCACTGCAGCTGCTTACCTACTCATCACATCAACCAAATGTTGCGCCCGTAGGCCATCTCGCCCGCACGATGTTCCATTTGGAAAGCTCTTAATGGCTCTCAGAACTGCCCGATAGTCCACCACAATTGGGTCCGACGTAACATCATCACTAGGAACATCATGAGGAGGCGCTGCTGGATGCTTTTCTTGAAAATCTAAGTAGGTTTGTTCATTGCAGGGAGCAATCCCATTTGAAGAAAGTACTCGAATTACGGTGGCAAAATGACCACAACTCAGTTTCTTTCGGCAAGCTATCAAGTTAGCCTTACCTTGCTTCGTCTCATCTATTTGGTTAGGCACATTACGACTAGGAAGTTGTAACATCTTTTCAACTAGTACAGATAAGCCGTTGGCCCCTTCCAAATAGATAAAGCATGATTAATAGCAGCTACCTGTTGGCGTTTCCTGTTGCCGGATTTTGCTTCAGTTGAACTTCTTGGCATGTATAAAGCTAAGGTACAAACAGGAAGCAATGTGAGATACATCCAAGAAGTCAAATTAGATGTATTAACGATAACCTTATCAAGGCAGGATTTCAACGCTCTCGAAAAGGACAATCGGCACTGATGAGGAATGCAAGTTACCGTCATGAATTGTTTTTGGAACACAGTATTAAGAAAGTCTATAGAAAGAGGACCAACAGGCTAAACTACAACAACTCCACCATCTTCCACAGAAACACCATAGAATGCAACATTTGAAGTTCCCCCACAGTCGTCACTTACCTAGACAAGCCTCGCTAAACCATGGATAAGAAAACTGGAACTGCGCCGTTGAAAGGCCCTGCGACAACATCTCCATGAACCACCCCTTATCGACCCTTACACAGATTCTTCCAAGCATGTAGATGCATACATCTACAACACAACCACATGTGCAAGCAACTAAGAACCTTCTCCTATGCAAGGTATATATGTTGATGTTTAGCAATCAACTCCCTACAAGAGGCCTTGTTATATTCCGAAAATAGGTGCCTGTCGTGTAAATGCTTCAAGAACGAACCTTTGGAAAAACCCCTGCCGTTAATCCCATCAAGATATCTATGGAAGCCCTTGAAAGGGCAGTGACAGTACCCATTAACAGATACAGCGTTGACTGCAGAGGAAGGAGATACGTTCTCTGCAATGGAAGGTGATGCACATGGATGCAAATGCAATAGGGATAAAGGGTTTGTTGATAACTTGTTGCGGGAAGAAGAGGCCGTAGAAGATCTAGCCATGAAAGTTACAGGAGAACCCTCAAAAGAGAAGGAAAAACACGAACCCTAAAAAAGAAAAACAACACACCAACGAACTGAAAAGGGAAAGGAAAACTGTAAAATCGTGGTTATGAAATCAACAGGAAAACAAAAATAAAAGGAAATCGAGGAAAAACCATGGTGAAGCCGGTGGATGAAACTCATACTAATAGTGACAATTAGTGAATTTAATAATATTGTATATATAATTTGAGTGGAAATTGCTGGCCTCACATTGAAAATTAGACCAAAAGCTCGAATTCTAGAGCTCCTGGCCCCCAACCAATAAGATTCAAGGATTCAAGGGTGTTCAAACTATTTTTTATTATTTTTCCAATATTTTCTCGCCAAACTACACCAAATTAGGGTCGAGATATACAACCCCGATATACAACCTTCCCTCCACTCTTCCCTCCTAATTATGAAACTCTCAGAAACCCTACATTAAAACAAAAAAAAATGGTCAAAAAAGGGCGAGATATACAACCTGCTCCAACACCATCGTTAACATCCCATGAAGCCTGTCATAATCGTTACTTGAGAGCAAACAAAATCAGAAGTAGACACCATCTCCCAGCTCATCTATTATCTATCAGTGAAGGTAGATAAATCCAAGTTGATTGTGTTTTTTTATATAAGTTGCTGCAATGTATTTCCTATATTATCACTTCCCCTTATTGCACTGTATTCTCGATGACGATCCGCAGCTAATATTCTGTTGTAACTGATAAATATTGAATCAAATATATAATAGTTTCTTTTTTGATCGTTCAGTTTTCATGAAGGAAATCAACTATGCAACCAAAATCCTCAACTGGAAGACAAACACGAGTACCAACACAGCTTAGGAGAATCATATGTTAACTTTAAATTCTCTCATACGATTTGATTTGTAATATTATTTGATCATATATGAGCTTTGATTTCTCTCATATGATTTGGTTTGTCATATTGAATGGTGTCATTAACACAAAGTTGATATTATGCATTCTTACATAATAGGTATGGACGAGCAATTCAAACAACGTATACTATGTAGGATATTCAATTATAAACAATTTTGTGCCAGGGAGAACATAAGGCTTTGCAAACAACTTCTTGATACTAAAAAAGCAGCACGACGGTATAAATTTCTGACAGAAGAAATACCATTGGAATCCAGCTCAGACGATGATAGTTCTGATTACGAATCAGATGAAGATGGGATATACGAAATATTCCAGAGTGGAGATGTTGCGCATTCAATAAGTAAGATCCAATTGTATTAGCTTTCACTAAACTTATATCATATATATATAAGTCATAAACTGTGTACTTGCGGATAGCAACTGTTGCTCAATATGCCTCTAATGCTTTGTCTATTCGTGATATTTTCACAGGATTAGGTATCAAGAAATCTGATTTTGGCGCACCAGCTCATACATGCAAGCATTGTGGTGCAATAATGTGGTTCCAGGAGAAAACTAGAGATTAAAAAAAAAAACTGATTGCGAGTTTAGCATATGTTGTTCCAGCGGTGATGTTATGCTCCCACTTCTTAAGGGTTGTCTAGATTATCTTGAGGGATTATTGGACTTTATTGGTGGACAACGGTCCGCCGAATTTAGAAAAACATTAGGGCATACAACTCTATGCTTGCTTTTACCTCAAACGAAGTCGAATTTAAGGGCAACATCAATAAGAAAGGTAAGGGACCATGGACATATATACTTCAAGGTCAAAGCTATCACAAAATAGGTTCTTTGGTGCCTCCAGAAAACAAAGAACCAGGATACAACTAGCTATACGTACGTGATACAGAATTGGCACAAGAAGCCAACCGTCAGAAGAATGTATTTTTTAGAAAGGAGCATAAAAATGAAGCCCAATAAAACGGTAAAGCCAAAAAAAAATAATCATACACAAAAGAAAAATGAGAATGAATTGGACTTGGAGGTGATCAGTAATTTAATATCTATGTTGGATGCAAATAATGCATATGCAAAGACATTCAGGTATATATAAATTATTGACTATATACTCGCTTTTAATCACTGCAATAAGTAAGATCCCAATGTATTAAGTTTAACTACATACTTGCGTCATTAACTATATACTTGATATTCAGAATGGGCAGGGAAAGAATGCAACGACAACCTGCTGTTGAATTACGCTTGCGAATCATTAGCCGACGAGAAAGAGATGCTAGGCAGTATAATCTACCAACGTGTTCAGAAGTGGCAGCTTTGATAGTCCAAAATCCTACTGATGATGATGTATACAGGGATATTATTGTTGAACATAAGAATAATGGTTATACTAGAATCAATGAGATACATCCATGTTATATGCCAATGCAATTCTATCTTTTATTCCCCTGTGGAGAAGATGGTTGTACCACGGAAACTGCATACAAGAACGTGAACATAGTTAAAGATGGTGTGTTGATGAAACGACAACAGCTCATCATGAGGGAATATTACGCATTTAGGCTACAACAACGGCTTGGTGAGGGGCAAACTTTAATTCGCGGTGGTCATTTTCAACACATATGCTGTAACTCATTCGCTAAGGATTCCTGTTAATACATCATCAACTTCTCCCAACTTCCCCAATACAAGTAGTCAAAATCAGAAAAGAATACTCCCTCACCTGCCAAGACAACAACAGTATGAACCAGAAAGGATCAGGCTGTAAACAAAAAGAGTGCTCCGTCACCTGCTGATCACCCCAAGCCTGTAATTTGTGTATAGGAATTTTTTGTACTGTGTGAGGATGTACAGGCACATCGACCGGTAGATTTGTGAAGGTGTAATTTTCCGTCTAATATAAATATATAAGTTGCTGCAATGTATTTCCTATATTGTCTTTGAAGTCGGGATAATCTTTTGGTACTTGGCTTAAAAGTGTCTATTTAGAAATCTATTTTGATTTTCATTTTCTTCTTAGACTGTATAATAAATCACCAAATATAATCATGTGTTTGTATGTCCTATTGTGTAAGCTAAATCCATTTTATGATTGACCACTGACAAACCTTACTTCTCATCATGTAAAGATACTTCCCAGTTCCCATTATATATTTATAGACAAAGATGTGAAGTATGTACCATTTAGTCATCTGAACACCAAAGTATACTTTAGTCAACAATATTTAGGCCCGTGCAACGCACGGGCGCAACATCTAGTATATTTGTATTTAATACGAAAGAAAATAGTTATTTTTAAACTCAATAAAATTGAATAAAAACTATTTTCAGAGATATGTTTGTTTTTGTCATTTGCCAAACACAATTTGATTGCTTTCTTAATCAGCTTTAGCTTTGATTAATTTTTTACCAAACGTCTAACTGTTTTTTTTCCTCACAGCACAACACATCACAACAACGCACATCAGAGAAGTGCTTTTACAAAAGCCACAACAATACCAAACTAAGCCTTAATGTGCCAACACTTTTGGTAATGGTCATAAATTTTGAAACAGGTGCATAATTTGGTTCCACTGCATCAAGTTTTAGACAACTTATCTTCTCATAGGTGCCAGCTAGACCCGCTAACTATTTCTTGCAAATATGTCCAGTATTTTCAAAAAAAAAAAGATTTAAATGATGAGCTATTGGTCTGATCTGACCAAGAATATTTGTTGAAACAATCAGGTGGACGCATAAAAACCAATACCCAAATCTTTATCGATTTCCATGGCAACTGTTTAGAAAAAGTTAGGATTGCTATGTACAATTTTGGCAACAAGTGACACTAATTTATGGTGGCGCCCTAATATCATGATAAAGTTCATGAATGTTCTATTATGGTGGACTTTATTTGGAAGGAGAGTTCTCAACCTCATGGAAAAAGATATCGGTATTCATTACAAATATATTGCAAGTTGCTGTAAAAAGAAAAATTATATCTTACCAAATATTTTATTTCTTTAAGTAACTTTATCATAATAAGACCTAATAAAGTAAGAAATCTCATACAAGTAAATAACGATTATGTTGACACACTACACGCCTTTTAATCCTAAATCATATGTCTATAAAATGCTAAGCAGTAACCATTAGCATTATCCTTAGTTTTCATTTTCAAAGTTGCTTCTGATTCCAATCATAATGTCAAAATCATCATTTCTAGTTTTAGGATCTCCTTCTGCTGTCTTCTTCACTCTTCTTATTTTATCATTATTTTGTGCACAATCAGTTGATGGTGACGCTGTCTGGAACAAAAAGATTGTCACTGTGCAAAACGATATAGATCCCAACATAGCTTTTAAACTCCATTGTAGATCAAGTGAAGATGACTTCGGCGAGCATACACTATATCACAAACAAAGTTTCTACTGGAGATTTAGAGTTAATTTTTCAAAGACAACTAAATTTATCTGCAACTCAAGTTGGTATGATCCTAATGAAAAAAGGGACCATGTAAAGGAGTTTTATGCTTACTATACAAAAAGAGATTATAATAAACATTGTTTAGATGAATGTTTTTGGAGCATTCGTCGCGATGGTGGTTACTATGGAAAAAGTGAAGCAGATAGAGAATTTCCGTTCAAAAAGATGTTTTCTTTCGAATGATTCTTATTCTTGACTAGTGGTGGAGTCCGTAAAAGAATCAATGATGGCTCTAACAATAATTTATGTAGAAACCAAGGTCGATATAGTGTTCTCGTTTTCTCATCGTTTATTAGTTAACATCCAATTTTCGGGTGTTATTATTGCTTTATTCATTATGGTGTATTTGCACTTCTTGGTGAATTTGGTTCTTATGCGAATTAAATATTTATTGAAAACAATAAAAATTACCCTTAAATTGAATAATAATAATATGTTTTTCTATGATAGTTTGACTAGTTCGGCGTAGACGTATAGAATTTCATGTCAAACAAAATTCGATTTCATTGCCTTCTCTTCTTGGGAAGTCCCTGTACCAACTTCGTTAGCAAGATTAAGCTAAACAATATCAAATATTGAATAATGTAAAATTATAAGAAGTCTAAATGTACTTTAAAACCTTATACATAAAGAATAGAGAATAGATATATTTGAAAATTAATTAATGCTAAAATCTTCATCCTCCACGGAGTTTAGTTTACTAAATAAACCATAAATGTAATGATATGGCCCTAATGTGTGTTATCCAACTGGGACAAAAAATACTATTCGTCTTTGTTGCACCCATCATTTATGTTCGGACACTGTCTTTCCTGGAAACATATATGCTTTTTATCTCTCAGAAAAGTTAATACACCAATTCCATGGTAACCCAAATATCATGATAAGGTTACCTAGGCAAAAGTTTAAAATTACATATTTACATTACACTAAATAAAAAAGAAACTATTTACTATTTTTATTTTCAAAATTTTGACACTATTTTTTTTTATATTTAATCCGGTAAGGATTCGTACAAAACCTTGGGTGGTAACCTAGCAACAAGCTGGGCACACACACCTTTTTGAATAATAATACCTAATCTATGAAAAAGAGAGCTACCAATTTTATAGTTAGCATCATATCTAACAAAACAATTGCTCAGACGATTTAGAAAAAATATTAATGTCTTCACTAAGTTCACATAAGGTAGTGAAGGCTAATATTTGGAAGCCATAGCCATGCGTTGCACATATTATTTTTATATTTTAATTAATATATATTTCATTTCTTTAAGCAGTGTTATTATGGTAATAAACCCCACATAACAAGAATACGTAAGGTATATGTCGCCATATATATAAGTCTTTCATTATTTTGCTTTGTATTTTAAATACATTAAAATCTTAAAACCAATGTTAACTAATAAATAAGAAATTGAAGTGGCTACTAATTTGAACTAATACATTGAATAGAAATAACCTGATTAATAAGGTAGATAATTAAAAAAAATCAACCAATAAAGTAAGTATGATATAATCGACTAGTATTAGTTGTTTTTTGTTTTAGTAGGAAATTAATACTAAGATTTTGTACAGGGTTACTTAACTACGTGTTATTGTTAGTTTTTGTGTTTAAATAGGTAGTTAATACTAAGATTTTTTATTTAATGTTATTCAACTTGATAGAATCAGTAATCAATGGTATTTGTAAATCAAAAAGCTAATAATTAATTAAATTAGTTATCTCAACTAAAGTAATTTTTAGTGTTACATTGTGACGTAGATTTTGTAATAGCATTGAATTATTAGTTGACGGAATACCAACCCCAAGATGGGATTTTCTGATACATGCTCGTTTATTTTACATTGATAATTGTGTTTGGAATAGGAAAGTAGATAAATATTTAGGAGATAATTTCTTAATCTAGGAGATTTTACAAAATCCACCTTTATACTTCGGCAGATGGAGTAAGATTTTCTTATTTTGAAAGAAACTATTATAAGAATGACCGGCAAGTAATACTTATTAAATTCATATTTAAAGCTGGTTCAAAGAATCTCCATAAAATTTGTAGGACAAGGATAGTGATACACATGGTTGTGGATCATCTGTGCCAAGAGAATTTATGTGCCTTTGTCCTGACCAACCATTCACTGACTCTTGTTGCTACTTTTAACTATCTAGAGGGTAATCCAAACTTGCTTAATTAAGATGATTTTTAAGAAAAAAAAAGAGAGGGAAATGTCCATTCCTCCTTTAATTAGTAATGTCTGTTGACGCCCATTTAGACTATTAACTCGTTCATTATCATAATACTTCACAAAATCACCATCGAGAATAATAAACAACATGTTGGTTTCATAACAGACAAAATAACATTTGTCGAATTTCTTTCCTCTTTAACTCTTTTGGACAAATACTGCTTTAGTTCCCTATTGGTAATTCTGTAAGCAGAAAACGAAATCTGTACATATCGTTGTTTTAGTTGGTTTGACCACATGCATACTGGAAAGCACCCAAAATTACCTTCAACTAATGTGTTCAACACAAGTTGCCATGAAAAGCAAGAAAACAGTTTTTTTTATTGTTTTTGTTGGAAAGTTTAATTTGTAATCTGGATTAGTTTGGATAAGTGTGAATGAAGTTCTGTAATATCTGTGTAAGAAAATTCTAGAAAAAAAATTATCTGGACAAACCTGGTATCCTTGTGTTGGGCGGTTAGATAAAAATGGATAAAACTAGAACCATCTGGTGTTGGTCAAAGTCAGATGTAACGAGTGTGAACTAGGTGTTGGTTAAAGTCGGTTGTAACGAGTGGGAAACTAGTTTGAAATAGAATAGAAAACTGAAATAGAAAAGAAAAAGTTAGAGGAAGTTAGAGTGTTCTAAGGTCGGACGTCCTTGTAGTATAAATGGGCAGTCATGGTTCACTTGTAAAACTTGAGCAAGAACATAAATAAAAACAGTGAGTTGAAGAGAGAGTGTGGCTTCACAATTTCTAAAAATCTAGAATCTCTACGCGAGCAACTCTAACTGATATGCTCGCATATCTCTGTACTATTTATTCTCACATATCTTCGTACTATTCGAGAGTTTCAAGTATCAAGAATCAGCAGTTTTCAGGGACAATTGGGAATATGTGCGGGATACGCTAATATATTTTGGGATATGTACAACTCTAAAATTAGTGAATTTGTCCCGTCCATTCAACAAATGCGTTATGTACTCAAGATTTCACATGTGTGGATTTACAAGTGTCATAAAATACTATAGTCCTTTAAAGTGAAATTCAATTACAGGATAAATTAAGAAAAATGAGTGTACTAAAGGAGAATATTGAGAAGAACATAGTTATCGGTTGGAAAAAATCCATTATTTAGAGGAACATGATCAAGAGGTTCAATAATTGATTGATTTGAGAAGATTGAAAACAGAGTGAGAAAGCAATTTACAGAAGAACAAAAGGAAAAAAATGAAGCATATGTGAAAAAGCGGGTGTACAACAACCACACCCAACAATTCGTTTGGCAATCTGAGAGGACTTACTCCAATATACTTTAAAGAGAATTAACTAGAAAGTCATACTCAATCTTTAGAAAAGTATATCAAAGAGTTTATATCTCTAATTCTCTATCCAATCTACAATCAGTAAATAGTAATTTGTGAGCCTGATTTAATATAAGAGAAGTAACTTGAACGGTACCAAAGACCAATCTTCAAGGATCAATCAATTTCAATCAACAACCAAGGGTTGGATTTCCAAAATTTATCGATTCAACTCACAACCTGTGATTTTTCAATTATATAACAAAATATAATGCGGAAAAGAAATAACATAGACACCAGAATTTTGTTAACGAGGAAAACCGCAAATGCAGAAAAACCTCGGGACCTAATCCAGTTTGAACACCACACTGTATTAAGCCGCTATAGACACTAGCCTACTACCAATGAACTTCGGACTGGGCTGTAGTTGAACCCTAATCAATCTCATACTAATTCAAGGTACAATTGCATTCCTTACATCTCTGATCCCAGCAAGATACTACGCACTTGATTCCCTTAGCTGATCTAACCCACAACCAAGAGTTGCTACGACCCAAAATCGAAGACTTGATAAACAAATCTGTCTCACACAGAAAAGTCTATTGGAATAGATAAATATGTCTCCCACACAAATATCTATGAGTTTTGTTCCGTCCTTTGATAAATCAAGGTGAACATGAACCAATTGATAAACCGGTCTTATATTCTCGATGAACAACCTAATATTATCAATCACCTCACAATAATCTAAATCGTATGGAAGTGAAACTGGAATCACAAACGATGAGACGAAGGTGTTTGTGATTACTTTTTATCTTGCCTATCGGATATTAAATCTCGAGCAATTAGAGAAGATAATACTCAAACGATAGAATCGGGCAAGATCAGAACACGCAACTACAGAGAAAATAGTTGGGTACGGCTTCACAATCCAATGAAGTTTTCAAGTCGTTAACCTACAGGGTATCGAGAGAAACCTAAGGTTAAAGGATAATCGACTTTATCTATGCAACTAGTAACACACAGAAGTGTGGGTATTAGGTTTCGCAGTTGCTAGAATTCTCCTTTATATAGTTTTGAAATCAGGGTTTGCATTCTAAGTTACCATGGTAACAAAGCATTCAATATTCACCGTTAGATGAAAAACCTGATTCAACCAAGTTAATATCTTTCAACCGTTAGTATGTACCCTAATTTAGGTTTATGTAACCGTACCTAAACATGTACACCATATTGTCTCAACAATAGTTAACCGAGGTTAGCCATATGAACACTCTCATACCAACATTATTCATCTTAACCATAACTAATTCAAATGACTTAAATTGTGGTGCCCCCTAAGCTAGTAACTTACTAATCCAAGAGATTAACTATAATAATGAGGGACTAGGGATCTAAATCATCTAACTAAGAATTAAGTTGGAAGTTCTGAATAAAGATTAACCCAAATATAAACCCTCTCTGAAATAAATACAAGAGCTTCTCTCAAATGATACATATACAATAGTAGTTTGGTTTCCAAATAGAATATAAACATAAATAAACATAGCGGAAGCTAACCGACTAGCGAAACCAACTCCTCGAAGCTTTCATCCCCACGTGCACAAATTGATCCGAATCTGTCTCTGAAACTGAAAGTGGGAATGGGTGAGCACATCATACCGAAGGGTGCCCAGTAGAAATAACAACTAACTTTCAAGTAATCACGAGAATGATTTAAAGACAATGCAGGTTTTGCTAAAAGCGATAAAACGCGGAAAAAAACCATATTAAAATAACAAGTTGTATTGAAATATAAAGTTCTACCAACCATTAAACAGGCACACATTCACAACATAAATAATAGCTGAGCGACGTCTTCCTTCGGAGTAGCAAGGCATGACTGTTGCGGATTCTTCAATGATCATTAAGCGCCCATGAGGTTTCCGTCCTCAAGTCATAAACGATATGTACCTTACCAGTACCTCATTCTACGTGCACTCTACATATCAAGTATCTAAAGAGATGTAATGGTGACAATATTATATCCGACAGAAGAACTTAATCATGGAGAACCCTATACCTCTCGCAAGACAAGTTCAACAATCATATACAAGATTCTCAACATCATTCTCTCCAAATACCAAAATATAATATAACTGCTTTTGAAAGTAATTTAAAAGAACAATAAACATTCATGTACGAGACATGCTTTGACCATACAAAAATAGGGAAAATAATATTCAGTGACACGAGTACACACCTAATAGTTTATTAATTGGCAACAATTTTCACTTTAGCGCATAAATATAGATATAACTTTTGGGAAACCACATCGCACACCAATCAAAAGAAAACCTTTTCCCTTTCATGCTAACAATAAGTAAAGATTGTAACCACTTTTCCAGTTAATGGAAAGAATCACTTTTTGAAAATAAGTAAATACTCCCAAAACATAGATATTAATTGTTTCTAAATATCCAGTCCCATCCCAAAGTGTAAAAGAAAACTAATTTGTATTACACATATATACATGCATACACTATCATATAGTAACAAATATATGCATGTCTTTCGCAATATAAATAGATTTATAAAACAATGATGAATACAAGAGAGTTCGTTATCGATTCTCACCTCTTTTGATGACAAACCTCGCCTACCTTGAGATCCAAAATCCATTGGTTCATCCTTTTGAATCGATCGTTGTTAACAAAGAGTAATTTTTAATCATACAAGCACTCCAAAGATTATCCAAAAGGCTCATACAAGGTTCATAACATAATCTCATACAATTCTCTAGTTATAAGCTAAGTGAACCATCTATTGGTTCTAATTCTATTAATAGTTTTACAACGTGGTTATAAGTACTTTTGGTATAAAACAATATCTATAGGGTCAAATTGGGTATCAACAGATAGCCCTCGAAAATATCTAAAACTTTGCAGAAGGAACCGAAAGCTAATTCAGATCATAAGTGGTCCAAAAACTCAAAATACTATTTATGTCCCTAAGCCCGAAATCATGAGCATGACCCGGAACGACCCACCAGTCTGACCCGCTACCCATCTACTGATCCATCGGGTCAACCCACGACCCGACCTGATTACCCCGATCCACTACGCGAACTAGTCTGACTCACAGAGTCAGATAGGTTAACCGAGTCAGAAGCTGACTCGGTCATCTTCTTCACTATCCTCTGAAAATAATCCAAGTGTTGGATACTACACTCAGCTCATGAGGTCATCTTCAAGGGTCTCTATAATACAATATACAGATTCAAATTAAACAAACTACGGCTCATTAGAATCATGGGATCATTCTCTACAACTTTATCCTACTGAATATTTCCAATCATAACTCGAACCTATCTAGAAAGTCTTATACTTATTGATACTCGTGACTGTTTACACATGGTATTCGCTGTGTCGACTAATTTTCTATCAACAACATCTCACTCGTTAGTCAACCAAACTGGACAAAAGTTATATCAATAGAAAGCCCACCCAATGTACTAAAATATGGTCATTAAGAAATAATTCATAGAAACCCCTTATCTACTATTTATGTTAATGCCTGATATGCCCTTGTTAAATTAGTGCTAATTCGAAAAA
Source organism: Papaver somniferum (assembly GCF_003573695.1). NCBI lineage: Eukaryota > Viridiplantae > Streptophyta > Magnoliopsida > Ranunculales > Papaveraceae > Papaver > Papaver somniferum. Next base: position 1,633,402 of record NC_039367.1, read on the forward strand.
TTAAAAAGTGTTTAATCAAGTTAATCCTGAGATTAACTTTCATTAATGCATAATCAAAACCTGTAAAAAAATTTTTTTACTCGATCCAGAATCGGTTGATGTTAGTGTATTTGTAAACCGATTCTGGGTTGAGTTTTATGCTTGGGAAGATGTAAACCCAGAATCGGAGTTTGATTAATACCCACATAAACCGATTCCTAAAATCGGGATTTTGTAATGCACATGTAAACCGATTATGCCTTACTTTGAGAAACAAGATATTCATTACATAGTTTACGAAATTATCCCACTATATATATAGGACTCAGTACGAGAATTCTAGAATTTGACACATCAAATGCTCGTCAATGAACCTCCGAGCACGTCGGTATAACGTCGTGTATTCTTTGTGGTGAATGAACTTTATTTCCCCATTACGAATTCTCCATAGCCCGTTGAAACGTTCCAGCTAAAATTCAATGAATTATTATATGTTAGTATGTGAACTAGTGTAGTTGAAATAGGTATAAAAGTGATCGCATTACTCACTTTTTCCCTAAGAGGATCTCGTGGATCATAGTGGTACACCATATTTCTAACTATTACGTACTCTTGCATTGCGCCTTTTATGTAGTTGAATCGAAAATCCAAGTCTCTCCATTTTCGGTTATTGGGATTTGCGGTACGCCTGTAAAAGAACTCTTTAACTCTCTTCCAAAACATTGAATAGTTTTCATTCGGACGTTCGTGGAGCGTATTAGCAAAGGAGTTAAACAGACACAAATATTCAAATGGTTCAATTCCATTTTCTAGGCTAATTGTGTGATGTGGGAGTGGATCAAAGAGGTTTTCTTTATATGGATGAAGTCTCAACGGCTATTTTTTCTTTTGAATTCAATTCAAACAATTCGGATTTTATATATTACCATATAGACCGATTTTATCCTTACAAAATCATATAAATTTGCCTCTAACAAATCGGGATTTTGTAATGCACATGTAAACCGATTCTCAAAGTTACCGAACGTTTCTTCATAAAAATCAGATTACATATTTATACATGTAAACCGATTCTAAAAGTTACAGAACTTTTCTTCTTAGAAATCGGATTACATATTTATACATGAACCCCGATTCTAAAACTGAACATTTGGGAAACTGTTAGAATCGGATTACATATAGTTATATGTAAACCGATTCTGACAGAAAGAATGCTAGAATCCTCCATTTTTTCCACACAGATTAAGTCATTCATAAACTAGAAACCAGATTAAGTCATTCATAGACTAAGAGTGTAACCAAACATAATTGGACAATAAGTTTAAGACAAGACATAAAGTTTTGACTCCATAATTATCCATCCTTAAAAACATAAACATGAATATAACCATTCATTCATGAACATCCCCACCAAGACCACGTCCACCGCGTCCTTGTTTACCAGGTTGGGCGTTGCTCGATGCACCTTCAGTCATCTTTTTTTGGGGGGCTCTCTTCCTCTTTTTCTTTGGCTCCTCCTCGTCATCATCATCATCATCATCATCCTGCTCCCCAAACTTTGCACCAGCTTCTACATCTTCGAGACCATTCAATTCATCAATTAGCTTTTCATTGGCCTTCACATTTTTCCCTTCCCTGATTTCTGGCTTTGCCTGGGTTATCAAGTGTCCGACTCGTCTTCTCTGTTTTAATTTCAAATAACAAACATTCAATATATAATAGTAAAACCATTAACAAAATCGTAATTGAGCAAGAATACGCACTATGTAATCGAGAGCCGTATCTTTGTCCTCTATCTTGGGCCTTTCATCTACTCGTATCACTCGAGTATACGAAACTTTGAGGTACCATGGTATGTAATCCGGAATTGCCTCGTCATCTGCTCGAGATGGACCATCCAAATGATATCTGTGGAACGCTCTGTCGTTCCAATAGTCACATGATGGGGAAGGCTTGTGAACAATGATAATATCATTACATGTGATTTGGTTTTTGTCTCATTGATGTTGAACATCTTGTGTGCCTTTGGGATTTTTTGTACGTAACCGCATTGTCTTGAGACTCTCGTAGGGTTGTACATTACATATCCTCTTGGGTGAAACAAAGGCCCAAAATATTCACTTTGCTCTCGCAGCCAACCATCTTTCCTTTTTCTTTTCCCTTATCCAAATCCTCCTTGTAAGGATCAAAGACAACATCCTTCGTCGTCGAGTTTTCTAACTGGCGTCTCAAATTCAGAAAACCCATTTTTTGTTTCTTCGGCTTACTTTTGTAGTTGTACTTGTCTCCATAATTCTCTCTGTCCCAATCCTCTTTCTCAAAATCCCTTTTAGCAAATATTGGGAAGTGTATATATATCCAAGCCTGCAGAAAAGCCATATTCCCTCCTATTTGGTTCCTTTGAGACCTATAAGCCTTTCTCAACTCCTTCAATGAGTGTGCAAGGATGGCAGTGGCCCAAGAGTATTCGCGAATCTCTCCAAATGGTTGCAAAAGCTGGATAAAGTTGACGCTCACACGGGCGCCGGAAACGTCGGGAAGATTATAGCTCCCAGACATAGAGGACATACGCATTGGCCGTGGCGATGATACGTTGCAGCGTCACCTCTTTTCCCTCAGTACGAAGCTTCTTTGTTCCCATGAAGTTGGCCCTCAGCCTCGAGATACGGAATATCCTCTGCTTTGCCTTGCGTACTAGCATCTCCTTCTTGGTGTTCTCCTCATCCCATTGGAACACTTCCTTGGTCCACGCATAAATCTTGTCCCACCCAAGATCTGGATCGTACCCTTTGTGCTTCACGACTTTACCTTCTATGCTTAGGTCGGTAATTAACTTCGCATCATTTGGAGTTATCGTCATTTATCCAAACGGAAGATGTAAATTATCCGTTTCCCCGTATTATATCTCGGCAAAGGCGGAGCAAAGAGGTCCATCGTAACCAAGGTGGTCCAAATTGTCGACCGCAGGTACCAACCCCGTAGAATTGACTAGATTGATTACTTCCGGAACTTCTCCAACGGTTGATTATATTCCTTCCAGTGGTCATTGCCTCATCATACTCACTGACGCTCCTGGCTTCATAAGACGAACGACATCCTTGTGATCCTATAAAACAAAACAACCACGATGGACAACAATCAAAACAGTACACGGATAATAATGTTTACGTCACATAGCATAAGGTTTAGGTACTTACTATGGTATTGTAAATGACGGATGCCCAACTATTTTTGTAACCCAATAATACCTTTCCTCCATCACCGGGTATCCCTAAAGGTGGATCATCAGGGCCGGGAGAAAACATCTTTAGCGGGTGGGGCATGTGGTCACCTTTCTTATTCTTTGGTCCTTCTTTCTTCTTACCTTTTTCTTGAGCATCTCCTCCTTGGTCTTGTTGTTGAACTTCTTGTTCTTGCACTTGTTCTTGAACGACTTCTCTTATCTATTCATCACTTTCATCCTCACCTTCTTCTTCATCATTTTCATACTCACCTTCTTCTTCATCACTTTCACTCTCATCACTTTCTTCTTCACCACCTTCCTTGCCACCACCTTCCTCATCACTTTCACTCTCATCACTTTCTTCTTCACCACCTTCCTTGCCACCACCTTCATTTCCACCACCTTCCTCATCACCTCTTTCGTCTTCAATTTCTCTATCACCACCTTCTTGTTTAGTAGGTGTTTCAGAATCAGATTCTTCATGTGTTGGTTGCTCCGCTTGAGGTGATGGGTCATTGATGATGGTCCCTTTGGCTTTACTCCCCGTGCCCCTTGGGCTTCGGCGGGAAGAATTCAAATTTTTACCGTCTTTTCGACGAGGTCCCAAAGGCTTAGGAGTATCAAGGTCATATTTTCGCTTATATTTCTTTTCGACTTGATTTTTTTGCCTGTAGAATACGGATTTAAACGACAAAAAATAATGGAATAAAATGCATTTTTAAAGTCAAGGTACATAATCGGTTTACTCGATATACATATAAAATCCAATTCCTAACATAATAAAATTCACAATCGGATTTTGATAAGTGCTAATGTAAACAGATTCCATAAATTGGTTAACTTGATATACGTATAAAGTCCGATTCTAATCTACACAATCGGTTTTTGTGAAGATATATGTAATCCGATTCCAACAAAATAAAGATATAGGAATATTGACTACAACAATCGGGCTATTTATACATTAACGTTCACCGATTCCTTTTCACATGCAGAACAATCGGTTTATAAGTTTAAGAACATAATCCGTTTCTAACAAGCATCGGGTTACTTCGACATCAACGTAACCCGATTCTGTGAACACTAAAAATTTTTGATATCAAAATTATCGATTTCTAACCTAATGCATGTTACTAAAACCTAGTTTAGAGGATTGGGTTGATAGAAAAGTACCTGATTCGACCCATTTCCTCCTCTTCTGCGATACGAGAGGCTTCGGATTGTTCATGCACTTCTTTCGTTTTATTTCGAATCGCTTCAACAAGTCCGGGATTGTCGTCACTAGAATCATTCCTGTTAGTAGTATATTTAGTTCTTGCTGGTTTCGACATTTTATAGAAGAAAGAAAACGATTAATCTCTTTTGAATCGTCGATCATCGACGATTTTTAGTTTTAAAAAAATGAAAAAAGAGGGAGTAGAGGAGATGAAGAATCGATTTTTAGGTTAGAAATGAAAACTGATTTTTTTTAGTTAGGTTTATTAAGGATTGATGAGGATAATTTAGTAATGTTAACATTTTTTGAGGATAATTTGGATAGTTTACATAAATATTAGACACCCCTTATCATTTTGTATTAGGTAGATGAAGTAATCTATAGTCCTCAATTAAATAGCATAGGCTCCAATTTAGACAGGATCTAAATCTCAATAGAAAGTATCTAATTAAATATATACATATAGGCCAGTGAAACAAATACCACTATATAACATTATGATTATCATGCATAAATATAAGATTGGTTTTACACTATTAATATTATCTAATCACAACCCAAACCTTATAAAAAAACAAGAAACATATAAAAGGATTTACCTTGATTGTTTAAGGGTGTTCTATCATCAACCCCATGAAACTCATCATCTACATCATCATAATTATTTATTCTCATCATAAGAACACTCGTCAAAACCATTACCATGATTAATAACATCTTTTATCTTCACTACCTCTCACACATGAATTCCTGATTGATTACTACTAGACTCTTAATCACTAGTATTCGCCCAATCAAAACCAACTTTTAAGGTTTTCATCTAACTATCTCTTTTACATATTTCTTCTTCTCTTTACCCTCGTAAAAACACTCCCTCTACCTATTCTTACCATAGCTCCTACTTAACCCCACTCATCCAAAACTTCTTTGAATAACAACACCTCCAACTACCTGTTTCTTCTAGAGATCAACACCACCACCTTCAACTCTTATTCTCACGTGAAGAAGATATACATGAAAACTTAATTCTTGAATTTGAATTATATAACATCTTACACTCTTCTTACACTCATTGATATTACCACATTTACCTAATTACTAAGGGACGACCTAATCACTAACCAAAGGTCCAGTCAATAGAAGTCAGGTCAAGTCATAACAACGGTTCCGGTCAACGACAGGTTGACTAATTTCTGCTTAATCTTCTAAGCCTCGTATCTTCTTCTTCCGATATCCGAATTGCGCGTTCCTGTAGTCTATTTCGCGTAACTTTTCGAGATCTATCTAGTGGTACTATTTGTTTGTCAAAATTACTATTATATTATTTTTATTAATTATTGTTCGTATTTAATTAATCAGGATATTAACAGCTAAAACTTTTCTTGGCCGACCTAATAGTGTTGACGAGCTTGAGAGGGTCCTTACATTCTCCCCACCTTATACATTTTCGTCCTCGAAAATCGAACCATCCTTATGGTCTTCAAAACTCCCCATCTTATAGAGAAAAATACCTCTCAACCGAATGTAAGTATTGCTCATACTTACGAGCGCGCGAAAATCCACTCATTTTAAATAAGTTCAAAGTAACAAGAAATGAAGCACAAGCCTATGCAGTTTTCTACAACTAGAATATATAGTTTGTAGCTCTAAATTCAAAAGACTAATCTCGATCTCATAATAAAATTATCTCTATGCTCACTATGGTGAATTTGATTCTAACACATAAGTATGTCTAAGTCTCCGCGCTAAAATTTATAGTCTAATATTCAATAATTTATTAATTGATGTAATTTATCCATACAACTAATCTTACATTTTTATGTATTTAAAATTTCAATTAATTCTAATCATCATTTTATTAAAACTAAATCATTTTAAGTTGTTATACAAATTTACCTATTTGCTTAATCACTTTATATTAATCTATACTAATACTTTTTCGTTAAACTCGTATTACTCATTATTTATACTTTCACATATTCTATTTAATTTTATATTATTTACTTAACTATATATAAACTTAATTCCTTTATATATCAATATCATATTCCATATTAATAAAAACCCGTTTTATCCAAGTAACTAATCCAAATTTCATTTCATGTAAATCTATAATATCTGTTGTTTTAACTTTACTGTTATACAATATATAAATTCTCAAATATTATCTACTTTAAAATCTGTTAACATAATTATTGAAATACTATTATCAGACGTGTTACTATTCTCACTATCTTTTTATTATTGTTATTAGTCTGTTGATAGTCCAGTTGGTACACTAAATCTTAATTCTCTAAGTATGATTTTCCATTCACATAAATATTACTATAATTGATTTTACTTAATCATGTTGGATCTGTATACTATATATATATCTTATTAAATATTAGCGTTGGTAACTTAATATTATTTCAATTTGAGTCTGCATAAAATTTTAGTGTATCGTAAAAGTATTTAGATTTTCCTATTAATGTAAAGTATACTATTAATATACAAACTTATTTTATTTCAAGTATATTATTTTTACTAGGCATCCAAAATTATTATTATTTCTTCATGTGTATTTTCTTTTAATAATTATCCATTACTAATTTATTTCAATAAAATTTAATTAATGCCGAGTGAAACTATATCCTAACCAAATAGTATTTGAAGTTTAATACTAGTATAAGTTACAATTTTGTGGACTAACTAATTATGATACACGGTCGATTCAATACCACTAATTTTATTTTATTTAGTTATTTATTTATTTATTTTTATTTTATATACTAGTGCTACTGTAGTAGTCTGTAATTTTACACATATAAATATTTTACCACCTTCATAAATATATTCCCGTAAATCATTTCTTCCTTATCAATATTTAGTCAGTTATTAATTTACAAAAATATTTTTCTTTAAATCAGTTATTAGACTAAAGATAATTTGGGATAAGATTACTACGAAATTTAGTCTTTTTATTTTACGCAATGTATCTGCACGTTCTTAGGTCTACTATAATAAATCTTATATCATCTTCCTGATTTTCAAAATACAATAACCTATTTCTAATTTTTATTTAATTTACAGAATCTGACTGTAGGTAATTACTAATAAATTTGCGTAGCTACTTGATCTTAATTATTACTTTAATCATTAAATATTTACTACTAAAATTTTAATTAGATAAAGTTCATTACAATACTATTTGATAAGTGTTAATATTATTTATGTTATGATTATTAGTGATCCTATTGTCATTCATTATTATTAACACTAGTGGTCGAACTATTATCTTAATTACTTTTACAATTTAACTTCATTTCTACTTTAATAGATTAGTGGTTCTAAATACAAGAGAAGGTACACTATTAGTCTCGAAACAAAATTTGGGATCTAGCAATTCACTAATAGAATCAAGTGTTCCTAACATGAATGGTAATCCATGCTTGTAGTTGGCATGTTCAGGTTAGCAAGGCCCGATGATGGTTTCCTACGAACAAAGACAACACAAACACACCAGACTACAAACCTCACTATTCTCCGGTGCTAGATTATTTAAGTATCATTCAATTGAGACTTAACTAATTTCTAGTTATCTATTGAATTTCTAACTTATACCACAATTGGTTTGAAATTACAATTTTTACTTCATAGATACATACACACAAAACAAAAAGAAAGAAATCATCATGCTGAACAAAACAATCAATCAATTCAAAAATATTTTAGTTCTTGATTGTTTTAAGATTTATCTCATAAACCCAACCCAGTTCTAAACTAAACTATTTCACTATCTGTCACTGGCAAATCCTATTGTCGCCCATGTAAGATCTAATAATGAGATCTGATACCAACACTGTAGCGCCCCCTAAGTTAGAAGCTTACCAATCCAAGAGATTAACCATAATAATGAGGAACTAAGGATCTAAAACATCTAATTAAATACTAACAAAGAAGTTCTAAACAAAGATTAACCCGAATCTAAACGCTCTCTGAAATAAATACAAGAAATTTTTCTCAAATGATATATACAATAGTAGTTTGGTTTCCAAATAGAATACAAACACAAATAAACATAGTGGAAGCTAACCAACTCCTCGAAGCTTTCAGCTCCACGTGCACAACTTGATTTGAATCTCTCTCTGAAACTGAAAGTGGGAATGGGTGAGCACATCATCCCAAAGGGTGCCAAGTAGAAATAACAACTAACTTTCGAGTAATCACTAGAATGATTTAAAGACAATACAGGTTTTGCTAAAACGATAAAACGCGGAAAAACAGATAAAGCATATTAAAATAATAAGCTGTACTGAAATATAAAGTTCTACCAACCATTATACCGGCACACATTCACAACATAAATAATAGTTGAGCGACGTCTTCCTTCGGAGTAGCAAGGCATGACTTTTGCGTATTCTTCAATGATCAATAAAGCGCCCATGAGGTTTCCGTCCTCAAGTCATAAACGATATGTACCTTACCAGTACCTCATTCTACGCACACTCTACATATCAAGTATCTAAAGAGATCTAATGGTGACAATATTATATCCGACAGAAGAACTTAATCATGGAGAACCCTATACCTCTCACAAGACAAGTTCAACAATCATATAAAAGATTCTCATCATTATTCTCTCAAAATACCAAAACATAATATAATATCTTTTGAAAGTAATTTAAAATAATAATAAACATTCATGTACGAGACATGCGTTGCCCGTACAGAAATAGGGAAAATAATATTCAGTGACACGAGTACACACCTAATAGTTTATTAGTTGACAACAATTTTCACGCCTTTAGCGCATAAATATAGATATAACTTTTGGGCAACCAAATCACAAACCAATCAAAAGGAAACCTTCTCCCTTTCATGATAACAATAAGTAAAGATTGTAACCACTTTTCCAGTTAATGGAAAGAATCACTTTTTGAAAATAAGTAAATACTTCCAAAACATAGATATTAGTTGTTTCTAAAGATCCAATCCCATCCCAAAGTGTAAAATAAAACTAGTTTGTATTACACACATATATACATGCATATACTATCATATAGTAACAAAGATATGCGTGTCTTTCGCAATATAAATAGATTTATAAAACAATAATGAATACAAGAGAGTTCTTTATCGATTCCCACCTCTTTTGATGACAAGCCTCGCCTACCTTGAGATCCAAAATCCATTGGTTCATCCTTTTGAATCGATCGTTGTTACTAAAGAGTAATTTTTAATCGTACAAGCACTCCAAAGATTATCCAAAAGGCTCATACAAGGTTCATAACATAATCTCATACAATTCTCTAGTTATAAGCTAAGTGAACTATCTATTGGTTCTAATTCTATTAATAGTTCTACAACGTGGTTATAAGTAATTTTGGTATAAAATAATATTTGCTTATCCAAATAGGGTCAAATTGGGTATCATCACAAATCCTTGAAAAGCTCTACAACTTTGCAGAAGGAACCGAAAGCTAATTCAGACCATAATTGGTCCAAAAACTCAAAATACTTTTATGTCTCTAAGCCCAAACTCATGGGCCTAACCCGACACGGCCCACCAGTCCGGCCCGCTACCCATCTACTGATCCATCGGGTCAACCCGCGACCCAACCCGATTACCCTGGTCCACTACCCGAACTAGTCTGACTCACAGAGTCAGAAGCTGACTCGGTCATCTTCTTCACTATCCTCTGAAAATAATCCAAGTGTTGGATACTACACTCAGCTCATGAGATCATCTTCAAGGGTTTCTATAGTATAGTATATAGATTCAAATTAAACAAACTATGGCTCATTAGAAACATGGGATCATTCTATACAACTTTATCCTATTGAATATTTTCCGATTATAACTCGAACCTATCTAGAAAGTCTCATACTTATTGATACTCATGACTGTTTACACATGGTATTCGCCGTGTCAGACTAATTTTCTATCAACAACATCTCACTCGTTACTCAACCAAACTAGACAAAATTTATATCAATAGAAAGCCCACCTGGCGTACTACAAATATCATTTATAGAGCTATATCTAAATCTCAATTAAAGGTATCTAATTAAATCTATACATATAGGCCAGTGAAACAAATACCACTACATAGAATTATGATTATCATGCATAAATATAAGATTGATTTTACACTATTATTATTATCTAATCACAACCCAAACATTATAAGCAAACAAGAAACATATAAAAAGGTTTAACTTGATTGTTTAAGGGTGTTCTATCATCAACCCCATGAAACTCATCATCTACAGCATCATAATTATTTATCTTCATCATAAGAACACTCATCAAAACCATTACCATGATTAATAACATCTTCTATCTTCAATACCTCTCACACATGCATTCCTGGTTGATTACTACTGCATTCTTAATCACTAGTATTCTCCCAATCATCATTAGAACATAAAAATCCAGCATTCATCAACCACCCAATTTTTAAGGTTTTCATCTAACTATCTCTATTACCTATTTCTTCTTCTCTTTACCCTTGTAAAAACACTCCCTCTACCTATTATTATCACAACTCCTACTTAACCCCACTCATTCAAAACTTCTCTGAATAACAACACCTCCAACTACCAGGTTCTTCAAGAGCTCAACACCACCACCTTCAACTCTTATTCTCACGTGAAGAGGATATACATGAAAACTTAATTCTTGAATTTTAATTATATAAGATCTTACAATCTTCTTATACTCATTGTTATTACCACATTAACCTAATTACTAAGGGACGACCTAATCACTAACCAAAGGTCCAGTCAACAAAAGTCAGGTCAAGTCATAACAATTGTTCCGGTCAACGGCAGGTTGACTAGTTTCTACTTAATCTTCCAAGCCTCGTATCTTCTTCGTACGATATCCGAATTGCGCGTTCTTGTAGTCTATTTCCCGTAAATTTTTGAGATATATCTAGTGGTACAATTTTTTTGTCCAAATTATTATTAGCTTATTTTTATTAATTATTGTTCATATTTAATTAATCGGGTTGTTAACAGCTAAAACGTTTCTTGACCTCCCTAATAACGTTGACGAGCTTGAGAGGGTCCTTACATAAATGAAACTAGTTAAAGAGTTGTTCAATTGCTATATTCTCATAGAAGTATACAAGAATAAAATTGAATCAAAATTGGTTTGATTCACTCCAATCAATTCATGAACATTATAGCCACGGTTTGCAAATATTGCGTTCCTTATTATATAAATGTTTAAGTTCATGTACACAACCGATTTTAGAAATTTAACCTTCAAGTATGCAAACAGGTAGGCATACTTGAAACACCCAGACCAAGATTGGGTTTCGCCAATACGCAAACGGGTACGCGTACTGATCGTATTTTTGATAGTGGTAAATAGAGTTGTCGTTCACTCGGGCTTAGTTGAGATTCATTCTAGGCTTAAATATAAAATAAAAAACTATATACAAATCAGTTGTTACTGTAGCTCTAAGACTGTTACTGAACAGTCGCAAATACTATAGAAAAATAATACTGCTTCTTGAGGTCTTATGTTCTTCGTGTTCTTCAATGGCAGCAGCAGCAGTAGGTTTCTCTGGTGATCGTATTTTGCCTCTGTGATGTTCCAAATCCTTCCCAAACTCTCCGTCCGCATTCTATGACATCCCAACACTATTTATAACCACCACAGGGCCAAGAAATCTTGGTAATAACTCGATATAATCTCCAAAGATAATTACGTGAAATATTTCCATGTTTTCTCTTCTCGCACGAATATCCTCAGCTGTCACATGCAGAATCTTTCCAAATCGTTTCTCCCTCAATTCTGAAGTAGTTAGACACGAGATTCTCCCAAAACTAGCTCAAAATATCTCGAGAATATTTTGTTGCCCTGTTTTCAATAAAACCACGTAAACCTCCTTGTTTTGTTGCAAATTAATACGAATCTCCTCCTTTTATGTTTTAAAGACTATTACCAACCCTGTTTGACTTAAACAGGTGTATCCCAATCCATAGCAACGAAAAATCCCGAGAAAATCTCTCCAAAAATTCAATCCAAAGATACGCAGGTGAAGGTGGACTTTCCCGCCATAACTGTTCTTCCAAATCGTGAAGATGGGTGGCCCCCTAACTATATTAGGGTGCCATTAGATGTGGGGTATAAATAGAATGTTTGGGGTGCAAATAGTGGTGGAATTCCCCTTATCATATGGGTGCCCCTTATCCAAACTGAGAGTCCGAATATCAGGTGTCCTATGGAGGTCCCTTTAGCAACTTTTCGAGCCAAATTCTCCGAAAACGATTATTGCCCAAAAATACCTACAAACATACAAAACTCCATAATAAGCAAAAATTCGAGTACCAACAATACAAAAAATTGAGGACAACTTAGACACAAAAATGTGTCTATCAAATACCCCCAAACTTATTATTATTCTCGAGAAAATCTAATATAGAAAATAAAATGACTACACCTTAGCACGTGCAGCAAGCCGTTAAACCGCTAGGTGGCCCTAGTGGCGGAGTGCCGTCTCCGAATGGTTTACCATAGGTGTACCCACAAAATCTTTACTCCAGACCCTAGCTATCTACGCAGAACCTTGGAAGGCACTAAAAAATCTCCTTGGTTGGCATTCAATCATTGACTATAGGAGGAAGTACCCTGATGCGAAATTCCAATTGTTGTACACGAGTTTGCACTCAAGCATACTAAAATTTATATATAAGTGACACATCTCTACTCAGATAGTTTCTAGATAACTGGAGTCAACCAATCACATGGAAAGATTAAGAAGATGGATAAAGAGAAAAATAGATGGTTTTGATGTTGACTAAGATGAACCTATCCTAATGGACTGAGATACCTGTCTGACTAATATCAACACAGCTGGCATATATAAGGGAACCAGCGAGTGATAATCCTAACTGTAGGTCAACACAACTGGCATATACAAGGGCTCCAGTGGTCGACTTTATTGAATTTATTCTGGTTGGTCTGATGGTCTGGTCTCATTATTTTTTTTTATTTTTTTTATTTTTTTGTATATCAATCACTCTATTTCACCCAATCACTTATAAGAATATAAAAACATAAGGTGAAAATGATTCAACGAGATATGACGAAACTACCATGTTTTTTTTTAAATTCTAACACCTGAGCTCCATGCTTTTATGAATAGAATCTTTAGATGTTTCCATCTAATCATATTGGTTCCTCAACTCCTATAACCAAGATGCTTCCATCCACTTAGATTGGTTAGTGCCATCCTTAATAAACATAAATTTCTAGGCTCTGGAGTTTATTTATTGCAACTAAAAAGTTTCTCCCATACCCCCAAACTTAAATCTAACATTGTCCTCAATGTTCTAAAGATAAAATTAAGACCATATGAACAAGGAGAAACGGTTATCATTTGAAGCAAAAGAGTTAAGGAAAGATATTACCGTATTGCATGAGATTGGGTTATCTCCCAAGAAGTGCTAAGTTTAAAAACTTCAGCCAGACTAAGAAAGGATTAGTCACCTTAAAGAATCATAAAGTAATAGCCGGAATAACTGCGGATCACCAAAACCAAATAGAGCTATCACAAGTAAAAGGAATCCGCACCATGCCAAGAAAGTTAACAAATAAAGCACACCCTTGTCTAGTTTCCTGTTTAAGACAACTACATCTAGCTGTGGTTCAGGTTCAAGTTCTATAACCGGGTCTAGATAACATATTTTCCTGGGTTGCATTTCCTCAAAAGTTAGATCCGAATGTTCAGGTTCTAGAGTCTGGAAAAACTCAAATAAAATATTATAAGCACATAACAATAACCTAAATAATTGCGGATCCTTAAAGTCAATCGAATTTGACTTACACAACTGACCACAAAGAGAGTGGTGGTCTTCCTTAAACAAATATGTCGACCCTAATCTCCTAATGTAATTAGGTTTAGTCTCGAAACTTAAAATCTGACACATTTGAATTTCATAAGTTCCCACAATTGAAGAAAAAGTTTTTGGTGGGAAAACAAAGTCAATCGAGGTATCGTAGTCTGGGTTAACCACATCAACCATAGGATCGGTTTCTAACAACCGAACTTCTTTCTGGACATCATTAGGTTCAGGAAAATGTGTATGAAGATAATCTTGTAAAATGGTTGAGGCATATATGTTAAGTTCCAAGTGAGGGACCTTTGTAAGAGTTAAAGCACATGGAGAATAAAAATCACCCCCAAACTTAGAGTTTTCAGTGTCTCTATAAAGACTAGTCACAACTTCCCTAGTTTCAAGGTCATCAGATTCCTGGAAATGGTCAATTGATTCTTCTAAGTCAGGTACATCCTCACTCATCTCTACGATTTCATTTTGTTTTTCTAAGACTAATGTTTCTAAATCGCTAGACTCGAAAACAATATTCTCAGGATAAACCCGCTCCTCTAAACTATCATCGCCTTCGTAATCAAAAGGAAATACTACATCATCTAAGGAAGTCTTATCTTTAGTCAAATCCTCGTCCTTTTGAATAGGTGAATAATTATTAAAATTATTTGGATTTGAACTAGAAATAATATTATCATTATAAAGCTCAGTTGGAGTAACAAATTCCTGATCACTATGCCTAAATATTTCATATTCTTCATCTGCACTGTCCTCATCATAATCATAATAACATGAAGATGGTTGAACCTCATCTAAAGTATTGCTTCCAATTCTATCCTTGTCATCTTGATTATGTAAATAAAAATTTTCCTCACTTTGAAGGTTGATTTTTTAAGCAATGTATTGGTAATTCAGTGTAATTCGAGCAATTCTTTCTTCCGTCTCTAACTCAAGCCTATGTGTTGACTCAGCTAACTTACATGTTGACTCAGCTAACTTCCTGAGGTTATCTTCTAAAGAAGGTTCACTCATTGTTACAGTTCTTTCGTATATAACTAAGTCATATGTGTCCACTGACTTATGTGTCGACTCATGTAACTTACGCGTTGACTCAAGTATCTTACGTGCCTCATCTAGAGAAGAGAAATTATAGGAATTTTGCTCGTATGACCGGTATTCATGTGAATAGTAATTGGGCTCACCATGGTATGATCCATAACCTTCAAAAGTTTGGTGTTACCAACCACTATTCACACTATGGTCATAAAAAGAATAATGTTCATGTTGCTCAGTCGAATAATCATTGTATTGGATATACCAGTTCGACATCCTAACTGTAAGGGAATTCTAAACAAACACAAAGAATGATAACTCGACCACAACAAGCCTATTTTATCTAGCAAACAAAAAGCATGATGGTTCCCTTAGATTGTTTTTAGACCAGCTTTTATTCTTTCGAAAAGGAATTCGTTACAATCTGAGAAAACTTCTCTGGAATGAACCCGAGTTAAAGTAAGTTGAATAGAGACGAGGGAAGCTCAGTGGAGCTTTGATACCCTAGGCCTCACCGGTGTTACAAGGCGGCGTATTCAACTCACAGAAACTATTCTGAACTTCAAAGTATGCTCAAAAGAGTAACCAATATTTTCCGAACAACTTTCCTAATAAGCTCGTTACCCTATCGGTCTCGTTCTAGTCCAAATTTTAAGGATTAGGTTCATGTAGGTTACGTGTTCCTAAGGCGGGCAAGAAGGAAACGGTGATGAAATCCGAGTCCTTATCTTGATTTGGCCAGGCCTTTCCCTTTACTAGAAAATTAAATCCTATTTCAGGTCCTCAACATATATGCATATGAAATCATCCAGTAAACCCGCTGACAGGGGATTCGCGGGTGTTTAAAATTCTTACCTCCCATTCCAAACGGGGGATGAACCGTTGAAGTCGACTCGGGCCACGACTCCTATGTCATGTACGAACCCGAGGGGCCGAAGCGATATCGTAACCGCCGTCCTTTTCTGCAAACAGTTTATTTAAAACTACCCTTCCGTAGGGTTTTAAAAATAAAGTCCAATATTCACTGTCCAAAAGAAAAGAAAAAAAAAGTCCAAAAATAAAATATTACAAAAAACAAAAACCTTAATTACAGTTTCTAAAAAAAATAAAAATAAAATTATTTACAAAATCTTCTTCTTCACTCCTTTTGGATTTCTCTTTTCTTTCCTTTTTGGGCTTTTCCTTTCTTTTCAGCACTTTCTCTTTTCCTTTAGCTTAGCTCCAAATATCAAAGCAAACAAAAATACCAAAACGCGTAAAAAAGAACAAATAAAATAAAACCTAAAGACAAATCTATAAACAATTCCGCGTCGGCGGCGCCAAATTGATCGTATTTTTGATAGTGGTAAATAGAGTTGTCGTTCACTCGGACTTAGTTGAGATTGATTCTAGGCTTAAATATAAAAATAAGAAATTATATACAAAATATGTCATGGGATGAAGAAATCACTAGGACTCGGGATTTCACTGTTTTTCATATTCAAGTGGTTCAGAAATTAATCCTAGGCAATTATAGCTCCAAACACAAGAAATATTAACTCTATTCTTTGCCAAAATAGATTTCATAAAACATCAATTGTAAATTACAAGCATAGTGTATCAAAAGCACCTAAGACTAAGCATGCACTATCGAACAAGGAATTAATTAAATTTACCACATGATGAAATTCAGCTTCGTCCGTCGTCCCAGCGATAGGGTCTAGCTTCTCATGATGAAAACACACTCAAAAAGATAACTCATAGCTCAAATGGTGTTTTTATTGGACAAATAGTAGAAAACAGAGATTTGCAATGGTATAAAGGTGTTGCAAAATAAACTGTTACAAAGAACGATAAATGGAAAATGCCACTGTTACTGTAGCTCTAAGACTGTCACTAAACAGTCACAAATATTATAGAAATATAAGACTGCTTGTTGAGGTCTTATTTTCTTCGTGTTCTTCAATGGCAGCAGCAACATCAAGTTTCTCTGGTGATCGTATTTCGCCTCTGTGATGTTCCAAATCCTTCCCAAACTCTCCGTCCGCATTTTATGACATACCAACACTATTTATAATCACCACATGGCCAAGAAATATTGGTAATAACTCGATATAATCTCCAAAGCTAATTACGGGAAATATTTCCCTGTTTTCTCTTCTCGCACGAATATCCTCAGCTGTCACATGCAGAATATTTCTAAATCATTTCTCCCTCAATTATGAAGTAGTTAGACATGAGATTCTCCCAAAAATAGCTCAAAATATCTCGAGAATATTTTATTGCCCGGTTTTCGATAAAACCACGTAAACTTCCTGTTTTGTTGCAAATTAATACGAATCTTCTCCTTTTATGTTTTAAAGACTATTACTAACCATGTTTGACTTAAACAGGTGTATCCCAATCCATAGCAACGAAAAATCCCGAGAAAATCTCTCCAAAAATTCAATCCAAAGATACGCAGGTGAAGGTGGACTTTCCCTCCATAACTGTTCTTCCAAACCGTGAAGATGGGTGGCCCCTAACCATATTAGGGTGCCATTAGTTGTGGGGTATAAATAAAATGTCCGGGGTGCAAATAGTGGTGGAATGCCCCTTATCATCTGGGTGCCCCTTATCCAAACTGAGAGTTCAAATATCAGGTGTCCTCTGGAGGTGCCTTTAGCAACTTTTCGAGCCAAATTCTCCGAAAACGGTTATTTCCCAAAAATACCTACAAACACACAAAACACCATAATAAGCACAAATTCGAGTACTAACAATACAGAAAATTGAGGATAACTTAGACTCAAAAATGTGTCTATCACGTACTTCTAATCCCAGCATAAATTCTCGGACATGAATCTCACGCCAATACGCGAACGGGTACGCATACTTAGGTTCCCAGATTTCTCAAGCCAACTGGTACGCATACGGGTACACATACTATGGTTCCCGGACATGGATTACATATGTGCAAGAGTATACAACATGTCATATCCAATAATTGTTAACACACTACGTTTATATCTAAACATGGTTACTTGATTCTAAACTCTTTATTTCAATCATTGAAACTTTCTTAGAGTATGACAAGAGCCGTTTTCACACACTATTAGCATTAAATCAATTTTTAAGTTATTGAAATAATCATAACGAAACATTCCAAGTCTACACCAAATGATTGTATCACACAAATCATGTAAGATATTACTCGGCAATTTTCACATGATCATCTTTTGACTTGCGTCAAGAATATAAGATGAACTTGGTCAAAGCAAAAGCTTACCAACACATATTTCGAGAAATATGTATACGAGTTAAACTATCTCGAAATCTCAAATGTTTATAATAGAAAACTATATCGTAACACGACTTATGTCTCAATATAGGAGATAGAGTATAAATAGACTTTCCAAGTGATAGATGAGTTTCAGTCTCCACATACCTTTTGTTGATGAAGTTCCACAAGCTGTCCTTAGTAGTTCTTCTTCTTCAAATAATGAACGTTGTGAGGTCTAATGCTCAACTACACAATCTATGTCCTCGTCCAAGACATCTATAAGTAGACTAGAAATCAAGACTTATTATTTTGATCACTAACATTCACAAACATGCTTGAGATAGAAACACATGCGAGTTCGACCTAGCAGTGCTCTAATAATCTCCCCCTTTGTCAATTTTATTGACAAAACTAGCAATACATATGGATTAAAAAATAAATAAAACTTTGTAGCTTCTCATCCAAATGCTTGATCTCCTTGGCATCTTCAACATAACTCGAAATCTTCGTCACTTCCAAGTACTCCATGATTCTAAACGTGTTCAACTCATTATCATTGTTGTTGAAGATCCGTAGCGCTAACAATGAGAAAACAATTGTTCTCAATCATTGTTATACAGTGTCATAATATCATTACACAACATCAAAGTTCAATAGTAACACAACTTTGACAGTAATACTATGGTGATATGTATCACTCCCTCTTAGTCAATATTTCATCTCGACATGAAAACCACTCCCCTTACATAATGATCCGTAAACCATATGTATTCATAGTATGAAACTACACATTTGAAAAAGCAGAGATATAACAACCACACCCAATATTTCTATTAGCAATCTGTATGGACTAACTCCAATATACTTTTAAGAGAATCAACTAGACAGTCAAACTTAATCTTTATAAAAGTATATCAAAGAGTTATATCTCACTTTCTCGATTGAATACTTACTCAAGCAAATAGAAATCTGCGAGACTAATTGAATACAAGAGAAATCACTTGAACGGTACCAAAGACCAATGTTCAAGGATCAATCAATTTCAATCAACAACCAAATGTTAGATTTCCCAATTGATCGATTCAACGCACAACCTGTGATATTTCAATTATATAAAAAAAATATAATACGGAAAATAAATAATACAGACACCAGAAGTTTTGTTAACGAGGAAACCGGAAATGTAGAAAAACCCCAGGACCTAGTCCAGATTGAACACACACTGTATTAAGCCGCTACAGATACTAGCCTACTACAAACTAACTTCGATCTGGACTGTAGTTGAACCCCAATCAATCTCACACTGATCCAAGTTATACTTGCGCTCCTTACGTCTCTGATCCCAGCAGGATACTATGCACTTGATTTCCTTAGCTGATCTCACCCACAACTAAAAGTTGCTACGACTCAAAGTCGATGACTTTAATAAACAAATCTGTATCACACAGAAAAGTATACGGTAATAGATATATATGTCTCCCATAGAAATACCTACGAGTTTTAGTTCCGTATTTTGATAAATCAAGGTGAACATGAACCAATTGATAAACCGGACTTATATTCTCGAAGAACAGCTCAGTATTATCAATCACCTCACAATCATCTTAATCGACTAGCGAAAAAAGATATTGTGTAATCAAAAACGATGAGACTAAGATGTTAATGACTTCTTTTATATCTTGCCTATCGGATAAACCAATCTCAAGCCAATATTACGATTGTACTTAGTACGATAGAAACAACAAGATCAGATCACACAACTACAAGAAAAGTAGTATCGGTCTGGCTTCACAATCACAATGAAGTCTTCAAGTCGTCAACCTACGGGGTCTCGGTAGAAACCTAAGGTTAAAGGAGAATCGACTCTAGCTAATACAACTAGTATCACACACGAGGTGTGAGAATTAGGCTTCCCAGTTTCTAGAGTTCTCCTTTATATAGTCTTTCAAAATCAGGGTTTGCAATCAAATTTAGCTTAGTAACAAATCATTCAATATTCACCGTTAGATGAAAACCTGGTTAGATTCAAGCTAATATATTTAAACCGTTAGATCAAAACTTAGCTTGTTATTCACAAATGAAATGCACGTTTACTTAGGTTTATGTAACCATACCCAAACATGTACATCTAGTTGGTTCAACAGTAGTTAACCAAATGGTTAGCCATATGAGCACTTTCATATCAACCATATTCTTCTTTACCATAACTAGTACAAATGACTCAAATGAACTAGTTAGAGAGTTGTTCAATTGCTTAGATATTATAGAAGTATACAAGACACAAACGAAGAAAAAACGATTTGATTCACTCGAATCGATTCATGAACTTGATAGCCACAGTTTGCAAACTTGTATTCCTTAGTTTATATAAGTTTAAATTCATGAATAATCGTTTTTAGAAAATAACCAACTTAAGTACGCATACTGGTACGCGGACTTAAGTACCCGGAATAAGTTTGTTTTTCAGTTCACAAACTCCAGCAGAAATTCATGGGATGTGAACTACTGACGGTACGCGGACTCTGGTTCCGGTTTTTCTGAGAAACAAAGTACGCATACTTTGGTTCAAGGAACAAGGACTTATACACGTATGACTTACCACACAATGTTTATATCCAACCATGGTTATATATTCTAAACTCTCATTTCAATCATTGAAACATTCTTAGAGGACGTTATATAGTTGTTGTTCACACACTATTTTTCGTCAAAGCAATTTTCAAGTAATTGAAACTTAATATGACTTTCGTCACTAGTAAAGATGAACTTGGCCAACTCGAAAGCTTACCAACATATATTTCGAGAAATATATAAGCGAGATAAACTCGGCTCGAAATAGCAAATATGTATAATCAAAGTCTATATAACAAAACGACTTTTGTCTCAAGATAGGAGATAAAATAGATAGATTTTTGAGTGATAGATAAGTTCAAGTCTCCACATACCTTTTAGTCGATGAAGTTCCACCAGTTCCTTGAGTAGTTCTTCGTATTTATATGATGATCGCCATGGAGTCTTGAGATCAACTACACTTTCTATCCTAGTCTGAGACTTAGCAATAAGTAGACTAGAAATCAAGACTTATAGTTTTGATCACTAACATTGACAAGCATGCTTGAGATAGCAACGCATGCGAGTTCGACCAAGAAGTGCTATAACAATCTCCCCCTTTGTCAATTTTAGTGACAAAACTATCAATACATATGGAATACAAAAATAGATAAATAAACTTTTGTAGCTTCTCTTCCACATTCCTGATCTTCTTGATTCTTCAATATTACTCGAAATCTTCGTCGCTTCCAAGTACTCCAATGATCCCCAAAGGTTGTAAGTTTAGTATCATCGTTGTTGAAAATCCATAGACATAACAATGAGAAAACAAGAATTCTCAATCATTGTTACACGGATAGTATTATTACACGACATCAAAGTTCAATTGTATAACAACTTTGACAAAAATACTATGGTAATATGTATCACTACCCCTTAGTCAATACTCCATCTCACATGGAAACCACTCCCTCTTACATAATGATCCTAAAACCATATGTATTTGTAGTGTGAACTACACATTAATTCTCCCCCTTTTTGTCAATAAAATTGGCAAAGGTACGAAAACTAGTGGGATCCTAATGAAATTTCCATAGAGAAATTTCATGACCAAAAGAAAGCACATATCAACTTTTTAGATGCAATCATATACTCGAAGCTAAATACTTTCATCAAGGAGTTTATAAAGATACAAGATAACCCCTATAATATTCCACAGCCGCACTCCCCGCAAAGATTTGGCAATTAAGCGCAAGTTCAATTAAGAACTCTCCCCCATAAAATCTCATTCCCTAAAGAACAACAAGAGCGACCTTATTTTTATAAGAAAAGAAGGATTTCTCTGGACATAACAAATCACATACGAATATGAATTTGAATCCAAAAATACTCAATTAAATTAACCACAAGAGAACCCATGATTAATTCAATCTGAAATGCTCAACATAAGAGAACTTACGGAGCCGCACAGTATATACATAAAAAATGGATCAGGGAAGATCAATACTGCGGAATGGACAAGGATTCACTCTATTTTCCATCACTATTTGCACAATGACATACAATAGACATAATCCTCATAAACAAAAGTTCATCCTATCTTCCATCAATATTTGCGTAATGACATATAATAGGCTTAAAACTTTTGTGATGTCAAAATTTCATTCATTCTTTTATCAATACATGCATATCGACATATGAAAGACTTAACTTTTGACAAGGTATCATACAATCATAGTTCACAGACGCAAACACATATATCCCATAATAAATTGCAATATATAAAACCATAAAGATTAATACTGAAAAAATCATCTTCCAAACAACTTTTAGAATTTAAACAAATAAACCTAAAAACATGAAGATGAAAACGTTGGACATAGCTATGTTTAATCACAATAATGGCTATTCCGAACTCTAGTTATTCTTCTAAACAAACCAAGAAATAAAATTCTCATAAGAAGATTTACTAGACAAAATAACTCTTAGAGAACATGATTTAACAAAACATTAACCGCGGCCAGCAACTAGAGATTGAACAAGGACTAGCTCATCAGTTGCTTTCTTCAGTTCGTTTTTCAGGAAATCAAGATTCCTTGTTGCAATTACGAGTTGTTCATGTACGACCTCACAATCTCGAAGAAGATTTCTGACCAGTTGGGATGACATCTGAACTAGTAGTTTGTTTTCATAATCAACAGCATGATAGCAGGTAATGAAAACAGGGTTCTCGTGAAACTCGATAGGCTTGCCCTTCTCATCATTGTCATCCTTATTGCATCCGTCCATTGTGTACAAAGAAATCAGATGAACCTTTTGTCGTCACGGAACGTGTATGTACCAAAGATGAGCATGATACATGTATATATATATGAGTGTTTCTTAGGAAACCCTAGGGATACTCGTATACATTCCGTGTGGGTCCGGTGATCGTGCACTTATAGTTACAACTTTGGTATGAGACCAAACGAATAATAGAGCAAAATTTAGAAGGGATCTTGATACTCAAAAATAATTCTAAACAAAGGATGACCTTCTTAGTTCAAGGGAACATAAGAGAATTTTTGAAAAACAAGGCAATCAACAAGAAATTATTCTCAAGAGTGAATGATCAAACTGCATCATGTAAATTACTGGAGCAAGGCTCAAAAGTTTAATGATCATCGTTTCGTAAATGAAAATAAATATAAAAACGACTACTTTCTCATGACATATAGGTTTCTTGAGAATTATAAGCATCCTTCCATATTACAAGAAGGATGCTACATTGAGTAGTCATGTTGTATTTTGATGAGCATTTTGCTCATCAAGAATATTGACTTCTTCTGTCTTTCCTTCTTGAAGATTTTCAAAAAAATCATTAGGATTAGTAGAAAAAGATTTAACTAGAGGGGAACAAGGAATACCTGAACTTGCTGCTTTCCTTTTCTTTTTGATGCTCCGCTTGAGTCTGTTTATGCTGATCCTGAGCTCCGAGACTCGATTATTGATATGAATGAAATCTGGAGCAGACACCTTGAGTTCACTGTCTTCTTTAGAAGGAGATAAGGAATTTGGCTTTTCTTTCTTTCTCCTGTGTCTTTTTCTCTTCTCAGAGTTATTTAATAAGTCAGCTGTCCTTCTGCCATTCTTCCTTCTACTATTGTAGGCGTTTTTAGTCCTAAAATCACAATCAAGAAATATTTTATCACAGTATTTATCTTGATTGCAGACAATGACTTTTAATCCAACAAGATGAGAAATGGGTTTAATAACTTCTCTAGACATCCATGCAAGAATGTTGCGAAGTTTTTCATTCCTTAATCGAAAACGACATTTTCGTTCAGGATGTCCTTTATTTTCGCAATAATAGTAGTTAAAGGACTTGTTCTTCACTGTTCTCGTGTGAGTAGATCTTGAAGGAGCAAAATCCTTGTTTCTAGGAACTTTACTAGATGCAAGAGTTTTTTCGCATGAAGAGTTATCATTAGCTTTAACAAAATTGATCTTACTAGTTTATGGAGCGTCTATTCCTTTATAGCCTAGAACACGTGTGTCACGATGTTCTTTACCTTCTCCAAGCATATAAGATAATTTTGTAGAGATATAATTGAATCTACTTAGACTCTCTTCCAGTGATTTCACTTTATCAAGAGCAGCAGTGAGGTCAATCTCCAAGGATTTTTCTTTGACAAGAAGACTGACTTTTCTGTCATTGAAACATTTTTGTTGAGAGTCATATCTTGCTTCAGATTCTGCAAGTATTTTTTTCAACACAAAGAGATTTCGAAGAAGATTATTACATTCGGACCCTTTTGAGAGTACTTCTTCTTCTCGATCTTTAACGATAGATTGTAAAAGTTTATATCCACAATCATACCCTTCAAAGAGTTTTCTCAGCTTTCTGTTTTCTTGACAGAGAGGTGCCATGTATTTACTCAAGCAAGTAGTTGACTTCTTTTCTTTCAAAGAATGGTCAAAAAGATTCATATATTGAGAGACTTCCTCATCAATACTTTGTCCTCCTTCTGAATCACTGTCATCTGAAAGATCATCCAACAATTCATCAAGAGATTTTTCCCAGTTAAATACAGATTCAGTCAAAGGACCAGAAACCGAGTTTTTCTTAGAAGCTTCAGGACTTTGAAGTTCACGAGGATGACTCTGAGT
This sequence comes from Papaver somniferum, assembly GCF_003573695.1. Lineage (NCBI taxonomy): Eukaryota > Viridiplantae > Streptophyta > Magnoliopsida > Ranunculales > Papaveraceae > Papaver > Papaver somniferum. Next base: position 1,658,641 of record NC_039367.1, read on the forward strand.
TGATTTTGCGTTACCTGACATATTCTTATCGTCCATAGAGTCATATCGTTACAAACACAGACTTGTAAGGTCTTTAAACGTGTTTGCCTGCTCTGATACTAATTGAAAAAGCGGAGGTCTAACAACCACACCCAATATTTCAATTAGCAATCTGTATGGACTAACTCCAATATACTTTTAAGAGAATCAACTAGACAATCATACTCAATCTTAATAAAAGTATATCAAAGAGTTATATCTCACTTTCTCGATTCAATACTTACTCAAGCAAATAGAAGTCTGCGAGTCTAATTGAATACAAGATAAATCACTTGAACGGTACCAAATACCAATGTTCAAGGATCAATCAATTTCAATCAACAACCAAAGGTTGGATTTCCCAATTGATCGATTCAACGCACAACCTGTGATATTTCAATTATATAACAAAATATAATGCGGAAAAGAAATAACACTGACTCCAGTATTTTTGTTAACGAGGAAACCGCAAATGCAAAAAATCCCGGGACCTAGTCCATATTGAACACCCACTGTATTAAGCCACTACAGACACTAGCCTACTACAAACTAACTTTATTCTGGACTGTAGTTGAACCCCAATCAATCTCACACTGATCCAAGGTACAGTTGCGCTTCTTACGTCTTTGATCCCAGCAGGATACTATGCACTTGATTCCCTTAGCTGATCTCATCCACAACTAAGAGTTGCTACGACCCAAAGTCGAATACTTTAATAAACAAATTTGTATCATACATAAAAGTCTACGGTAATTGATAAATCTGTCTCCCACATAAATACCTACGAGTTTTTGTTCCGTATTTTGATAAATTAGGGTGAACACGAACCAATTGATAAACCAGACTTATATTCCCGAACAACAGCTCAGTATTATCAATCACCTCACAATAATCTTAATCGACTAGCGAAAGAAGATATTGTGGAATCAAAAATGATGAGACAAAGATGTTTGTGACTTCTTTTATATATTTCTTATCGGAGAAATCAATATCAATCCAATCTTACGATTGTACTTAGTACGATAGAAACAGTAAGATCAGATCACACAACTACAAGAAAAGTAGTATCGGTCTGGCTTCACAATCACAATGAAGTCTTCAAGTCGTTAACCTACAGGGTCTCGGTAGAAACCTACGGTTAAAGGAGAATCGACTCTAGATAATACAAGTAGTCTCACACAGGAGGTGTGGGGATTCAGTTTCCCAGTTGCTAGAGTTCTCCTTTATATAGTCTTTCAAAATCAGGGTTTGCAATCAACTTTAGCTTAGTAACAAATCATTCAATATTCACCATTAGATGAAAACATGATTAGATTCAATCTAATATCTTTCAACTGTTAGATCGAAACTTAGCTTGTTACACACAAATGAAATGCACATTTATTTAGGTTTGTGTAACCGTACCCAAACATGTACATCTAGTTGGTTCAACAGTAGTGAACCAAATGGTTAGCCATATGAGCACTTTCATATCAACCATATCCATCTTTACCATAACTAGTTCAAATGACTCAAATGAACTAGTTAGAGAGTTCTTCAATTGCTTAGATCTTGTAGAAGTATACAAGACACAATCGAAGCAAAAATGATTTGATTCACTCGAATCGATTCATGAACTTGATAACCACGGTTTGCAAACTTTCATTCCTTAGTTTATATAAGTTTAAGTTCACGAATAATCGTTTTTAGAAAATAACCAATTTAAGTACGCATACTGGTAAGCGGACTTAAGTACCAGGAATAAGTTTGTTTTCAGTTCACAAACGCCGGCAGAAATTCACGCGATGTGAACTTCCGGCAGTACGCGGACTCTAGTTCCGGTTTTCCTGAGCAACAAAGTACGCATACTTTGGTTCAAGGAATAAGGACTTATACACGTATGAGTTACCATACAATTTTTATATCCAATAATGGTTATATAATTTAAACTCACATTTCAATCATTGAAACATTCTTAGAGGAAGTTATATGATTGTTGTTCACATACTATTTTTCGTCAAAGCAATTTTCAAGTAATTGAAACTTAATATGACTTTCGTCACTAGTAAAGATGAACTTGGCCAAAGAGAAAGCTTACCAACACATATTTCGAGAAATAGATAAGCGAGATAAACTCGGCTCGAAATAGCAAATGTGTATAATCAAAGTCTATATATCAAAACGACTTTTGTCTCAAAATAGGAGATAAAATAGATAGATTTTTGAGTGATAGATAAGTTCAAGTCTCCACATACCTTTTAGTCGATGAAGTTCCACCAGTTCCTTGAGTAGTTCTTTGTCTTTGTATGATGATCGCCATGGAGTCTTGAGATCGAATACATTCTCTATCCTAGTCCGAGACTTAGCTATAAGTAGACTATAAATCAAGACTTATAGTTTTGATCATTAACATTGACAAACATGCTTGAGATAAAAATGCATGCGAGTTCGACCGAGCAGTGCTCTAACAACATTAATTCTCCCCCTTTTTGTCAATACAAATTGCCAAAGGTACGAAAACTAGTGGGATCCTCATGAAATTTTCATACCAAAAGAGAATAACATACCAACTTATTTTGATGCAATCATATAGCCGAAGCTAAATGCATTCATCAAGGAGTTTATAATGATACAAGATAACTCCTACAATATTCCACAGCCGCACTCCCCACAAAGATTTGGCAATTAAGCACAAGTTCAAAAATAACTCTCCCCCGTAAAACGTCATTCCCGAAATAACAACAAGAGCGACCTTACTTTTACAAGAAAATAAGGATTTCTTTGGGCATAATCAAATTACATGAGAATCATGAATTTGTATCCAAAAATAACAATTGAATTAGCTACAAAAATGATCAATTCAATTGGACATGCTCGACATAAGAGAACTTACGGAGCAACACATTGTATGCACAAATATGTGGATCAGGGAAGGACCAATACTGCGGAATAAACAAAGATTCATTCTATTTTCCATCAGACATATAATAGACTTAATATTTATAGGCAAAAGTTAATCTTATCTTCCATCAATATTCGCATAAAGACATAATCGGCTTAACTTTTGTTGTAAAAAGTCCATTCTATGTTTTATCAGTACTTTCATACTGATATATAATAGAGATAACTTTTGAACAACTATGGAACAGTCAAGGTCCACAGACGTAAAAAACATATCCCATAACAATTTGTAATATATGAAACCATAAATATTAATACTGCAAACATCATCTTCCAAATAACTTAGAATTTAAATAAATAAATCTAAAAACATTGAAGATGAAAACTTTGGGAATAACTATGTTTACTCACAATAATGGATATTCTAAACCCTAGTTATCCTTCTTAAAAGCACAAGAATAAAATTCTCAAAAGAAGTTTCCTAGACAAAATCAAATTTCTTTGAGAACCTCATACCTTTCAATGAATCCATCATAGAAAGGTATCACAAATTTCCTTGATTCTCTTGACCGTAGATACTCCATGTTCGTGAGTTAGAACAAAAACTTTACGATCAACAGCCCGAGCAATTTTTCTAGCCTTGACACAGTACACGATGAGTTTCTTCTGATTTCGTACCAGAATATTTTAATTAGCAAGGATTCTGTCCTGACTATATAAGAGTTGGTTTATTTGCAGTTGAAGATTTGCGAACTCGACCTTTGAATCATCCTGAAAACGAGTTAAGTCCTTGACAGATTCATCAATCCATGAGTTGTTCTCTTTCCTTGCAAGCATCTTCTTTAGAACCAGCTCTTGAATCGAATCACGTCCTTGAGTGTCTTCCTCCATACCAAGATGCACAATCTCTTGAGATTTTGCAGAGGTCTCCATATAATTTTTTTAGGGATGGATCAATACAATATATAATATATATTGAGTAAAGAGAAGAAAATTCTTATTAAGGAAACCCTTTGAACTCGCAGGAGAGGGACGCGGACATACGTGGACCGGTCACAAGAGAAAGATGAATTGAGAAAAAAATCCAATAAGAGGAAACACAATGTTTGTTAACATAGATCAATAATCAATTCAGATTAGATCCTGAGTCATGATAGCAGGATTGCAACACTCAGATTAATTAACATCAAAAAGCCTAAACATTACTCGAAAACTTCGTCCACATGCTTGATCTTCTTGGTGCTTCAACATTACTCGAAAACTTCGTCTTTTCCAAGTACTCCCATGATTCCATATATGTTCAATTCAGCATCATAGTTGTTGAAGATCCGTAGCCATAACAATGAGAAAACAAAAGCTCTCAATCATTGTTATACAATATCATAGTATCATTACACATCATCAAAGTTCTCATATCACAACGTTGACAACAATACTACGGTGATATGTATCACTCCCCCTTAGTCAATACTTCGTCTCAACACGAAAACCATTCCCCCTTACATAATGATCCGAAAACCATATGTATTTGTAGTGTGAACTACATATTAATTCTTCCCCTTTTTGTAAACAAATTGGCAAAGATATGAAAACGGGATCCTAATGAAATTTTCATGGATACACTTCAAGACCAAAGAAAAGTACATATCAACTTTGTTTAGATGAAATCATAAAGCCGAAGATAAATGCATTCATCACGGAGTTTATAAAGATACAAGACATCTCCTCAAAAATTCCACAGCCGCACTCCTCACAAAGATATGAAAATTAAGCGCAAGTTCAAAAGAACTCTTCCTCATTTGATGTCATTCCCGAAATAACAGCAAGAGCGACCTTACTTTTACGAGAAAAGAAGGATTTCTTTGGGCACCAAAAAAACCACAAAATGATTTTGTTATCCAAAAATTCTCAATCAAACTAACCAAAAGAGAACCCATGATTAATTTAATCGGAATACACAGCCAAAATAACCACAAAAGAATCTATGATTAGTTTAGTTGGAAATGCTCACACAAGAAGACTTATGGATACGCACAATATATACATAAAATATGGATCAGAGAAGATCAATATTGCGGAATATACAAGGATTCATTCTATTTCCATCACTATTTGCACAATGACATACAATAGACATAATCCTCGCAAACAAAAGATTTTAACCTATCTTCCATCAATAAATGACATAATAGGCTTAACTTTTGTTTGTCAAAATTTCATCGATCTTGGATCAATAGTTGCATATTGACATATAAACGAGATAAATTTTGACATCGTATGGGACAATAATAATTCACGAACGTAAACACACATATCCCATAACACATTTCACTATGTAAAATCATAAAGATTAATACTGCAAAAATCATCTTCCAAACCAATTTTAGAATTTAAACAAATAAATCTAAAAACATGAAGATGAAAACGTTGGACATAGCTATGTGTACTCACAATAATGGCTATTCCAAATCCTAGTTATCCTTCTTAAACAAAAACAAGAATAAAAATTCTCTTAAGAAGTTTTACTAGACATTAAGATCTTTGAAAAAAATCCTTGTCATCCTAGAAATCCTTGTCGTCAACAACCATTGGAACGTATGGTTCATAGAGGAAGGAGTCAATACCAATAAACACTTTTGGCTGATGATGTGACGGCCCGGAACTTTTTTCCCTTCCAGCCGGCCATGGAGTTCGGTCAACCAGCAAGTTCCAAATCCTCCGAGCTGCCATTTGGGGTGAAAACAGTTTGTAAACAAGAGTAAAAGTCATGCTATTATTAAACACAACAATTGTTCAAAAGTAAGTTTTATTTACAGAAACCAGATAACCAAAAAGTGTGGAATACAAGATATCATCCATACGTAAACCTTACAAAATAGCTGACATGAAACCATTTAAACATGACCCACACTTACTAATAATAATACTCTTTTTACAAACAACAATTTCAATAAGAAACGATAGTATCAGTTTTCACAAACTAAAGCAATAGGAAATACAATATCATGTTTCATAAGCCAACCCAGATACACATGAATATATAAAAGTGATGTACTCACTTTGACCATCAAAGAATAAGAATGAATTTTTAGGGCTAGTTAGGTTAAATTTGAAGAAATCAAATCAAAGGGTTATAAGAATTGAAAACCTAATCAAAGCAAACCCAAATCAGTTTCAAAGCAAATTTAATCATCAACAAGACTAAATCATAAGAATGGAAAACCATAATTTATGAAAAAGAAACTAAAAATAGGAAGAAATCCCCTACTTAATCCATGAATCCTAAATTCAAAATTTAATGAGAACAAGTATGCAATAATCTGATAAAAAAGAAACTGAGAATAGGAAGAAATCCCCTACCTTTTGTGCAATTGAAGCTTCCAAAGGAACCAAATCAAGCCAATCGATCAAACGATGTATATTAAGCTTCAAAATCAAGTTTTGAGTTTAATGAAAAGTTTTATGTTGTAAGAAGAAGAAAACTTGAAATTGAAGATAAAGAACTCATATCTTCACAAAATCAGCAATGAAAGTTTTATTAAAATAAATAAAAGACCGAAATGCCACTCTTTTGACTTAAACATGACACATAAACTCGGTGAGTGTCAATTTGACACAAATTCGATTATAAAAACTTTATTAAAGTTCGTGCACGCTACGGGCAGGCTCATGCAAAGAAAAATATTATTTCTCAGGCAAACATCAAGTGTTTCGCAACTGAAACACAACTAGGTTTCACACTCCACATTGTGCTACTCTCAGTCTTCCAATCCAAATGGATTGGGCTCGCACCCTAAAATTTTATGAAAAAGAACGCGGTATTACAGATGATGTTGAACCAGGGCCTTCTGAATTTCCAATGATCTTAAGACACAAGCCTTTATTTGTTGAATCTTTTCTTTCCAGCTTCAACTCTTCAAGAACATCAGAAAACATCTGAGAGTTTGAAGGAATAACTCTTGGCTTCCTCACATTCCTTCTTTTTCTTTTTAAAGTTGGAGGCAATTGATATTTCTCTTTTTCCTTAGTGATTGATGGCTTAACAATCATATTGATATATTTCCCATCAGAAGACATGGTGCTTGGAGTATCCATGAAAGAACGGTTTTGTGAGAGGAGTTCACAATCAAACCTCAACAAGAAATCTTAAGATATAAAGAGTATCGTAGAAGGAAAAACGAATGTAGGGTTTTGAAACTTTTAACCAGGTTCGTACATGTTCAACTCACAACCCTATAAAGAGTATAATTATCGATAATAACCCTCTTCTTTTGGCAAAAGAGTTTCTTCCAATATCAACAGTGATATGGAGGAATTCCAAAAACCAATCAACACAAAGCTAAAAAAAATTTATTTTTTAAAGCATGAGGTGTGCAAGATCTTGTCTGTTTTGAACATGCAAATGAGACAAGATGCACATGACAGCACAATCAAGTTGTGCTGTGGTGAACAACAATTTGTCCACCATGATACTTTTGGTTGGAATTCAAGGAGCCCTGCCTTTCCGTATGTTTAAACCATGTTTTCTTCTCTAATGGCCTAAATTTATCTTTGGAAACTAATCTCTTCGAGGAAGATAATATCTTACACACCTCAGCTGTTTTCTCCGCGAGTTTAAGCTTGGTGGCTAGACGATCTTATCTTCGTTGAAGCTTGTTGACCTATCTCATCTTGTGTTTGTATTTGAAAAACTTTGAAAACTCATGCCCTTGAGAGAATAATATGAGTATTTCAACGTAAAAGATGATTCAGGTGCCTTTGAAACACAAGCTGTTAGGCACAAGGTAGACCCTGAAACATTAAACAAGGGGCTTCCTAAAGAAGGGTCAATTGATTCTTCCATCTTGATTGGGCTCTCTTTTAAAATATTATTAAGACTGGTATATGTATTGCTACAATTATCAAAATCAATATTTTCACATAGAAGAGCAATACTTGATTTGTTGTGTTCACCAGAATCATAATTGTCATACATCTCATCAAGTGTCGCAGCAAGACCTTTGTTCCCAGTGTATTTTCTATGGTTTGGGCACTCGTTTTCAAAATGACCAAAACCTTTACACTTAAAGCACTGAGGCATATCCTCGTCATCAGTTTCATATGTGTCCCTTTTTTTAGGAGGAATACGATTATGAGGTTTGACTGATGATTTTGGCTTATCTCTGGAGAACCGTTTAATTTTCTTCAACATAAGATCTCTAAACTGTCTTGTGATTATCGAGACATATTTGACAAGATCTTCATCTGATGAATCCGTCTCAGCGCGATCATCTTCAGAGATATACACATTTTTACTTTTATCAAGTAATTTTGTGTCTTTCAGTGCTTTGAATGCAACATCCTTAGATTTGGATGAATGCTCGTGATCAAAGATCTTAAGCTTCCCAACCAGCGTATTTCTGGATAGATTATCAAGGTTATTTCCCTCAACGATGGCATGCTTCTTAGAGTCGTATCTAGATGGCAACGATCTGAGAATTTTCATCACAATGTCCTTTTCAGGAATAGTCTTAGCCAATGCAAAAGATGCATTAACAATTTCAGACTTTGTGATTATACTCATCAAATGGATATTCATCTGCCATACGAAGGTTTTCCCAATCGAAATTAAGGTTTTTAAGCCTAGCTTCCTTTTCACTGGTATTACCTTCGAATACGGTTTCTAAGATATCCCACACATCTTTAGAACTAGTGTAATTTGACACATGGTGCTGAAGATTTGGGGTAATGTCATGTATGATGGCCTTCAAACCATCGGAGTTTTTCTTTGCAGCAAGTATCTCAGCAGCATCGTATTCGCCAATATTCTTTGGAACAGTAGCGTTACCTATTGCCAAAACGGGAGAATCAAAGCCATTAACAACATATACCCATGATTGAAAATCACGTGCTTGAAGAAAATCTCGATGTTTGAGGGTGAAAACAGTTTATGCTGATTTTGGTAATTTCGAGTGTGTGGGTGAGAAACGAGTCTAAACCCTAAATAATATACTGCAAGGGAGTACTTTGATTCGAGAGATCAATTTGTACAAATATGGACTAAACAAAGCAATGGTCGTTCCAGACTTGCTTCGGTCACAAAGTGAAGGAGAAGGTTTGGTCTAGGGCGGGAAGTGAAGAGAGTGTTGAGACCAGAATAGTTGATTCAAGAAGAGTAGTTGTTTGACGACTTGTATCAGAAAGTGGAAAGCTAACAGATGGGAAAGCTAACAAGTGATTTCTGAGTGTTGTATTCTCCTGACCAAAACTTTTCCTTTGGTGTAAATAGGTGAGACCTATTTATACAAGTCGCAGAAAAAACGTACCCTGGTCTCGTAAGAAGTGGAAACGGTTGAGTAAATGGAAGAAAGCGGTAACGGGTAACGCCTGGAATTGATGTTTCCATAATGAAGGAGACGTTTCACCATTACTACCTGTATTTACTAACCGCCTCACTCTTATGACACTTTCTTGTAACGGGCGTAGTGTACGCCGCACGCTGTAAACCGCCAGACCAATACCCTGATGAGCATCCCCCAGTTTGTGACATGTTTTGATGTCTCGAGTGTTTTCGTGGAAAACGTGTAGCATGTTGATATTGTTTGGCAAGTTAAGATTGAGATGCTTGTCGGTTTGGTGGTGACTTTCGACGGCTGAGATTTCGCATCTTGAGAGGAAGGTTAGCAGTTGATTGTGGTTACCTTCCGTTGGTAGCCAGTGGCGTGGCCACGGTACTGGCATGGCTTGCGCATGCTCTTGGCATGACTAATTAGGGTTTGGTGTCGTGACCAAAGAATTGGCATAACAAAGTATGTGTCGTGGCCAAAGAGTTGGCACCGTAGCCAAAGGTTGCCACAAGTCGTTTGGTGGCAAGTTTGTACGGCCAAGATATGCATCTCAGAAGGAAGGATAGACGTTGATTGTTACAACCTTCCGTTTGGCAGCCAGTGGCATGGAGGCATGGCTTTAGCGTGGCCGAATTAGGGCTTTGGCACCGTGGCCAAGAGTTGGCACCGTAGCCAAGAGATTTCCACAAGTCATTTGGTGGCAAGTTTGTACGGCTGAGATTTGCTTCTCAGGAGGAAGGACAACCGTTGATTGTTGCAACCTTCCGTTTGGCAGCCAGCGACATGGAGGCATGGATTTGGCGTGGCCAAATTATGGATTTGGTACCGTGGCCAAGAGTTGGCACCGTAGCCATAAGATTGCCACAAGTTGTTTGGTGGCAAGTTTGTACGGCTGAGATCTTCATTTCAGGAGGAAGCACAACTGTTGATTGTTGCAACGTTCCGCTTGGCAGCTAGCGGCATGGAGGTATGGCTGGCATGGCTTTGGCGTGGCCAAATTATGGCTTTGGCACAGTCGCCAAATTTGGGTTTTGGCACCGTGGCCAAGAGTTGGCACCATAGTCAAGAGATTGCCACAAGTTTTTTGGTGGTAAGTTTGTACGGCTGAGATCTGCATCTCAGGAGGAAGGATAGTCGTTGATTGTTAAAATCCTTTGTTTGGAAGCCACCGACATGGAGGCATGGCCGGCATGGCTTTGGCATGGTTTAGGCGCGGCCAAGCTAGGATTTTGGCATAGTTTTAGGCACGGCCTAAATTAGGGTTTTGGCATAGTTCAGGCGCGGCCAAAATTAGGGCCTGGTACTGGGCCAAAAGTTGCCACGCATTTGGTGGAAAACATGGACGGCTGAGGTTTGTATCTCAGAAGTAAGGGTGGCTGTTGATTGTTGCAACCCTTCGTTTGGTAGCCAGCGACATGGAGGCATTGCCGGCATGGATTTGGCATGTTTTAGGCGCAACCAAGCTAGGATTTTGGCATAGTTTTAGGCGAGACTAAAATTAGGGTTTTGTCATAGTTCAGGCGTGGCCAAAATGAGGGATTGGCATTGGGCCAAAAGTTGCCACACGTTTAGTGGCGAACTTGGACGACCGAGAACTTGGACTGTTGCAACCCTTCGTTTGGCAGCCAGCGGCATGGAGGCATGGCCGGCATGGTTTAGGCGCGGACAAGGTAGGATTTGGGCCTAGTTTTGGGCGCAGTCAAAATTAGGGTTTTGGCATAGTTCAGGCGCGGCCAAAATTAGGGCTTGGCATTGGGCCAAAAGTTGCCACGCGTTTGGTGGCGAACTTGGACGGCTGAGATTTGCATCTCAGAAGGAAGGGTGGTCATTGATTGTTGCAACCCTTCGTTTGGAAGCCAGCGGCATGGAGGCATGGCCGGCATGGCTTTGGCATGGTTTAGGCGCGGCCAATCTAGGATTTTGGCATAGTTTTAGGCGCGGCCAAAATTAGGGTTTTGGCGTAGTTCAGGCGCGCCAAAATTAGGGCTTGGCATTGGGCCAAAAGTTTCCATGCGTTTGGTGGCGAACTTGGACGGCTGAGATTTTCATCTCAAAAGGAAGGGTGGCCGTTGGTTGTTGCAACCCTTCGTTTGCCATACAGCGGCATGGAGGCATGGACGGCATGCCTTTGGCATGGTTTAGGCGCGACCAAGCTAGGATTTTGGCATAGTTTTAGGCGCGGACAAAATTAGGGTTCTGACATAGTTCAGGCGCGGCCAAAATTAGGGCTTGGCATTGGGCCAAAAGTTTCCACGCGTTTGGTGGCGAACTTGGACGGATGAGATTTGCATCTCAGAAGGAAGGGTGGTCGTTTATTATTGCAACCCTTCGTTTGGCAGCCAGCGGCATAGAGGAATGGCCGACATGGACTTGGCATGGTTTAGGCGCGGCCAAGCTAGGATTTTGGAATAGTTTTAGGCGCGGCCAAAATTAGGGTTTTGGCATAGTTCAGGCGCGACCAAAATTAGGGCTTGGCATTGGGACAAAAGTTGCCACGCGTTTGGTGGCGAACTTGGACGGCTGAAATTTGCATCTCAGAAGGAAGGCTGGTCGTTGATTGTTGCAACCTTTCGTTTGGAAGCCAGCGACATGGAGGCATGGATTTGTTGCAGAGATGTGGCTAGCATGGCGTGCCATTGGCATGATGGTGCGGCTGGCATGGTTGGCATGCCTTTGGCACGGAGATGTGGATGGCATAGCATGCCATTGGCACGGTGGTGCGGCTGGCATGTTCGGCATGCCTTTGGCGTGGAGATGTGACTGGCATGGCGTGCCATTGGCACGGTGGTGCGGCTGGCATGGTTGGCATGCCTTTGGCGCGGAGATGTGGATGGCATAGCATGCCATGGGATCGGTGGTGCGGCTGGCATGGTCGGCATGCGGAGATGTGGCTGGCATGGTTGGCATGACTTTGGCACAGGGATGTGGCTGGCATAGCATGCCATTGGCACGGTGGTGCGGATGGCATGGTCGTCATGCCTTTGGCGCGGAGGTGTGGCTGGCATGGCATGACATTGGCACGTTTTTCTAGTATGCATGGATGGCATGTGTGGAGATGACGCCAGTCAGTACCGAGGGTTCTGCCGTGGAGCATGACATATACATAAAAAAGGTACCCCGATAATTTTAAGCAGACATGTTGAATGGCTCAATAAATTTGCTAGTGGCGACATTATTACTCAAGTGTGACGTCACTGTTTGACTAAGGTTTTACAATTTTAACCGTAAGATAAAAACCACCATCAACATTAAGTCCCCTGCTTAGGTCGGAACATGGGGTTTGTTGCGAGGTAAGCATAAGATGGTGATAGACAAGGACAAAATCTAAACGGCAAGTCATGAAGATATGGTCAGGAAGATCCGTCTAACCTTTTTCGGGATGTAAGGAGAATTCGTGATTCTTGTGTTGGTGGCTTTGCGTAGATGTTTCTCATGGTGCTGCTAGCTAGGCCGCGTAGTGGTTGGCGTTGCTGGATTGGCTTGGCAAGCCGTTGGCATGATGTGGCTTAGAACGGAGCCGCCGGCGTTGGTCGGCTTTGAATGGGAGCCGCAGGTATTGTTTTTGCTCGGAACGGAGCCTCCAGCGTAATATTGGCTTGGAACAGGGCCGTTAGCGTAAACTCGGCATGGGCGCTGGCTTGGGCTTGGCATGGCGTGAGCGTTGGCTTGGCACAGCGCTGGCTTGGCGTGGCGCGGATTGTTGGCACCATGAAGCTTGTTCCTGCGAGCCCAATTGCCTTTTTCCATACATAGCTCAAATAGGAAATCCTTTTCTTATTCAAATTCCAAAAGTGTCACGCCTATAAAAGAGTTTGCTCTCCTTTTTATCTTGTATCTTTGTTCTCACGTCCTTGTGCTAGCGGTAGAGTGGTAGCAATAAAGCGGGCAAGCATATTCCAGGTATGTATTCCATCGTTTCTCTTTCAATCTTTTTTTTTTTGTACTGGTGCAAACCCTAGACATAGGTTTAACTTCCATGAAATTGTAGAAATATTTCAAGCGTGAACACCGCAGTAATCTTAGCCACCTCAATTATTATGCAAAATAGGCATGCACGGGCAGGTAATTGCCGCCAATTCCCTTCCCACTAAAACCTAGTTCTTTAGGGTTTCCTCCTTTTCCTTGGGGTGACCGTGTGCATAGTTTCCGCAGTGAGGGCGCGCTTTCTTGGCCGGGTGCGTACTTTCCGCTGCAAGGTACGGCTTTGGCAAGGGGCGTGCTTTCCACGGCAACGTAGGGTTTGCCAGTCCCCATTTCTTTGGTTATGAGCATTATGACTTGCAACTTAAAACAAATTGGTTCGCGTCCAAAATGGATTATCCGTTGTTGATAAAATAGTTTTCATGCACTTTGTAGTAACTTCTCTTCGTACCCCTTTCTTTGTTGTATTTGAAAGAGTAAGTAGCTTAAGAATTTTTAGTTAGGATGTCACCTGAGAAAATCCCTGCCGCGGCTTTGAAAAATATTGGCAGCTCTAAGCCAAACATGGATGATGAATTTTTCACAACGTCCGCCACAGCTAGGAGAAATCATCCTAAGTTTTTGCCCATCCTTCTGATGGTTCAGAGGGTGAAGGAGATACCCAGTCGGTTCGTCCAGGTTGTGTAATACGATTTTTCCTTCAGAGGCAAGAGTATCCTGCTTCTTCCATTGACTTCAGAATCTGTCAGAGTCCGTTGAGTTCTTTCGACAAGTGGATGCAATTCATGATAAGTCAGGACTGCGTAAAAGCAATTTTGATCAAAGCGCAAATCAATGACGCTGTCAAAGCTTCTGCAGCGCTTCAAATCAGGAAAGATATCCCGAGCTTAGTTTCTTTCGTCTCTCGATGGTGTCCAGACACTCAGACAGCCATATGCAGGTGGGGTGAAATGACTGTCTCTTTGGAAAGTGTGGTTGTTTTGCTGAACCTTCCCATAAAAAGGAATCTTGATATCACCTTGTCTGAAGATGAATAACAAATGCACGCTGCTCTCGTTGCGAAGTCAAAAGGTTTTGTGGAAAAAAAACGAGACGAGGTGTTTCTAAAACTGGTGGGTGTCTCAATGGTTCCCAGATGAGTCGGATCCAGATCAAAAGAATAGTACACTCCATGTCGCAGCATTCTTGGTTCTTTGGTTATCCAGGGACATTTTTGACGACGGCTCCGGTAAGAAGGAAATAAGACAGGGTCTCATTAAATTTTCCATCAGATTAGCGAAAGATGTTGTTCTCCCTGGCGGCTTGTTTCTCGGTTCTCTGTACACACATTTGGATCATCTGGTTGCGGACATGCGTGCTTCAAACGGCTACATGAAAGTAGACTCGTACGTCCATGTTGCTTTTCTTCAAGCGTGGTTGTGGGAGCATTTCGAGAAGTGTGCTCCCAAACCTCTGGCTTTACTTCCCGAGTCTTGGGGTGGTTCTAGGATACTTCGCTGGGTTAATAGGCTCCCAAGATCTGGCTCGAACCTGGTTGGCTTCCTTGAAAACTCCTACACAATCAACTTTCGTCCATGGGCTCCGGTGCATGGATCCATAGTTCAAATAGATACTTTTGATTCTGTTTCGAATACATCTTTACTTTCCCAAAAGAATACGAGCATTGGCGAGGTTGTGTTCATGCGAAGTTGCACGCCTGGTTATGTACCGTATTTATTTCGAGGATCTTGTCAGGAAGTCTCTTACAACATTGACAGGGCGGCTCGACATATGGGATTTAACCAAGGGGTCCCGCTCTCTCGTCAGTCGGCCGTTCCAGAAAACTTGTTGCCAGCTTCTCTTGATGCTAGTGCTCTTGCGCCGGGTACAAGTCTTCCCTTCTTGCTCTCGGCACGAAATCCGAAAACAACTTCCAAGTACAACATATTCTAGAAGGAAGAGTTCCTTGCCATTCATGGATTCGTGAATGACGTAGTGAAGAATACTTGTGGTAATCCTTCTGCTGCAACTTTAGCAATACATCTATTGTTAAGGGATCCTTCCTCGCCCAAATGGAAATCTCCTAACACAGACACGAATAGTCCCCAAAGAAAGAGCGAAGGTCGAAAGATCGCGCGGGTGGTTTTCGATCAGATTCAACGGCCCTTGTGACTTTCAGTTCTTCCAACATTCGGGTATGTATTCTTTTTCTTTCCCACTCAGTCGGATTGCAAAGTTCTTTCGTTATTGAAAATCTTTCCTTATTCCTTAACCAGGGCGTGAACGCCTTTGCCCAGCTTGCACGTAGTCAGAATACGGCGGCTCTCACAGCATAAGGTGGCAACGCTCAGCCTCAGAGAACAACGACTCTCGCGGCAGAGGGTGACAATGCGGAGCCTTCTTGCGATGAATGAGAGCTCTAAAAGGAGGAAAGCTCAGAATCTAGTGATGATGAAAATAACTCTTCCAACAGCAGCGCTGAGTATTCTTCTGGTCAGTCTGAAAGTGAATTAGTGAGTCTTCCACGCATTTTCTTCTTCCTTTCTCTCTCTATTTTTTATTTTTGAAAAAAGTCTAAACCACGATATCGCAGGAGAACCCGCTACTAAAGATGGCACCGAGGCGGAAAACCGTGGAGATACAGCTTTGTCTCCAACCGTAGCAGTTGCGCGTGGCGGCCCAGAAATGGAGGTCAATCAAGATGAAGATGTTGTTGCGGCTCAAGTATCGGAGAGTGCTCTAGCGACCGATAGCGCCATTATAGTTAGGAATCCCTTGACAGTTGCCGGTTCGATTGCGGGTGTCGTTTTTTCTCCTCCAAACTTAGTTCCTTACCCAGATCATGTGTTGATCGGTGGCTTCAGCGTGCCAGCCAAATACGAGATGTTATATACCAAGATATGGGAAAGGTATGGACACATCGCCACAACCAAAAAGGTTACTAGTCGGTTTGCGCTGGTCAAGCATGTGGAGGAAGCTTTATCTTCGATTGACGACACGTGCAAAGTGACTGTCCATACCGTTTCTGAGGACGTGGTCTCAAGCTGGAAGTTCCATCGTGATGTTTGCGTATACCATGGGTTCAACGTTTCCTGGTTTGTTTAAGGTTTCTCTGAGATCCAAAAGTTGCAGACCACGGCGGCTGAAGGACCTTCCGAGAATGAGGTCGCACATCAGGAGGCGGAGATCGAAAGGTTGTCCACGGAGCTGAAGATGAAACGGGCGGCTCTCGAAAGCACGAAGGAGGATTTCTCCAAGAAGAGCAAGCCATTACTAGATGGTTTTCCTTGAATGCACTCCTGGCTTCTGAACTTCTTTATTTAGGCTTTTTTTTTGAAAGGCGAACAGAGCGCCTAGTTTATGGTTTGTTTTTCTGTATTTTTTGGGTTGATAGATAATTTTTACCTATGAGGGTTTTGGATTATTCTTTTGGAATGATTTTTTTTTTTTTAGAATAATGTTGTTTTTGGTTATGATTATACCCCAGGAGAGTCATGGAGTTGTGAATGTTGTGTTGTCAGTAGAAAGTATGGGATGAAACATGGGGATAGCATGGCTGTCGGTTTCTACTATCTATGTGAAAATCCTAGGTAGTAGAACATGCAACTCGTCTGACGAGACTTACTTGCTTTTTAGAGTCTCCCAACAAAATGGATCTCCCTCATGTAAATATGAGTTTTTGTGGGCGGCGGCGCCGTGACTGTGAAAATTCCCTAATCATTCCTAAGTCCCCAGTCGTTCCAGAGTCGTCTGATAACCGAAACGGAGGCTAATCTGCTTCCATCATCTCGATATCTAGGTCAAAAAGATGGAATCGGAAATCGGGAATTGATATTGTGAATGATAGATTAATCTCCCACTGGGGTCGCCAATTGTTTGAGGGTGAAAACAGTTTCTGCTGATTCTGGTAATTTCGAGTGTGTGGGTGAGAAACGAGTATAAACCATAAACAATATACTGCAAGGGAGTACTTTGATTCGAGAGATCAATCTGTAGAAATCCGGTCTAAACCAAGAAATGGCCGTTCCAGACTTGCTTAGGTCACAAAGTGAAGGTGAAGGGTTGGTCTAGGGAGGGAAGCTAAGAGAGTGTTAAGACCAGAATAGTTTATTCGGGAAGAGTGGTTGTTTGACGACTTGTATCAGAAAGTGGAAAGCTAACAGATGGGAAAGCTAACAACTGATTTTTGAGTGTTGTATTCTCCTGACTAAAACTTTTCCTTTGGTGGAAATAGATGAGACATATTTATACAAGTCGCAACGAAAACGTACCATGGTCTCGTAAGAAGTGGAAACGGTTGAGTAAATGGAAGAAAGCGGTAACGGGTAACGCCTGGAATTGATGTTTCCATAATGAAGGAAATGTTTCACCATTACTTCCTGTATTTACTAACCGCTCACTCTTATGACACTTTCTTGTAACGGGCGTAGTGTATGCCGCATGTTGTAAACCGCCAGACCAATACCCTGATGAGCATCCCCCAGTTTGTGATGTTTTGACGTCTCGAGTGTTTTCATGGAAAACGTGTAGCATGTTGTTATTTTTTGGCAAGTTAAGATTGAGAGGCTTGCCAGTTCGGTGGTGACTTTCGACGGCCAAGATTTCGCATCTTGAGAGGAAGGTTATCCGTTGATTGTGGTTACCTTCCATCGGTAGCCATTGGTGTGGCCATGGTGCTGGCATGGCTTGCGCATGCTCTTGGGATCAGGAGATAGGTAGGATCCGACATAAGTACGAAATTCCTATGAGAATCAGATCGGTTCTCTCACAGTCGTGTCTAATTAGGGCTTGGTGTCATGACCAAATAATTGTCATATCTAAGTATGTGTCGTGGCCAAAGAGTTGGCAGCGTAGACAAAGATTACCACAAGTCGTTTAGTGGCAAGTTTGTACGGCCAAGATTTTCATCCCAGGAGGAAGGATAGTCGTTGATTGTTGCAACCTTCCGTTTGGAAGCCAGTGGCATGGAGCATGGTCGACATGGCTTTGGCGTGGCCAAATTAGGGCTTTGGCACCGTATCCAAGAGATTGCCACAAGTCGTTTGGTGGCAAGTTTGTAAGGATGAGATCTTCATCTCAGGAGGAAGGACGGTCGTTGATTGTTACAACCTTCCATTTGGCATCCGACAACATGGTAGCATGACTGGCATGGCTTTGGCGTGGCCAAATTATGGCTTTGTCACCGTGGACAAATTAGGATTTTGTCACCGTGGCCAAGAGTTGGCACAAGTTGTTTGGTGGCAAGTTTGTACAACTGAAATATGCGTCCTATGAGGACGAACAGCCGTAGATTATTACAAACTTGCGTTTGGAAGCCGGCGGCATGGAGGGATGGCTGGCATGGCTTTGGCGTGGCCAACTTATGGCTTTGGCATCGTGACCAAATTAGGGTTTTGGCACCGTGGCCGAGAGTTGGCACAGTAGCCAAGAGATTGCCAAAAGTGGTTTGGCAGCAAGTTTGTACGGCTGAGATATGCATCTCAGGAGGAAGGATAGCCGTTGATTGTTGCAACCCTTCGTTTGGCATCCAGCGGCATGGAGGCATGGCCGACATGGATTTGGCATGGTTTAGGCGCGGCCAAGCTAGGATTTTGGCATAGTTTTAGGCGCGGCCAAAATTAGGGTTTTGGAAAAGTTCAGGCGCGGCCAAAATTAGGGCTTGGCATTGGGCCAAAAGTTGCCATGCGTTTGGTGGCGAACTTGGACGGCTGAGATTTTCATCTCAGAAGGAAGGGTGGTCGTTGATTGTTGCAACCCTTCGTTTGGTAGCCAACGACATGGAGGCATGGCCGTCATGGCTTTGGCATGGTTTAGGCGCGCCCAAGCTAGGATTTTGGCATAGTTTTAGGCGCAGCAAAAATTAGGGTTTTGGCATAGTTCAGACGCGACCAAAATTAGGGCTTGACATTGGGCCAAAAGTTGCCACGCGTTTCGTAGCGAACTTGGATGGCTGGGATTTGCATCTCAGAAGGAAGGGTGGTCGTTGATTGTTACAACTCTTCGTTTGGCAGCCAATGGCTTGGAGGCATGGCCGGCATGGCTTTTGCATGGTTTATGCGCGACGAAGCTAGGATTTTGGCATAGTTTTAGGTGCGGCCAAAATTATGGTTTTGGCATAGTTCAGGCGCGGCCAATATTAGGGATTGGAATTGGGACAAAATTTGCCACGTGTTTGGTTGCGAACTTGGACGGCTGAGATTTGCATCTCAGAAGGAAGGGTGGACGTTGATTGTTGCAACCCTTCGTTTGGCATCCAGCGGCACGGAGGCATGGCCAGCATGGCTTTGGCATGGTTTAGGCGCGGACAAGCTAGGATTTTGGCATAGTTTTAGGCGCGGCCAAAATTAGGGTTTTGACATAGTTCAGGCGCGGCCAAATTTAGGGCTTGGAATTCGGCCAAAAGTTTCCACATGTTTGGTAGCGAACTTGGACGACTGAGATTTGCATCTCAGAATGAAGGGTGGTCGTTGATTGTTGCAACCCTTCGTTTGGAAGCTAGTAGTATGGAGGCATGGCTTTGGTGAAGAGATGTGGCTTGCATGGAATGCCATTGGCCCGGTGGTGCGGCTGGCATGGTTGGCATGCCTTTGGCGCGGAGATGTGGCTGGCATAGCATGCCATTGGCACAGTGGTGCGGATGGCATGGTTGGCATGCCTTTGGCGTGGAGATGTGGCTGGCATGGCGTGCCATTGGCACGATGGTGCGGCTGGCATGGTTGGCATGCCTTTGGCACGGAGATGTGGATGGCATATCATGCCATTGGCACGGTGGTGTGGCTGGCATGGTCGGCATGCCTTTGGCGCGGAGATGTGGCTGGCATGGCGTGCCATTGGCACGGCGGTGTGGTTGGCATGGTTGGCATGGTTGGCATGCCTTTGGCATGGAGATGTGGCTGTCATAGCATGTCATTGGCATGGTGGTTCGGCTGGCATCGCATGCCATTGGCACGGTGGTGCGGCTGGCATGGTCGGCATGCCTTTGGCGCGGAGGTGTGGCTGGCATGGAAAGCCATTGGAACGTTTGGCTAGTATGCGTGGCTGGCATGTGTAGAGAAGACGCCAGTCAGTACCGAGGGTTCTGCCGTGGAGCATGGAATATACATAAAAAAGGTACCCCGGTAATTTTACGTAGACATGTTGAATGGCTCAATAAATGTTCTAGTGGCGACATTATTAATCAAGTGTGACGTCACTGTTTGACTAAGGTTTTACGATTTTAACCCTAAGCTAAAAACCACCATCAAGACTCGCATAAAAATTTTCCACCATAAGTACTAAGAGCCATCGAAGACTGGTGGTACGTTAATAGAGATAATACCTCTGTCCATAGAGTCAGATCGCTACAAACACAGACTTGTAAGGTCTTTAAACGTGTTTGCCTGCTCTGATACCAATTGAAAATGCGGGGGGTACAATAACCTCACCCAATATTCTATTAGCAATATGTATTGACTAACTCTAATATACCTTTAAGAGAATCAACTAGACAGTCAGACTCAATCTTAATAAAAAGTATATCAAGGAGTTGATATCTCTATCTCTCGATTTGATCTTTACTCAAGCAAATGGAAATCTGCGAGTCTTTATCAAATACTAGAGAGATAAAATTAGATGGTACCAAAGACCAATATCAAAGTGTCAACAAATTTAAATTAACAACCAAAGGTTGCATATTCTGATTGATTGATCTCAATGCACAACCTGTGATATTTCAATTATATAACAAAATATAATGCGGAATAGAAATAACACAGACACCAGAAGTTTTGTAAACGAGGAAATCGCAAATGCAGAAAAACCCCGGGACCTAGTCCAGATTGAACACCATACTGTATTAAGCCGCTACAGACACTAGCCTACTACAAACTAACTTCGGACTGTAGTTGAACCCTAATCAATCTCACACTGATTCAAGGTACATTTGCGCTCCTTACGTCTCTGATACCAGCAGAATATTATGTACTTGATTCCCTTATATGATCTCAACCACGACTAAGAGTTGCTACGACCCAAAGTCGAAGACTTTAATAAACTAATCTGTAAAACACAGAAAAATCTTTGATAATAAATAAATCTGTCTCCCACAGAAAAACCTATGAGTTTTTGTTCCGTCTTTTGATAAATCAAGGTGAACAAGAACTAATTGATAAACCGAAATTATATTCACGAAGAACAACCTAGTATTATCAATCACCTCACAATAATCTAAATCGTATGGTAGCAAAAATAGATATTGTGGAATCACAAACGATGAGACGAAGATGTTTGTGATTTATTTTTATCTTTTCCTATCAGAGATATAATCTCAAGTCAATTATTCAATTGAACTCGCACGATAGAAAATGGCAAGATCAGATCGCTCAACTACAAGAGAAGTAGTTTCGTCTGGCTTCACAATCCCAATGAAGTCTTTCAGTCGTTAACCTACAGGGTCTTGAGAAGAAACCTAAGGTTAAAGAAGAATCTACTCTAGCAAACCAACTAGTATCACACATGAGGTGTAGGGATTAGTTTTTCCAATTGCTAGATGTCTCCTTTATATAGTTTTCAAATCATGGTTTGCAATCTAAGGTACCTTGATAACAAAGCATTAAATATTCACCATTAGATGGAAACCTAATTCAACCGAGCTAATATCTTTCAACCGTTAGATCAAAACTTAGCTTGTCATGCACAAATGAAATGTATGCATTTAGGTTTGAGTAACCATACCTAAACGTGTACACTTAGTTGGTTCACAAATAGTTAACCAATGGTTAGCCATATGAGCTCTTTCATACTAACCGTATTCATCTTTCTCATAACTAGTTCAAATGACTCATAAGAACTAGTTGATAGAGTTGTTCAATTGCTTAGGTCTTTATTCATACACACAATTGAAACAAAATCGGATTGGTCCACTTGAATCAATTCATGAACATTATACCCACGGTTTGCAAAGATCGCATTCCTTATAATTTATTGTTTTATGTTTATGAACTACCGATTTGAGAAATAACCATCTTGGATACGCGTATGGGTATGCGTACCATAGCTACCAGAATTGAGTTGGCTTTGGTTTCCAAACTCAGCAGAAATTTTCGGGTATGAAAACTTATGTGGGTACGCGTACGGGTATGCGTACCTAAGGTGGCTGGTTTACTAGTTTGAAAACTCCAAACTCGACAGAAATTTTTGGTATAAAAACTTCCGCTGGTACGCGTGCTCAACCTGTGTCCTTCACCAATACCGCATGCACACATATGCATGCACTTGGTTTCCGGCACATGGATTTATACACTAATGTGCGAACAAACTATATATGCTTATATCCATAGATGGTAGTCTCAACTCTACATTTCAATCATTGAAACATTCTTCTATAATGTTATAACAATCGTTATTCACGACTATCGTCATCAAAGCTATTTTCAAGATTGAAATATCATCATGACTTTCGTCACGGGTAAAGATGAAAATGGTTAAAGAAAAAGCATACCAACACATATTTCAAGAAAAAGATAGGCGAGTAAACTCGCTCGAAATAGCAAATGTGTATGTATGAAAACTATCATACTTATACGACTTTTTCTCAAGAGTAGGAGATAGAATAGACTTTTGAGTGATAGATAAGTTCAAGCCTCCACATACCTTTTAGTCGGATGAAGTTCCACTTGTTCCTCGAGTAGTTCTTCGTCTTCATAAGATGATCGCCATGGAGTCTGGAGCTCAACTACACTTAACTATCCTAGATCGAGACTTAGTCATAAGTAAACTAGAAATCAAGACATATAGTTTTGATCACTAATATTGACAAACATGCTTGAGATAGCAACGCATGCGAGTTCGACCGAGCAATGCTCTAATAGAAATACCTATGATTTTGTCTAGTCTTTTGATAAATCAAAGTGAACATGAACCAATGATAAACTAGACTTATATTCCAGAAGAACAGCCTAGTATTATCAATCACCTCACAATAATCTAATTCGTATGATGGCGAAACTAAATATTGTGAATCACAAATGATGAGACGAAGGTGTTTGTGGTTACTTTTTTTCTTGCCCATCGGAGATTAAATCTCGAGAAAATCGTAGAGAAAATAGTACTCAAATGATAGAAACCGGCAAGATCAGAACACCAACTACAAAGAAAATAGTTGGGTCTGGCTTCACAATCCCAATGAAGTCTTTGATGTCGTTAACCTACAGGGTCTCTATAGAAACCTAAGGTTAAAGAAGAATCGACTCTATCTTATGCAACTAGTAATACACGGGAGGTTTGGGATTTAGGTTTCCCAGTTGCTAGAGTTCTCCTTTATATAGTTTTAAAATCAGGGTTTTCAATCTAAGTTACCTTGGTAATAAAGCATTCAATATTCACCGTTAGATGAAAAACCTGATTCAACCAAGCTAATATTTTTCAATTTTTACATCGAACTTAGCTTGTTACACACAAATAAAATGTACCCTCATTTAGGCTTGTGTAACCGTACCCAAACGTGTACACCATGTTGGCTCAACAATAGTTAAGCGAAGTTAGCCATATGATTACTCTCATATCAACCTTATTTATCTTAACCATAACTAGTTCAAATGACTCAAATGAAACTAGTTAAAGAGTCGTTCAATTGCTATATTCTCATAGAAGTATACAAGAACACAATTGAAGCAAAATCGGTTTGATTCACTTGAATCAATTCATGAACATTATAGCCACAGTTTGCAAAGATTGCATTCCTTGTTATATAAATGTTTAAGTTCATGTACACAATCGATTATAGAACTTTAACTTTCAATTATGCAAACAGGTACACATGCATATTTGAAATACCCGGACCAAGATTGGTTTCTGGCAATATGCAAACGGGTACGCGTACTTCCAATCCCAGCAGAAATTCACAGACCTGAACCTCTCGCCAGTATACGAACGGGTACGCATACTTATGTTCCCGGAATTTACAAACTAACAGGTATGCGTACGGGTACGCATTCCATAGTTCCCGGACATGGATACATATGTGCAGGAGTACACAACCTGTCATATCCAATAATGGTTACGTATTCTAAACTCTTATTTCAATCATTGAAACTCTCTAAGAGGATGACAATATTCGTTTTCACACACTATTAGCATCAAAGCAATTTTCAAGTTATTAAAATAATCATAACGAAATATTCCAAGTCTACACCAAATGACTGTATCACACGAACCATGTAAGATGTTACTCGGCAATTTTCACATGATCATCTTCTGAATTTCGTCAAGAATATAAGATGAACTTGGTCGAAGCAAAATCTTTCCAATATATATTTCGAGAAATATGTAAACGAGTTAAACTCAGCTTGAAATCTCAAATGTGTATATCGTAACACGACTTATGTCTCAATATAGGAGATAGAGTAGAAATAGACTTTCCAAGTGATAGACGAGTTTCAGCCTCCACATACCTTTTGTTGATGAAGTTCCACAAGATCCTCTTAGCAGTTCTTCATTTTCAAATGATGAATGCCGTGAAGTCTAATACTCAACTACACAATCTATGTCCTAGTCCGAGGCATCTATAAATAGGCTAGAATTGAAGACTTATAGTTTTGATTACTAACATTGACAAACATGCCTGAGATAGCAACACATGCGAGTTCGACCGAGCAGTGCTCTAACTATCTCTCTCTTTGTCAATTTTAGTGAAAAACTATCAATACATATGGACTACAAAATAAATAAAAACTTTGTAGCTTCTCATCCAAATGCTTGATCTCCTTGGATCTTCAACAAGACTCGAAATCTTCGTCACTTCGAAAAACTCCATGATTCTAAACGTGTTCAACTCAACATCATAGTTGTTGAAGATCCATAGCGGTAACAATGAGAAAACTAGTGCTCTCAACCATTGTTATGCAGTGTCATAATATTATCACACAGCATCAAAGTTCAATTATATCACAACTTTGACAACAATACTATGGTGATATGTATCACTCCCCCTTAGTCAATACGTCATCTCAATATGAAAACCACTCCCCCTTACATAATGATCCGTAAACCATATGTATTTGTACTAAGAAACTACACATTAATTCTTCCCCTTTTTATCAATATAAATTGGCAAAGGTACCAAAACTAGTGGGATCCTCATGAAATTTTCATAGAGATACTTCATGACCAAAAGAGAACAACATACCAACTTATTTAGATGGAATAATAAAGCCGAAGCTAAATGCATTCATCAAGGAGTTTATAAAGATACAAGATAACCCCTACAATATTCCACAACCGCACTCCCCGTAAATATTTGGAAATAAAGCACAAGTTTAAAAAGAACTCTCCCCCATAAAATGTCATTCCCGAAAGAACAACAAAGGCGACCTTGTTTTTACAAGAAAAGAAGGATTTCTTTGGACATAACCAAATCACATGAAATCATGAATTTGTATCCAAAAATCTCAATTGAATCAACCAAAAAAAATGATCAATTCAATTGGCCATGCTTAACATAAGAAAACCTACGGAGCAACACAGTATATACACAAAGATGTGGATCTGAGATAGACCAATATTGCAGAATAAACAAGGATGCATTCTATTTTTCATCACTATTTGCAGAATGACATATAATAGACTCAATCCTTGTAAACAAAAGTTCATCCTATCTTCCATCAATATTTGCATAATGACACAATAGGCTTAACTTTTGTTGTCAACATTTCATTCTATCTTTTATCAATACTTTCATACCGACATATAATAGAGATATATTTTGAACAAATATGGGACAGTCAAGGTTCACGGATGAAAACAACATATCCTATAACAATTTGCAATATATGAAACCATGAAGATTAATTTTGCAAAAATCATCTTCACAAATAACTTAGAATTTAAATAAAAAATCTAAAAACATTGAAGATGAAAACGTTGGAAATAGCTATGTGTACTCACAATAATGGCTATTCCAAACCCTAGTAATCTTTCTAAAAAGCACAAGAATAAAAATCTCATAAGAAGTTTCTATTAGAGCATTTCTTGGTCGAACTCGCATGCGTTTCTATCTCAAGCATGTTTGTCAATGTTAGTGATCAAAACTATAAGCCTTGATTTCTAGCCTATTTGTAGATGTCTCGGACTAGGACATAGATTGTGTAGTTGAGCATTAGACTTCACGACGTTCATCATTTGAAGATGAAGAACTACTAAGGGGATCTTGTGGAACTTCATCGATAAAAGGTATGTGGACACTGAGACTCATCTATCACTTGGAAATTCTATTTCTACTCTATCTCCTATATTGAGGCATAATTCGTGTTACGATACAGTTTTATATTATACACATTTGAGATTTCGAGTTGAGTTTAACTCGCTTATATATTTCTCAGAATATGTGTTGGCAAGCTTTCGCTCCGTCCAAGTTCATCTTACATTCGTGACGAAAGTCCGAATATGATCATATGAAAATTTCCAAGTAACATCTTACATGGTTTATGTGATACGATCATTTGGTGTAATCTTGGAATATTTCATTGTGATAATTTCAATAACTTGAACATTGCTTTGATGTTAATAGTATGTGAAAACGACTATTGTCATCCTCTAAGAAAGTTTCAATGATTGAAATAAAGAGTTTAGAATCAAGTAACCATGTTTGGATATAAACGTAGTGTGTTAATCACATTAGTGTGAAAGTCTAGAATCGGGGGCCTGAAGTATGCGTACTCGTACGCGTACTGGTGGTTGCTGATGTCTGGGCAAGTATGTGTACCCGTATACATACTGGCGGAAAGCTCACGTCCTAGTTTTTCTGCTGGATTCTGGAAGAGTGTAGTAGTATGTGCACCCGTATCAATATTTAATGGTTGAAAGATATTACCTTGGTTGAATCAGGTTTTTCATCTAACGGTGAATATTGAATGCCTTGTTACCAAGGTAACTTAGATTGCAAACCCTGATTTGAAAACTATATAAAGGAGAACTCTAGCTACTGGCAAACATAATCCCCACGCCTACTGTGTGTTACTAGTTGCATAAGCTAGAGTCGGTTCTCCTTTAACCTTAGGTTTCTATTGAGACCCTGTAGGTTAACGACTTCAAAGACTTAATTGGGATTGTGAAGCCAGACCCAACTATTTCTCTTGTAGTTGCTCTGATCTTGCCCGTTTCTATCATTTGAGTACTATCTTCTCTAAGATTTGCTCGAGATTAATTTCTCTGATAGGGAAGATAAAACATGATCATAAACATCTTCGTCTCATCGTTTGTGATTCCACAATATCTAGTTTCACCATCATACGATTTAGATTATTATGAGGTGATTAATAATACTTGGTTTTTCTTCGGAAATATAAGTCTGGTTTATCAATTGGTTCCTATTTACCTTGATTTATCAAAAGACGAAACAAAAAATCTTGGGTATTTCTGTGGGAGACAGATTTATTCAATCTATATAA
Source organism: Papaver somniferum (assembly GCF_003573695.1). Taxonomy (NCBI): domain Eukaryota; kingdom Viridiplantae; phylum Streptophyta; class Magnoliopsida; order Ranunculales; family Papaveraceae; genus Papaver; species Papaver somniferum. The sequence goes on from NC_039367.1 coordinate 1,686,188, forward strand.
TTTTCAGTGTAAGACAAATTTGTTTATCAAGTCCTCGATTTTGGGTCGTAGCAACTCTTAGTTGTGGGTGAGATCAGCTAAGGGAATCAAGTGCGTAGTATCCTGCTGGGATCAGAGATGTAAGGAGCGCAATTGTACCTTGAATCAGTGTGAGATTGATTAGGGTTCAACTACAGTCCAGTCTGAAGTTCATTGGTAGTAGGCTAGTGTCTGTAGCGGCTTAATACAGTGTGGTGTTCAATCTGGACTAGGTCCCGGGGTTTTCTGCATTTGTGGTTTCCTCGTTAACAAAATTCCGGTGTCTGTGTTATTTTTTTTCCGCATTATATTTTTGGTATATAATTGAAATATCACAGGTTGTGCGTTGAATCGATCAATTAGGAAATCCAACCTTTGATTGTTGATTGAGATTGATTGATCCTTGAACATTATTCTTTGGTACCGTTAAAGTTTACTCCTCTTATATTCAATCGGGCTCGTAGATTTCTATTTGTTGATTGCGGATTAAATTAAGAGTTAGAGATATAAAACTCTTGTATATACTTTTCTCTAGATTGAGTATGACTGTCTAGTTGATTCTCTAGAAAGTATATTAGAGTTAGTCCTCTCAGATTTCCAAGCGAATTGTTAGGTGTGGTTGTTAGACCCCCGCATTTTCAATTGGTATCAGAGCAAGCAAACACGTTAAAGACATTACAAGTCTGTGTTTGTAGCAATCCGATTTCTATGGACTTAAGTATCTCTTCTATTAGCACATACAGAGATGTCCTCAAAATCTTCTGATTATACCAAAGATCTTGGGTTTGTCTCAAAGGATAACTCCTTAGTAGATTCTTCCGAATCCAGAGGGAAAACACAAGATTTATTGAGTGATAGGTGTCTAAAACACCTTGATATTTATCTATTGTTTATGCTTTGTTTGCTAAGTTTTCTTGTAAATTATGTATTTTATGTTTGATTTTGAGTTTTAGGTACTTTAGAGCAAAAGAATAAGAAACATCGCTTAAAAGGGGCTAAAGTATCATTTCATGTGCAACTGCTGTTGGAGGCGACTTATTTCTCATTATTTATTTTTATTTTTTCATCTCTATCTGAAACGCATGTCGGTTTTAGTGATGCAAGTTTTGTATGAAAAGCATGGCAACCTTAGTGATGTATTAAAAATGAAGAAAAGAAGTGAATATGAGAGGTAAGAGATGGCTGCTCGAGAAACTACTAAAAGCACCCAGAAAAGTATTAAGGGCACCCTCAGAAGTGGCCCAGAGGAGTTGATAAAGGCACCCACGAGTTTTCACTATTTACATCCCAAAAGGCATCTTTGTACCCCCACGAATTTCTATTCGCACCCCCAGGAATTGCTAAACATATCCCAAATTGCTAAAGGGACACTGCTGTTGGTTAAGGGATGACCTTCTTCAAGCTTTTGAAAATCAAATTTTGGCGGGAAAAAGGAGCAGTTTGCGAACATAATTAGGGTTCGTCAGTTGGTTGAATTTTAATGAGACTTAATCGCTCAAACTCGTTGGATATCTTCCTTTGGGCATAACAGGGTTGGTATAGGTGTTGGATTTGGCCATAATTTGGTGGATAATTAGTTTTGATATTCCATTTTTTTCTTTTTTTGTAAATATTGATATTTGGTAGATTTTTATTTTATTTTCGCAGTACATAGTTAGTTTAGGATTCCTTTTATTTTTTTGTAAATATTTATTTTATTTAAAAAAAATTAGACGTGCACACACACCAATTGCATCGTTAGACACCGAATTTTAGGAAAACTCGTGGTTTAGTACGGTGAACCATCTGGGGGTTATCATCCGAAATTCCACAAACCTTAGCCTAGTATCGTTGACCAGTCTTTGACTATAGGTATATTCTTCTTAAGGTAACCTGAGCCTACCTATTTTAGTCGACCCTGCATTTGCATGTGCACTAAGAAAATGTCGAACTGGTATTATGAGGTCCAATATAATGAATATCGACCCGAATTTCAAAATGGAAAATATTCGTGCTTTGACCATAGTGTGGATAGTAAGTGGGACCACTACCGACTTTCTGAAGGTTATGGTTCTTTCCACGGTGATCCCAATTACTATTCGCACGTCCACCAGTCATATGAACGGGTAAATGAGCAATATTATAATGATCAAAATGTAAGTTCTCTTCGTCTTTGGAGGATTTGATGCAAAAGTTGCAACAAAATAATTCTTATGATCCTAGTATTTCTTTAGAAAATTCACTCAAGCAGTTGACTGAAAATTCAAATAGGAGAGATATACTTATGGAAAATTTTTATGAAGAGTCACTCAGGCATGACTTAGATACGAAGAAAAGAATTGCAGCTTTAAATATTGCTCTAAATGAACTTAATTGCCAATTAGATAAGGTTCAACTATCTTCATATTGTGATGATAATGATGATGATAGTATTGATGAAGATTCTGAGATATGTGGTCCTGATGAAGAGGAAAGTTTTACACCAATCGAGCTTTCTGATGATCATGTTGTTTCTAGTTCAAATCCTAATAATATTGTTAATCATTCACCTATTCAAAAGGATGAGTATTTGACTAGAGACACCATAGTTTTAGATGGTGTAGTATATCATTGTAATTATGAAGCCGAGGATGTCTTATAGGAAAGAGTTTATCCTGAGACTAATGTTTTAGAGTCTAGCGATTCAGAAACAATAGTCCCTGCTGAGGATTATAGAAATGTAGAACCACATGATTACAACCTAGAAGAAATAAAAGACCATTTTCCTAAATATGATAGTTTAGAAATTAAGGAAATTGTGACTACTTTATCCAAGGATATAGACAACCCTAGGTTTGGGGGTGAATATCATTCTCCATGTAGTTTACCCTTGACTCTTGTAAAGGTCCCTAACTTGGGACTTGACGTATGTGCCTCTACTATATTAAAAGGTTATCTTCATGCACGTTTTCCTGAACCTAAATATGTCCAAAAAGAAACTCAATTGATAAAAACCCATCCTCTGGTTGATGTGGTTAATCCGGTCCATGATACTACAATTGACTTTGTTGTCCCACCAAGATTTTATTTACCAAATGTGGGAATATCTCAATTTGAAATGTGTTCTTATATAGTTTTTAGAACTATACCTAATTATTTTAGGAAAATTAGAATCGTCGACACATTTTCTTAAGAATGACCACCAATATGGTCAAATATGTAAGTCAAATTTAGTTGACTTTAAGGATCCACAATTGCTCAGGTTTTTATTATGTGCTTCTAAGTTTTTATTTGAGTTTTTCCAGACTCTGCAACCTGATCCTACGGATCCTGCCTATGAGGAATCTAAGCAAATGAAAATATTTTATCTACACCATTTCATAGAGCTTGAACCCGAACCACAACTAGATGTAGTTGTTTTAAAAAGGAAACTAGATAAGGGTGTGCTTTGTTTGTTCATTTTCTTGGCATTCCTTTTATTTGTGGTAGTTTTATTCGGTTTTCATGACCCACATAGGTTCCGATTATTGCTATATGATTTTATGTGGTGATTAATTCTGCCAACGTCTAGCTGAAGACACCAAACATAGCGCTTTATGGGAGTCAACCCATACATGGTGATTTGAAGGTCCCTCGGGAGGACCCTATTGTACATTGGTTTGTTTTTGTTTTTATTTAATTTCTTTCTTGCTCCCCATGGAAGGATTGCTACGCTTCATCCAGGTACTATCTTTCTGACTTCTTTTTAATAGTTCCTTTTGTTACTTATGTTTTTGGTACTGCACTTTAATTTGAAACATTGAGGACAATGTTAGATTTAAGTTTGGGGGTGAGGGAAAAACTTTTAGCTAGTTTTTAATAAAAAGAATATATATATATATATATATAAAACTCCAGAGCCTAGAAATTTGTGCCAATTTAGGATGATACTAACCAGTCTATGTGGATGGGAACATCTTGGTTGTAGGAGTTGAGGAACCCAATAACAGAGTTTATTCGTAAAAGATGAGTTCAGGTGTTATAATGGAATCATCACACTACGTTCATCACATTATGTTCTATTTTTATTTTGCAAACTTATATGTTTCTTTAAGTGAATTGGTGGGTCCCACACATCGAATTGTTACCACTGCCGGATGAAATAGAGTGATTGAGTTACTAAATAATAAATAGACCGGACCAAACGGATTATAAAAAATAAATAAAAATGATTGAAACTTGGATAGCAATATGTGTGTGTTTTTCCTGTCTCCGTTGCTTAAACAAACGTGGAACGCAGGATCCATGGGAACTATCATGTAATCAGCTGACAAGAAGCATGCGCTTGGATCCACAAGATCAAATCATGTAGTCAAAAAAATGATGAAAAGTTTATTATTGTGCAATAAAATCAACCGCTGGTTCCCTTGTATATGCCAGCTGAGTTGATCTAGAATTAAGATTATCGACGGCTGGTTCCCTTGTATATGCCAAGCTGTGTTGATATTAGTCCCAACCAGTATATCAATCCACTAGGATTCATAGGTTCATCTTGGTGCAGACCTTCAGACAGATATGGGAAACACCATTCATCTTAGCCAACATCGATCTAAACTATATATCTCTATAATATTTTGTTCATGTGATTTGTGTGATTCCAATATTGAAGTCCATAGTGCAACTATATATTTAGAACTCTGTCACTTATATATATGAATATGATTCGTATCCGGGTACTTCCTTTTGTAACCAATGAAAGTATGCCAACCAAGGAGACTCTTCAGTGTCGTTCCTGAGTTCTTCACAGATAGCTAGGGCTTGGAGTAAAAGGTTTTGTAGGTACACCTCTAGTAAACCTTTCCGAGACTATAACTCGGCCTCTAGGGACACTTAAGGTTTTAATGGCTTGTCATACGTGCTAAGTGTGACCGGATCCTCAATGAGATGGAGTTGTATGTTTTAAAATTAGTTTAGTTTGATTTTCTCGAGGACTAGCAAAGTCTAAGTGTGGGGGAATTTGATAGGTATCTAAAACATCTTGATATTTATCTATTTTTATGCTTTCTTTGCTAAGTTTTCTCGTAAATTATGTATTTTATGTTTGATTTTGAGTTTTAGGTAATTTGGAGCAAAAGAAGAAGAAAGGTCGCTTAAAAGGGGCTAAAGTGTCATTTCATGTGCAACTGTTGTTGGAGGCGACTTATTTCTCAATATTTACTTTTACTTCTTCATCTTTGTCTGAAAGGCATGTCGGCTTTAGTGATGCAAGTTTTGTCTGAAAAGCATGACAACCTTAGTGATGTATAAAAAATGAAAAAAAGAAGTGAATATGAGAGGTAAGAGATGGCTGCTCGAGAAACTACTAAAAGCACCCAGAAAAGTATTAAGGGCACCCCCAGAAGTGGTCCAGAGGAGTTTATAAAGGCACCCAGGAGTTTTCACTATTTACAGCCCAAAAGTCATCTTTGTACCCTATGAATTGCTATTTGCACCCAAAGAATTACTAAACGTAGCCCAAATTGCTAAAGGGAAACCGTTGTTGGTTAAGGAGTGACCTTCTTCAATCTTTTGAAAATCAAATTTTGGCGGGAAAAAGGAGCAGTTTGCGAACAGAATTAGGGTTCGGCAGTTGGTTGAGTTTTAATGAGACTTAATCGCTCAAACTCGTTGGATATCTTCCTTTGGGCATAACAAGGTTGGTATAGGTGTTGGATTTGTCCATAATTGGGTGGATAATTCGGGTCGAAGTAAAACAGCGGCGGAAAGATGACTGAGATACTCTGATAAGATTACGGAAGAGTTTGTGTGAGATTCAATCGTCAAAATTGATTAGGACGGACCTTTCTAAGCTAAAAAGGACTGGTAAATCCCTTGGATTCGAGAATAGAGGAGTTCCACACGAGTTTAGATGAAACAAAGAGAGGAGAAGTTACGGGGATGTTGGTTGATTATTTTTGGAGTACGTGGAGAGAATATCTTCCTTAAGGGCTTAACTCTATCGGAGAGTTTTTGGACAACTAAGACTCTTCAGTTTACGTGGATTAGATAGAACACGAAATTTTGTTTGACCGAAAAGATATTCACGGGATTAAATGAGCTGAACCGTGTACTTCAGGTATTCAAGGGAGTCGATCTACATTTTTCATTATGAAGAAGATATAAAAGGAAATTATTCCATGAATCAACACAAACCGACACATGAAGAAGATAATAATGGGATATTATCTCGAGAATGAAAAGTAATTTATTAAAAAATATTTTCCGAGATTTGATACGCCTGTTGTGTATAAAAGAGTTGTTGGGAGGCCAACGAAAGGGGGGAGAGTTAGGGGAGGCTAGGTAGCAGAGAATCGAGAGTTACCAAACCTCTCTGATGTTGCCATTGAAGAGGAAGAACGAGGAACATTAAGCTAACCAGAACAGTCGCAGAAGCAGTCTTATATTCAACCAAAAAAACAGTTTATCGTTGCATAATAAGTAGCGAAAGACTTTTTGTAACTGAACCTCGTAGTGGTGTTATCATTAGTAGCTGTGATGTTGTGGTGGCTAACCACCTTTAGCGACTGCAAATCGTTGTAATCATATTTACATCTTTTGAATACAATGATTAATCGATTTTCTCCAATTTTCGATTCATGGGTTGCTAAATATAATTTCTATGGATGAGGAGGAAACTACTTTTGAAATGTAATTTTTAGTATTTATTTTTATTTAATTATTACTCTCTAATTAGTTTTAATTATCTAAAAGTTATCTTCTCTAATTGCTTCATAATAAATGTTTTGGATCGTCTTCGGTGGTCGATCTTTTATAAGCGAAGGAATACTAGGCCTTAGATTATCGACTTAGTCGCATTGATGTTTTATTAACGATGAATTTTCCAAGGCATAAGATTGGGTTCAAAATGGCCTTGTGTAGTTTTGAAAGTAGATTAAAGAAAATAATTATTGGAATTTACAACCGTTAGAAGTAGTGGAATCCGAAACCCTAGACCTCTCTCTCTTCATCTTTTTACACTATTTTATTTTTAGTATTTTCATTTATTAAGTCTAGAATCAAATCTTCAAAAAAAAGTCCGAGCGAACGATAGTCTACTTACCAATTGTAAAAACTACATTGGTGAGGTCATGTCAGAATCAGAAATGGAACTCACAAGATCTTTAAAAAAATCTGTTGAAATCATTGATGTTCAAGCTTCTAAAATCAAGACTCTTGAAGAAAAGAATAATCAGCTCATTGATAAATTTGAGAAATCTCTTGAAAGGGAACGTGAACTCTACAGCTTCATTAAATCTCTCTCTGACAGTATCGAAAAACTGGTTCAACAAACTACTCTACAGCGTGAAACGATTAGTATGCTTGAAAATACTGTTAAAGAAGACTCAGCTAGAGAAGAACGTTTAGTCAAGGCTCAATCATCAGAAATAACCAGTTATCGTGTTGAAAAAGAGAAACTCGTTGCATCCCTTCGGTATTCCCAAGAACAGTGTAACACCTTGAAAAAGGAAAACTCAGTTTTTGTGAATAAGTCATCTCATGTACCTTCTTCTGATACTCACAAGGCTTTACTTAGCATGAAGAAAAGTTCCTCTAAAGAGTTACACTCTGTGAATCACTTGCAAAATTTGCATGTGCCGGAAGAAGTTATGGGTCCAGGAAGGCAGTTCTCTAATCCACGATATTGTTCCTTCTGTGGGAAAAAGAATCACTATGTTCTTCATTGCTTTTCTAAAAAGAAACAAATCTCACACCTTCATAAGTTGCTTCTTTCTACTGTCAATGGAGTATGTCGTCCGACACCATCTTCAGTGAATTTCTTTCCTACAGAAAACCAGAATTCTTATAAGGATGATCGCGCTTCAAGAAATCATCACAGGATGCAAGTTCCTTTGTTTGGTATCAGCTCTTGTGCCACTAATGAACACCTTCCTTGTTCTTATAATAATAACTCTGGTAAGTCTAGACCAAGAAGATGGAAATCCTCCAACTCCTTTCTTCTGGAACAGATTTATAGAGGTCCTAGACTTAATTCTCAGAAAAATCCTTCTGATGGACTTTTGAATGGGTTTATGACAAATTCTTCTGGAATAAGTCACAATCGATGGAAAGAAGGAAATACACAGTTTAAACGCTCAAAAAACTTGTACAACTTTTCTCCCATGATTCGTAGTGAGATTACTTCTCACTCCTTTACCTGATTCTAGGTAATCTCATCTTTGAATCTATCTTGATAGGTGCAAGGATGATTATAGTGGGAGCCTCAAGATTAGTTTTATGTCCTTTATGCGTTTCATTAACTTTTTGAGTTTTTGATTCTGCTATCGATCGTTAGCTCTAATTTTAGTTCTTTTCTATTTAAATTATTGAGTCATTTTGTGTTTTCCTCTTATTGGATTTTCTTCTAATCCATCTTATCTCACAACCGGTCCACGAACGTCTGTGTCCCTCCATGCGAGTTCATAAGGATTCCTTAATGAGAAGTTACTTCGTGTTTACATATATATACATTCATATATATTGTATTGATCCATATCTTCAAAAATTATATGGAGAACTCTGCAAAATCTCAAGAGATTGTTTGCATCGACATGGAGGAGGACACTCAAGGACGTGATTCTATTCAAGACCTTGTTCTGAAGAAGTTGCTTGATAGGAAAGAGAATAACTCCTGGATTGATGAATCTGTCAAGGATTTTTCTCGTTTTCAGGGTGATTCAAAGGTCGAGTTTTCAAACCTTCAACTGCAAATAAATCGTCTCTTGGATGGTCGGGCCAGAATCCTTGATAATCAACAAATCTTGATAAGGAATCATAAGAAACTCATCGTGGACTGCGTGAAGGCTAGACAACTTGCTCGTGTTGTCTATTGAAAATTTAGTGCTCTAACCCATGAACATGTTGTATCCACGGTCAAGAGAATCAAGGAAATCAGTGATGCTTTCTATGATGGTTTCATTGAAAGGTATGAGGTTATCAAAGAACCTTGATTTTGTCTAGGAAACTTCTTATGAGAATTTTATTCTTGTTTTGTTTAGAAGGATTGGAATAGACATTATTGTGATTAAACATAACTATTTCCAAACGTTTTCATCTTCAATGTCTTTAGATTTATTTATTTAAATTCTAATTTATTTGGAAGATGATTTTTGCAGTATTAATCTTTATGGTTTTATTTATTGTAAATTGTTATGGGATATGTTGTTTACGTCCGTGAACCTTGACTGTCCCATAGTTCTTCAAAAGTTATCTCTATTATATGTCGGTATGAAAGTATTGATAAATGATAGAATGAACTTTTGACAAACAAAAGTTAAGACTATTATGTCTTTATGCAAGTATTGATGGAGATTGGATGAACTTATGTGTACAATAATTAAGTCTATTATATGTCATTGTGCAAATAGGGATGAAAAATAGAATGAATTCTTGTTTATTCCGCAGTATTGATCTTCCCGGATCCAAATCTTTATGTATTTACTGTGTTTCTCCGTAAGTTTTCTTATGTCGAGCATGAGAAATTGAATTAATCATTTTTTGGTGGTTGATTCAATTGAGATTTTTAGATACAAATTCATATTTTCATGTGATTTGATTATATCCAAAAAAATCCTTCTTTTCTTGTAAAAGCAAGGTCGCCTTTGTTGTTCTCTCGGGAATGACATTTTATGGGGGAGAGTTCGTTTTTGAACTTGTACTTAATCGCCATATCTTTGTGGGGAGTGCGGCTGTGGAATATTATAGGGGTTATCTTGTATCTTTATAAACTCCTTGATGAATGCATTTAGCTTCGGATATATGATTGAATCAAAATTTGTTGGTATGTGTTAGATCATAGCTCGGTTGAACCCACCAAGCGTTGGTATGTCAATTTTGGTTATCATGTTTTTGGGAGCCAAAACTCATTTAAAGAGTCGCTTGTTTATGTACTAGAATCAACTTCGTATAGGTTAGCTTTAAAGTATTAGGATATGAGACATTACAAGTATTGCGAATACTTGAAGAAGTGAAGAAGCAAGGAGATACAATGAGAAACATCATCCTTCCACTTGAGGTTAGTGATATTTGACTTGAAGTTTTTCATTCCCCAACGTATCTTTCAAGTCGTGCATATTGAAAACAAAACTGTGAAGCAAGAATGATTATACTCTAGTTAGACATAGTATTAAGGAATACAATACGAGGTTTATTGCTTAACCATTAAACTTTGTATATAAGACATGGACATAATCATTTGAATGATATTGTGATTATGTATGGGTATAAGGTGAATATTTCATCCTAGGAAACAATGTTTTACATTTGTTTTAAGGAAGTAAATTTATGAACTTGTTTTGTGAATCGAAAGAGAAATCGCCAGGCATTATTGGTATTGATATTCATCGCATATCTTTTGAACTACCAATATGTGTGATTAGTATAACCGCTCATGACTTGTTTATGTTCTTGGTAAAACTATTCAAAATGGCCTGACTTTTGTATTGGTATGATTTTTATTCGTGAAACCATCTTAAATAATCACCTTAGATGGTATGATCGATTTTGTGTTATTGGCATGACCGACTCTAGGTAAACGGGGACCGATCTTAGTAAGAGGTGCAACCTATAACAAAGGGGAATCGATCCTGGTATGAGGTGCAGCAACTTTTTAGTAGAAAGGGGAACCGATCCTATGGACATGTGCAACGCGTTTTTAGGCAAAGGGGAACCGATCCTATGGACATGTGCATCAAGTATAAGTTAGATACCATATATATGTGGGGAACCAATTCTATGGACATGTGCATCAAGTACAAGTTATATACCATATATATGTGGGGAACCGATCCTAGTACCTATTCAACCGAATTTTGGTAACTACCCTGACTATGCAAAGTACTCACATGGAGGTAGAACCGAAACTTGTTTTGGTAGAACCCTGAAAACCATGTTTGGTGATTGAGTGTTCTTGATTAATCACATAGTTTTTGAAAGTCAGATGAACAAATTCAAACTTGTTTGGAAGTATGGCAAATCGTTTTCAAGATTGTAAGTATGAAAGAGGACTTACAAAGTAAGGATGTCGACATACTTTGAACATGTGCGGTAACGCTAATCTTTAATTGTTCAAAATTATTCCTTAATAACTAAAGGAAGAAAATCCCGGATCGAATAAAATAAATTGAGAATCTTTTATTTAAGGTTTTTAATTTTATTTTAGGAAAATGAAAATTAGTAATGTGCATTTACTAGTTGGAGATTTTCCAAGAGATTTTCGGTCAATATTTAAACAAAGAATTTCCAGGAATTATGGAAACCGAATCTGGAATATATTGCATATCTTGATAATATTTTCGGTTTTGGAAATTCCTTGGTGTCCGAACTTCCTTGGTCTATAAATATGAAAGTTTTCATTTCGAGTAAACTAATCCTCAGAGACAGCAAAACTATCTCAGTTGTGCTGCTACTGGTGAAGCCGCCTATTCGAGAGGAGACTAACCTAATTAGGCGAAATCTCTTACGGCCGCCCAATTTAAAGACTTCTTTGGTATTGAGAAGCTCTATTAGCACCGTTGGTGGGAAACTAGATGATTTTGGTTTATGTTTTGTTTTCGATTGATTTGATTGACTAATGGTGGTTGAACTTTGAATTGCACCTAGTTTGTTTATGCTTAAGAATCTTCTCTTCTGATATAAGATTCACTCAAACTAGATCGAAGTTTCGACATGGATCTTTAGACTGTTTGTAGATCTAAAGACGTCTTGTGATAATCAATTGTTAACAGACTCCGTTCTGTGCGTGATTGAGCACAGGAGATTCAAGTTGATTGTGTGCAGGTGTTTATTGAAGATCTAAGAAGATTTGAAGACAAAGAAGACTTTGAAGATTTCTGATTTGGGTTCATAATCTTTGGTGTGCACAATACTTGTTTCGGTAAAAGAGGATCCAACTATAATCGGTTTATCCTTGTGGTAGATTAGATTGATTAGTTGTGTCGATCGACAATACAATTCTTTGTGATTAAAAGTACTGATTGCAAAATCTTAACAATTACTTTGGTAGTTGATAATAAGATAGATCTAAGAACCTGACAAAGGAGTTTATTGATATAAATAGAAGAGCCTTTTCTCGTTTCACATCACTTGGTTGAAAAGAGTTGATACCAAACAGATTTGTTGTTCCTTTACTGTTTGGAATACGAACCAAAGGAATTGTGCCAAGTACGTGACTTATTACAGGTCGGAGACGTGGGAATACGGACGGATCTAGGTGAACTATAGGTTTAGTTGCTTAGTATCAACTATACGAAGTTTTTTTGATTTTGTATAGCGGTTTAATCTTGAGAGTATTCAATTCTGGACAAGGTTCCGGGGTTTTTCTGCATTTGCGGTTTCCTCGTTACCAAAATCTTGCTATGTTATTTACTTTTATTTTCTGTAATTATAATTGTTGTTATTATAATTTAAAGTAAATTACACAAACGTTAATTCCTATTTACTTGATATCAATCCTACTGTGTTTGGTTAAGACTGAACCTATTATCAAGTAAACATACTTCGTTGTTGCATTGTCTCGATCTTGTATCCGTAGTCAATCACACAAGTTATCTTGTTATAGTATTTTCTCGATCCCGTATCCATAGACGATCACACGAAGTGTGAACCAATTAGTTGTATTATCTCGACTCAGTCCTTAGACAATCACTTTCGGAGAAATGATTTATAGGTGGAAAAGTTTTAGTTTGAGGTATATTTGGGTACCCTCGTCTTTTCAGTATGATATTCTCATTTGGTCATGAAGAATCTCTATGGAAATTTCATGAGTATCCCACTAGTTTTCGTACCTTTGCCAATTTTTATTGACAAAAAGGGGGAGAATTAATGTGTAGTTTCGTACTACAAATACATATGGTTTACGGATCATTATGTAAGGGGAGTGGTTTTCTATCGAGAAGATGTATTGACTAATGGGGAGTGATACATATCATCATAGTATTGTTGTCAAAGTTGTGATACAATTAACTTTTATGTTGTGTGATAATATGATGACACTGTATAGCAATGATCGAGAGCACTTTTTTTCTCATTGTTATCGCTACGGATCTTCAACTACTATGATTCTGAGTTGAACACGTTTAGAATCATGGACTACTTGGAAGTGACAAAAATTTCGAGTCGTGTTGAAGATGCCAAGGATATCAAGCATTTGGATGAGAAGCTATAAAGATTTTATTTTTTTTGTAATCCATATGTATTGATAGTTTTGTCACTAAAATTGACAAATGAGGAGATTGTTAGAGCATTGCCCGATCGAACTCGCATGCGTTGCTATCTCAAGCATGTTTGTCAATATTAGTGATCAAAACTATAAGTCTTAATTTATAGCCTATTTGTAGATGTTTCGGACTAGGATATAGATTGTGTAGTTGAGCATTAGACTTCACGACATTCATTATTTGAAGACGAAGAACTACTAAGGGGAGCTTGTGGTACTTCATCGACAAAAGGTATGTGGAGACTGAAACTCATCTATCACTTGGAAAGTCTATTTCTAATATATCCCCTATGTTGAGACATAAGTCGTGTTACGATACAGTTTTCTATTTTACACATCTGAGATTTCGAGCTGAGTTTAACTCGCTTATATATTTCTCGGAATATGTGTTGGCAAGCTTTCGCTCTGGCCAAGATCATCTTACATTCGTGACGAAATTCCGAATATGACAATATGAAAATTGACGAGTAACATCTTACATGGTTTGTGTGATATACTCATTTGGTGTAATCTTGGAATGTTTCATTATGATAATTTAAATAACTTGAAAATTGCTTTGATGCTAATAGTACGTGAAAACGACTATTGTCATCCTCTAAGAAAGTTTTAATGAATGAAATAAAGAGTTTAGAATCAAGTAACCATGTTTGGATATAAACATAGTGTGTTAATCACATTAGTGTGCAAATCCAAAACCGGGAGCCTAAAGTATGCGTATCCGTACGAGTACTGGTGGTAGCTGATGTCTGGGCAAGAACCGTACGCATACTGGCGGGAAGCTCACGTCCAAGTTTTTCTGTTGGAGTTTGGAAGAGTGTAGTAGTATGCGCACCCGTACGGGTACTGGCGTAACCAAACTCAGTCCGGCTACTCAAGTATGCGTACCCATTTGCGTACTTGAGTGGGTTACTTTCTAAAATCGGTTGTGTACATGAACTTAAACATTTATATTAAAAGGAATGTAATCTTTGCAAACCGTGGCTATAATGTTCATGAATTGATTCTCGTGAATCAAAACGATTTTGTTTCGATTGTGTTCTTGTATACTTCTATGAGAATATAGCAATTGAACGACTCTTTAACTAGTTTCATTTGAGTCATTTGAACTAGTTATGGATAAGATGAATATGGTTGATTTGAGAGTTATCATATGGCTAACTTCGGTTAAATATTGTTGATCCAACATGATGTACACGTTTGGGTACGGTTACATAAACCTAAATGAGGGTACATTTCATTTGTGTGTAACAATCTAAGTTCGATCTAACGGTTGAAAGATATTATCTTGGTTGAATCAGGTTTTTCATCTAACGGTTAATGTTTATAGCGATCTGAGGATGGACGACATTGTCTCTGATAAACACATCTCCAGAAATAAAAGTTCTGTTTCTACGAAGTCTATTAAAGAGAAAGATTTGTCAATATCGAATACAGAAGAACCTTGTGTTCCAAGGAAATAGGCGTACATTGATAAGTGTTACCCTGCCTACCTTACTGATGAGTCTGACTTTGAAGTTGAAAGGAATGCAGCCAAAGAGAGTGCAGTGATTCTAAAACTTGTTAGAACCCAGACTGATGATTTCAATCGATTGAAACACAAAGTCAATGTTCTTTTTGGTATGGTAAATGAGCGTGACTCTTGTCTAAAAGTCCTTCAAGAGGAAAATGTCTCAGTCCGTTCTTCACGAACTCAGACTTATGAGGTCTTAAATGTGTTTGCATTCTCTGATACCAATTGAAAATGCGGGGGTCTAACAACCACACCCAACAATTCGTTTGTCAATCTGAGAGGACTTACTTCAATATAGTTTCTAGAGAATCAACTAGACAGTCAGACTCAATCTATAAGAAAAGTATATCCAAGAGTTTTATATCTCTATCTCTCTATTCAATCTGCACTCAGCAAATAGAAATATGCGAGCCTGATTGAATATTAGATAAGTAACTTGAACGGTACCAAAGACCAATGTTCAAGAATCAATCAATTTCAATCAACAACCAAAGGTTGGATTTCCCAATTGATCGATTCAACGCACAACCTGTGATATTTCAATTATATAATAAAATGTAATGCGAAAAATAAATAACATAGACACCATAATTTTGTTAACGAGGAAAACTGCAAATGCAGAAAAACCCCGGGACCTAGTCCAGTTTGAACACCACAATGTATTAAGACGCAACAGACACTAGCCTACTACCAATGAACTTCGGACTGGACTGCAGTTGAACCCTAATCAATCTTACATTGATTCAAGGTACAGTTGCGCTCCTTACATCTCTGATCCCAGCAGGATACTGTGCACTTGATTCCCTTAGTTGATCTCACCCACAACTAAGAGATGTTGCGACCCAAAGTCTAAGACTTGATAAACAAATCTGTCTCACACAGAAAAGTCCATTGGAATAGATAAATCTGTCTCCCACAGAAATACCTATGAGTTTTTTTTCCGTCATTTGATAAATCAAGGTGAACAGGAACCGATTGATAAACCGGACTTATATTCCCGAAGAACAGCCTAGTATTATCAATCACCTCACAATAATCTAAATCGTATTTTGGCAAAACTAGATATTGTGGAATCACAAACGATGAGATGAAGGTGTTTATGATTACTTTTTATCTTGCCTATCGGATATTAAATCTCGAGCCAATATTAAAGAAGATAGTACTCAAACGATAGAATCGTGCAAGATCAGAACACACAACTACAAAGAAAATAGTTCGGTCTGGCTTCACAATCCCAATGAAGCCTTTGAAGTCGTTAACCTACAGGGTATCGGTAGAAACCTAAGGTTAAAGGAGAATCGACTCTAGCTTATGCAACTAGTAACACACAGGAGGTGTGGGGATTAGGTTTCCCAGTTGCTAGAGTTTTCCTTTATATAGTTTTCAAATCAGGGTTTGCAATCTAAGTTACCTTGGTAACAAAGCATTCAATATACACCGTTAGATGAAAAACCTTATTCAACCAAGCTAATATCTTTCAACCGTTAGATCGAACTTATCTTGTTACAAACAAATGAAATGTACCCTCATTTAGGTTTATATAACCGTACTCAAACGTGTACACCATGTTGGCTCAACAATAGTTAACCGAAGTTATCCATATGATTACTCTCATATCAACCTTATTCATCTTAATCATAACTAGTTCAAATGACTCAAATGAAATTAGTTAAAGAGTCGTTCAATTGTTATATTCTCATAGAGGTATACAAGAACACAACTGAAGCAGAATCGTTTTGATTCACTCGAATCAATTCATAAACATTATAGCCACAGTTTGCAAAGATTGCTTTCCTTATTATATAAATGTTTAAGTTCATGTAACAACCGATAGCTCAAAATAGGTTGGCCACACGGCCATAACAACCTTGTTGCGGCCAGCGGCAGCACACTATTGTCGCAAAACGATCTTGGCCGTCCAAAATCCCTGGCTGAATCGACTGGCCTAGATCTAATTTTAGGTGACCAATAAGATGCCGCTGTGATCATCGGCCATCCCTCTTTCATAAGAACCGATCGGCCAAGCCGAGGCATACCCGTACGGCCTTTGAACGGCTGCCCAAAGGTGGCTAGTCGGGCTGCCTGCAAGGGTCTTAAATGAATTCAACGGTCGTCAATAACTGCCGAAAATCATCTTAGCCACTCAATTTGGCTATCCAATTTAATAGGACTACATCTAACTTGGGCCGACCAATAGAATGTCAAAAAGTCTACCAACCATTATTCTCTTATAAGGAACAACCGACCCTCCTTTGGCGTGCACGAATAACTCCTGACAGCTTCCTGAAGATGGTCGGTCATGCTCCTTTTAATACATTAAGCCCCGCGACTAATTTAAACAAGCTTTATACAATTATGCTTTATGGGCATCGATTATTTTGAGCTGCTTGCTTAAAAGTGATTCTTAATATGCATCGATTATAAACGATATTTTATAAATATCGATTTCACAAATAATTTAATTATTTGACCTAAGAAGTTGTTAGAGCATTGCTCGGTCGAACTCACATGCGTTGTTATTCCTTGAACCAAAGTTTGCGAACTTTGTTGATCAAGAAAACCAGAAGAATGGCATGAGCCAAGTCTGCGAACTGACGAAGTTCTCAAATCCGAGAATTTCTGCTGGAGTTTGTAAACTCTGCACGGTAACTTAAGTCTGCGAACCTAGTATGCGAACTTGAGAAGGTTATATATCTGAAGATGATTTCTGAACTTAAACTTAATAATACTAAGGAATGCAGTTTTCAAACCGTGGCTATAAAAGTTCGTGAACCGATTCAAGTGAATCAAATCATCTTTGCTTCAATTGTGTCTTGTGTAGTACATGATATTTCCTTGCAATTGAACAACTCTCTAACTAGTTCATTTGAAATCATTTGAACTAGTTATGGTGAAGAAGAACTGGTTGATATGGAATGCTCATATGCTAACCTTTTGGTTAACTATTGTTGAACCAACAAGTGCATACGTTTGGGTACAGTTAACAAACCTAGAAGCGTGCATTGTCAAGTGTGTGTAACAAGATAAGTTTTCGATCTAACGGTTGAGAAATATTAGCTTGAATCTAAATCAGGTTTTCATCTAACGGTGGATATTGATTTCTTTGTTACCAAGGTAACTTAATTGCAAACCCTGATTTGAAAGACTATATAAGGGGAACTCTAGTATCTGTGCAAAACTAATCCCCATACCTTATGTGTGATACTAGTTTGCGCGCTAGAGTCGTTTCTCCCTTAACCTTTGGTTTTCTTCTTCTAAAACCAGGTTAACGACTTAAAGACTTCATTGGGATTGTGAAGCCAGACCGATACTACTTTTATCGTAGTTGTGTGATCTGATCTTGCATCTTCTATCGTACGAGTACAATCAGATTGATTGGATTGAGATTTATATATCCGATAGGCAAGATATAAAAAGTAATCACAAACATCTTCGTCTCATTGTTTGTGATTCCGAAACATCTTTTTTCGCTACCATACGATTAAGATTGTTGTGAGGTGATCGATAACTCTAGGTTGTTCTTCGGGAATATAATACCGGATTATCAATTGGTTCCCGTTCACCTTGATTATTATCAAAAGACAGAACAAAACCTTTTAGGGTTTATTTGTGGGAGACAAATTGATCCTTTGATAGACTTGTCTGTGTGAGACAAATTTGTTTATTGTCAAAGCCTGCGATTTTGGGTTGTATCAACTCTTAGTTATGGGTGAGATTAGCTAAGGGAATCAAGTGCGCAGTATCCTGCTGGGATCAGAGGCGTAGGGAGTACAAATGTACCTTGGATCAGTGGGAGACTGATTGGGGTTCAACTACAGTCCAGTCCGAAGTTAGATTGGAGTAGGATAGTGTCTGTAGAGGCTTAATACAGTGTGTGTTCAATCTGGACTAGGTCCCGGGGTTTTTCTGCATTTGCAGTTTCCTCGTTAACAAAATTTATAGTGTCTGTGTTATTTCAATTTCCGCATTATATTGATTTATCTTTATAATTGAAATAATATAGGTTGTGCATTAGATCATCAATTAAAGTAATCCAACCTTTGGTTGTTGATTGCCATTGATTGATCCTTGGATATTGGTCTTTGGTGTCATTCAAGTTATTCCTTATGTTTGATTAAGGACTCGATGATTTCCATTATCTCGAGTAAACCAAAACAAGAGAGATATTAACTCCTTGAGATACTTCTACTTAGATTGAGTCTCACTGTCTAGTGGATTCTCTAGAAAGTATTTCGGAGTTAGTCCATACAGATTGATAAGCGAAATATTGGGTGGTGTTGTTAGACCCCCGCTTTTTCAATTGGTATCAGAGCAGGCAAACACGTTCAAGACCTCAAAATTCTGTGTTTGTAGCACTCTGACTATATGGACTATAAAGTCTCAATTAGCGCTTCACCAGGTTTAAAAACCAACCGGAGGAAAAAGTATGATAAACTGGTCACTCTTCAAAAAGGGTTGGATGAAAAAATCCGGATCAACTCTGGTCTTGTTTCATAAATTGCAATTCTTAAGGATTTGATATCTGGTAATAGTCCCTTGGTGAATCTGAGAAACTCCAGTTGTTACTCTTTAAAGAATAGTCGTAAATCAGAAGGTAATCAACGACCGGTTGTTGTGAAAACTGATATGACTAGGAACCACTCAGACGAACTGCAAAGTATTGGCCCGTGTTGGTGTTATGATCCCTTCGATCACATTCAACAAGTTCATATGTCTTTAAAAAAGACTCTAAATGTTGCTAGTGATCCTTGTAAGAAAACTAAACAAATTTTGTTACTCTAAAAATACATACAAAACTATCAGGAAATTCTAAACAAAAAAGTATTGATAGTATGGGTACCTTTGCTTTAATTCCTACATCTCCCTTTCAATGGTTTCGTGACAGTGGATGTAGTTATCTATTACATATGATAGGCGATTCTCCACGGTGTGTGTCATCTATCGACTATGAAGGTGGAAGAGATTCTATAGTCAAAACAAAATGACAACTTCAAAATATGTGTAAGTATGGTTGTTATCTTTCACAAGTGGAACCAGGAAATTCTGATGAAACTATGAACGATTCCCTTTGGGTGAATGCAATGCATGAGGAGTTAAATCAATTTCAAAGACAAGACGTGTGGGATTTTGTACCATGTCTTTATAATATCAATATTATTGGTTCTAAATGGGTATTCAAGAATAAGTCTGGTAAATTAGGCACAACTGTCAGAAACAAAGCCAGACTTGTCACTCAAGGATATTCACGGATTGAAGAATCTGAGTTCGACGAAACCCCTATTCCTGTAGGATGTCCTAAGTTCACTCTACTTTTGTTAGCTCATTCTTGTTTTTCTAAAGACAAGATGTTTCAGATGGATAATCGTCATAGGTCCTATGAGACGAGTATTTCTAGAATCAAAAGGATGAGGATGCCTGCTCACACAAAAAACCTTGAAATTTCACGATGTGATAAACAAGGGGAGCTCTTGGCCCACAAACATCTCTATCTAACCGCATAGACGTTCGCATCCTCATCTTTAACTTGAGAAAATGGGGTTTTGCGTCTTTTTGGCTCAAGTAGTATTTTCTTGGTTAAAAAGTTTTGTTTAAAACTATATAAATAATGAACTACAAAAGTCTTGTTGTCTAGGGTTTTAGTCGTTCGTAAACGTTGTGTTATTCCCCAAAGGATTATTGTTTCATGGCTCATGTAACTAGAGGAAGCACAAGCAGGGATGCAGTTAAAGCATCTAATGTACGTTGGTGTACATGAATTTCCTCCACAAGGGTGAAGAAAGTTAAGACTGCAATTAATGGTAAAAGCCTTTCCTCAAACTGGTTCTTGTCCTTTTATTAAAGTGATGTTAACTTCAGGAACCTGGTAAAAGAATTCATCAGCAAAAGAGACGATTTAAAATCTCAAATCGCTTCATCTTTGGAAGAACTAATTCACTATGAACGGATGTTGTCTCTAACAATGAACACCATACGTAAACTGAAAAAAAGAACTTAGTAAGTTGACAATTATTTCCAAAGAGTTGGAGGAATTGAAGAATCCCAGTATAAATGGTTGTTTCAACAACGAGAAAGTATTCTCTGAAGAGGCCTTGGGAAAGCTTCATGTTGCCTAGCATGTCTTCTTTTTGGTTTAGTTGGAAGAATAACTAGTACTTGGAATAGCAATGATTGTGACTACACATAGCTATTATTTTTCATCTTCTTGTTCTTTTTTAGGTTTATTGGTATTAAATTCTAAAAATATTTGGAGGATGATGGTTTGCAGTATTTAATCTTTATGATTTGTTATGCTGCAATTTGTTATGGGATATTGGTGTTTACGTCCGTGAACTATGTTTTCCCATACATTGTCAAAGGTAAAGTCGTTCATGATCGGTATTCATGTATTGATTTAAGGATGAATAGACTTTTGACAAATACAAAAGTTAAGCCTATATTGTCAATTATTTGATGGAAGATAGGTTAAAATCTTTTGTTTTCAAGGATTATGTTTATTAAATATCGTTATGAAAATAGTGATGGAAGATAGAATGAATCCTTGTGTATTCCACAGTATTGATCTTCACTGATCTATATTTTATGTAATACTGTGAGGCTCCGTAATGTGTCGCATGTTGAGCACGATACAACCAAGTTGATTAATTTTTGATTAGCTTTGTTGGTTGTTCCGTAAGGTACTTTATGTTGAGCATTTTTGAACTAAATTAATCATCTTGTTTGGTTATTTAGTTATTTCCCCATAAGTCTTTTTATGTCGAGCAAAAAAAATGACAATTAAATTGATTACTTTTGTAATTAGTTTGGTTATTTATTCCAATTAGATTAATTATGGGTTCTGTTGTAATTAATCTAGTTGAGTATTTTCATACTCCGTAAGATTTCTCTTATGTTGAGTATATGAACGACTATCCTATTCATTTTCTAATGGTTATGTTAGTCGTATGCTCCGTAAGTTCTCTTATGTCGAGCATAATCAATTAAGTTGATCACTATTGTGTTTAATTTGATTGCGTATTCCGATTAAATTAATCATGGGTTTACTTGTGATTAATTTGATTGAGTTTTTGGATATAGAAAATCATTCTCATGGTTTTTGGTGTCCAATAAAAATCCTTCTTTTCTTTTGAAATTAAGGTCGCTCTTGTTGTTCTTTCGGGAATGACATCAAATGGGGGAGAGTTCTTTTGAACTTGTGCTTAATGATCATATCTTGAGGGGTGTGCGGATGTGGAATTTTAGAGGGGTTATCTTGTATCTTTAAACTCCTTGATGAATGTTATTAGCTTCGGCTTTATGACTGCATCTAAATTAGTTGGTATGTTTTTTTTTCTTTTAGTCATGAAATGTCTCTTTCGGAAATTTGATTATGATCCCGTTCTTGTACCTTTGCCAATTTTATTGACAAAAAGGGGGACAATTAATTTGTAGTTCACACTAGAAATACATATGGTTTTCGGATCATTGTGTAAGGGGGAGTGGTTTCCATGTGAGATGGAGTATTGACTAAGGGGGAGTAATACATATCACCATAGTATTATTGTTGAAGTTGAGATACAATTGGACTTTGACACTGTATAATAATACTATGACACTGTATAACAATGATCGAAACCGACACTTTCTCATTGTTATAGCTACGGATCTTCAACAACGGTGATGCTAAACTTACAACCTTTGGTATCATTGGAGTACTTGGAATACTATGACACTGTATAACAATGATCGAAACCGACACTTTCTCATTGTTATAGATACGGATCTTCAACAACGGTGATGCTAAACTTACAACCTTTGGTATCATTGGAGTACTTGGAAGTGACGAAGATTTCGAGGAATTTTGAAGATTAGACATGTGGAATAGGATCTACTAAAGTTTCTTTATCTTTTTTGTGTTCCATATGTATTGATAGTTTTGTCACTAAAATTGACAAAGGGGGAGATTGTTAGAGCATTGCTCGGTCGAAATCGCATCCGTTGCTATCTCAAGCATGTTTGTCAATGTTAGTGATCAAAATTATAAGTCTTGATTTCTAGTCTATTATAGCTAAGTCTCAGGCTAAGATAGAAAGTGTAGTTGAGCTCAAGGACTTCATGGCGATTCATCATACAAGTAGAAGAACTACTCAAGGAACCGGTGGAACTTCTCGAAATAAAGGTATGTGAAGACTTGAACTTATCTATCACTCAAAAGTCTATATACTCTATCTCCTACTTCTTGGGACAAAAAGTCATATGATATATATATAAACTTGAATTATACAAATTCGGTATTTCGATCCGAGTATACCTCGCCTATCTATATCTCGAAATATGTGTTGGTAAGCTTTTCGCTTCGACCATGTTTATCTTTACCTAGTGACGAAAGTCATGATATGTTTCAATCACTTTGAAAATTGCTTTGACGAGAAATGTTGTAACAACTATATAACGTCCTCTAAGAATGTTTCAATGATTGGAATGAGAGTTTAGATTACATAACCAATAATGGACATAAGTATTGTTGTGGAAACACATATGTGAATAAATCTTATCCCTTGAACCAAAGTTTGCGAACTTTGTTGATCAAGAGAAACCGGAAGAATGGCTTGTTGCCAAGTCCGGGAACTACCGAACTTCTCATCCCGAGAAATTTTGCTGGAGTTGACAAACTAGTTTCATGAGTACCAGTCCGCGAACCTGCGGAAGGTCTTTGCCGAGATTTTATGCTGGAGTTTGTAAACTCAGCCCGGTTACTTAAGTACGCAAACCTAGTGTGCGAACTTAAGAAGGTTATATATCTGAAGATGATTTCTGAACTTAAACTTATATAAACTAAGGAATGCATTATGCAAACCGTGTCTATAAAGTTCATGAACTGATTCAAGTGAATCAAAACAAGTTTGCTTCAATTGTGTCTTGTGTAGTACATAAGATTTCCTTGTAATTGAACAACTCTCTAACTAGTTCATCTGAAGTCATTTGAACTAGTTATGGTGAAGAAGAACATGGTTGATATGAAATGCTCATATGGCTAACCATTTGGTTAACTATTGTTGAACCAACAAGTGCATACGTTTGGGTACGGTTAACAAACCTAGAAATGCGCATTCTCAAGTGTATATAACAAGCTAAGTTTTCGATATAACGGCTGAGAAATATTAGCTTGAATCTAAATCGGGTTTGCATCTAACGGTGGATATTGATTGATTTGTTACCAGGGCAAAATCTTGATTTGAAAAACTATATAAAGGAGACATCTAGTATTGTGCAAAACTAATCCCCACACCTTACGTGTGATACTAGTTTGCGTGCTAGAGTCTTTTATCCTTTAACTTTTGGTTTTCTTCTTCTAAAACCAGGTGTCTGAGGGTGAAAACAGTTTCTGCTGGTTTCGGTAATTTCGTGTGATGTGGGTGAGAAACAAATCTAAACCCTAAACAATGTACTGCAAGGGAGTACTTTAGATTCGAGAGATCAATCTGTACAAGTCCGGCCTAAACCAAAAAATGGTCGTTCCAGACTTGCTTCGGTTACAAAGTGGAGGAGAAGGGTTAGTTTTGGAGAGGGAAGCGAAGAGAGTGTTGAGACCAGAATAGTTGATTCTGGAAGAATAGTTGTTTTATGACTTGTATCAGAAAGTGGGAAGCTAACAGATGGGAAATCTAGCAAATGTTTTCTGGGTGTTGTATGCTCCTGACGAGAACTTGTTGTTCGGTGGAAATAGGTAATGCCTATTTATACAAGTCGAAGTGAAATGTACTCCGGTCTCATGTTGAAATGAAAAACGGGTGAGTAAATGGGATGAGGTGGTAACCGGTAACGCTTGGAATTGATGTTCCATAAAAGAAAGAGTTTCACCATTACTTCCTGTATTTACTAACCTCCTCATCCTTATGACACTTTCTTATAACGAGCGTAGTGTACGCCATACGCTGTAAACCGCCAAACCAATACCCAATGAGCATCCCGCAGTTTGTGACATGTGTTGATGTCTCGAGTGTTTTCGTGGAAAACATGTAGTATGTTGTTGTTGTCTGGCAAGTTGAGCTTGGGAGACTTGCGGCTCGGTGGTGACCTTCAAGGGTCGAGATTTCGCATCTTAAAAGGAAGGTAGTCGTTGATTATTGCAACCTTTCGTTCGGTAGCCAGTGGAATGAAATTATGATCAGTATGGCTTTAATATGTCCCATTTTAGGCGCGGCCAAAAGTTAGGGTTTTGGCTTTATTTAGGCGCAACCAAACTAGGGCCAACGGTTTCCATGTGTTAGCTGGTAACCTTGGACGGCTATGATCTGCATCTTAGATGAAAAAGTGGTCGTTGATTGTTGCAGGACTTCGTTTTGGTAGTCGCATAGGGAAGTCCGGCATGGTATGGCGCGGCAAGGTTGTTAGCATGCCACCGGCACATGTGGCATGGCATGCCTTGGCGCGGTTTGGCGTGGCCAAAACTAGGGTTTTGGGCCAAAGGTTACCATGCGTTGTTTGGCGACCTTGAACGGCTAGGATTTGCATCTAGGATGAAAGGGTGGCCGTTGATCGTCGCACGCCTTCGTTTTGGTAGCCGCATGGGGAAGGCCGACATGGTATGGCGTGGCAAGGTGGTTGGCATGTCATTGGCACATGTGGCATGGCATGCCTTGGCACGGTTTGGCGTGGCCAAAACTAGGATTTTGGGCCAAAGGTTACCATGCGTTGTTTGGCGACCTTGGACGGCTAGGATTTGCATCAAGGATGGAAGGGTGGCCGTTGATCGTCGCACACCTTCGTTTTGATAGCCGCATGGGAAAGGTCGGCATGGTATGGCGCGGCAAGGTGGTTGGCATGCCATTGGCACATGTGGCATGACATTCCTTGGCACGGTTTGGCATGGCCAAAACTAGGGTTTTGGGCCAAAGGTTACCATGTTGTTTGGTGACCTTGGACGGGTAGGATTTGCATCTAGGATGGAAGGGTGGTCGTTGATCGTCGCACGCCTTCGTTTTGGTAGCCGCATGGGGAAGGACGGCATGGTATGGCGCAGGAAGGTGGTTGGCATGCCACTGGCACATGTGGCATGGCATGCCTTGGCGTGGTTTGGCGTGGCCAAAACTAGGGTTTGGGGCCAAAGGTTACCATGTGTTGTTTGGCGACCTTGGACGGCTAGGATTTTCATATAGGTTGGAAGGGTGTCCGTTGATCGTCGCACGCCTTCGTTTTGGTAGCCGCATAGGGAAGGCCGGCATGGTGGGGCCAAGGCCAATGGCGCAGATGGCTTTGCATATTGGGGCCAAGGGTTTGGTACGGACGGCTTGGCATGGTGGGGCCAAGGAAAGGTGCGGTTAGCTTGGCATGGTGGGGCCAAGGGTTTTGCATGCCATTGGCGCATGGTGCGGCTAGCATGGTTGGGTCCAAGGCAAGGCGCGGTTGGCTTGGCAAGGTGGGTCCAAGGGTTTGGCATGCCATTGGCGCATGGTGCGGCTAGCATGGTTGGGGCCAATGCAAGGTGCGGTTCGCTTGGCACGATGGGGCCAAGGGTTTGGCATGCCATTGGCGAATGGTGCGTCTATCATGGTTTGCATGCCTTGGCGCGGTAGACGTGGTTGGCATGCCTTGACGCGGTAGACGTGGCTGGCATGGTTTGCCATTGGCACAGTGGTGCGGCTGGCATGGTTGGCATGCCTTGGCGCGGAGATGTGGCTGGCATGGTTTGCCATTGGCACAGTGGTGTGGCTGGCATGGTTGGCATGCCTTGGCGCGGAGATGTGGCTGGCATGGTTTGCCATTGGCACAGTGGTGCAGCTGGCATAGTTGGCATGCATTGGCACGATAGTATGAGAATTAGGCTTTGTCATAGATGATGTCAGTTAATGTTAAGGGTTCTACCGTGGAACATGACACATAAAAAAAAGGTACCCTGGTAATTCTTACGTAGGCATGCTAATTGATTCAATAAATGTGTTAATGGTCAAAGTGACATCATGTCAGTTGTACGGCTTTAACCCTAAGCTAAAAACCACCATCAACACCAGGTTAACGACTTAAATACTTCATTGGCATTGTGAATCCATACTGATACTAATTTTATCGTAGTTGTGTGATCTGATCTTACATCTTATATCGTACGAGTACAATCAGATTGATTGGCTTGAGATTGATATCTCCGATAGGCAAGATATAAAAAGTAATCACGAACACCTTCGTCTCTTTGTTTGTGATTCCGCAACATCTTGTTTTGCTACCATACGATTAAGATTGTTGTGAGGTGATTGATAACTCTAGGCTGTTCTTCGGGAATATAAGACCGGATTATCAATTGGTTCCTGTTCACCTTGATTATTATCAAAAGACGGAACAAAACCTTTAGGGTTTATCCGTGGGAGACAGATTGATCCTTTGATAGACTTGTCTGTGTGAGACAGATTTGTTTATTGTTAAAGCTTGCGATTTTGGGTCGTAGCAATTCTTAGTTGTGGGTGAGATCAGCTAAGGGAATCAAGTGCGCAGTATCCTGCTGGAATCATAGGCGTAAGGAGTACAACTGTACCTTGA
The DNA here is from genome assembly GCF_003573695.1 of Papaver somniferum. NCBI lineage: Eukaryota > Viridiplantae > Streptophyta > Magnoliopsida > Ranunculales > Papaveraceae > Papaver > Papaver somniferum. The sequence continues at coordinate 1,713,412 of NC_039367.1, forward strand.
ATCGGTGGGAGACTGATTGGGGTTCAACTACAGTCCAGTACGAAGTTAGCTTGGAGTAGGCTAGTGTCTGTAGCGGCTTAATACAGTGTGTGTTCAATCTGGACTAGGTCCCGGGGTTTTTCTTTATTCGCGGTTTCCACGTTAACAAAATTTCTGGTGTCTGTGTTATTTCAATTTCCGCATTATATTGTTTTATCTTTACAATTGAAATAATACAGGTTGTGTGTTAGATCATCAATTAGAGTAATCCAACCTTTGGTTGTTGATTTTCATTGATTGATCTTTGGATATTGGTCTTTGGTACCATCCAAGTTATTTCTTGTGTTTGATTAAGGACACGCTGATTTCCATAAGCTCGAGTAAATCAAAACAAGAGAGAGATATTAACTCCTTGAGATACTTCTACTTAGATTGAGTTTATCTGTCTGGTTGATTCTCTATAAAGTATTTCGGAGTTAGTCCATACAGATTGCTAAGCGAAATATTGGATGGTGTTGTTAAACCCCCGCTTTTTCAGTTTGCAATTAAGTTACCTTGGTAACAAATCAATCAATATCCACCATCAAATAAAAACCTAATTTAGATTCAAGCTAATATTTCTCAACCGTTACATCGAAAATTTAGCTTGTTACACAAACTTGACAGTGCACGTTTCTAGGTTTGTTAACCGTACCCAAACGTATGCACTAGTTGGTTCAACAATAGTTAACCAAAAGGTTAGCCATATGAGCATTTCATATCAACCATGTTCTTCTTCACCATAACTGGTTCAAATAACTTCAAGATGAACTAGTTAGAGAGTTTTTCAATTGCAAGGAAATCTCATGTACTACACAAGACACAATTGAAGCAAAGATGATTTGATTAACTTGAATCGATTTATGAACTTTTATAGCCACGGTTTGCAAACTGCATTCCTTAGTATTTTTAAGTTTAAGTTCAGAAATCATATTTAGATATATAACCTTCTCAAGTTCGCAGACTAGGGTCGCAGACTTAAGTTACCGGGCAGAGTTTACAAACTCCAGCAGAAATTCTCGGGTATGAGAACTTCGCCGGTTTGCGTACTGAGTTCGCGTACTTAGCTTCACGCAAATAGTTTTTCAACTCCAGCAGAAATTCTCGGGTTTGAGAAGTTCGGCAGTTCGCGGACTGAGATCGCGGACTGAGTTCGCGGATTTGGCTCACGCCATTCTTCCGGTTCTCTTGATCAACAAAGTTCGCAAACTTTGGTTCAAGGAATAGGACTTATACATAAATGTGTTTCCACAACAATGCTTATGTCCACCATTAGTTATGTAATCTAAACTCTCATTTCAGTCATTGAAACATTCTTAGAGGATGTTATGTAGTTGTTACACCATTTCTCGTCAAAGCAATTTTCAAAATGATTGAAACATATTATGACTTTCGTCACATGGTAAAGATAAACTTGATCGAAGCGAAAAGCTTACCAACACATATTTCGAGGTATAAATAGGAGAGGTATACTCGGCTAGAAATACCAAATGAGTATAATCCAAGTCTATATATATAGCATACGACTTCTTGTCTCAAAGAGTAGGAGATAGAGTAGATAGACTTTTGAGTGATAGATAAGTTCAAGTCTTCACATACCTTTTTGTTGAGAAGTTCCACCGGTTCCTTGAGTAGTTCTTCGACTTGTATGATGAATCTCCATGAAGTCCTTGAGCTCAACTACACTTTCTATCCTAGTCCGAGACTTAGCTATAATAGACTAGAAATCAAGACTTATAGTTTTCATCACTAACATTGAAAAACATGCTTGAGATAGCAACGCATGCGAGTTCGACCGAGCAATGCTCTAACAATCTCCCCCTTTGTCAATTTTTGGTGACAAAACTATCAATACATATGGAATACAAAAAAGATAAAAAAACTTTAGTAGCTCCTATTCCACATGTCTAATCTTCAACATTCCTCGAAATCTTCGTCACTTTTAAGTACTCCAATGATCCAAAAGGTTGTAAGTTTAGCATCACCTTTGTTGAAGATCCGTAGCAATAAAAATGAAAAAACATAGTTCTCGATCATTGTTATACAGTGTCATAGTATTATTACACATCATCAAAGTTCAATTGTATCACAACTTCAACAATAATACTATGGTGATATGTATCACTCCCCCTTAGTCAATACTCCATCTCACATGGAAACCACTCCACCTTACACAATGATCCAAAATCCATATGTATTTGTAGTGTGAACTACATATTAATTCTCCCCCTTTTTATCAATAAAATTGGCAAAGGTACAAAAACGAGATCATAATGAAATTTCCGAGAGAGACATTTCATGACAAAAAGAAAAAAGAAATACATACCAACTAATTTAGATGCAATCATAAAGCCGAAGCTAAATGCATTCATCAAGGAGTTTAAAGATACAAGATAACTCCTCTAAAATTCCACAGCCGCACACCCCTCAAGATATGACCATTAAGAACAAGTTCAAAAGAACTCTCCCCCATTTGATGTCATTCCCGAAAGAACAACAAGAGCGACCTTAATTTCGAAAGAAAAGAAGGATTTTTATTGGACACAAAAAAACCATGAGAATGATTTCCTATATCCAAAGACTCAATCAAATTAATCACAAGTAAACCCATGATTAATTTAATCGGAATACGCAATCAAATTAAACAAAAAAATTGATCAATTCAATTGATTATGCTCAACATAAGAGAACTTATGGAGACACGAAAATACTCAACTAGATTAATTACAAGAGAACCCATAATTAATCAAATTAGAATACACAACCAAACTAATCACAAAAGTAATCAATTTAATTGTCATTTGTTTTGCTCGACATAAGAAAACTTACGGAGCAATAACTAAATAACCAAACAAGATGATTAGTTAAGTTCAATATGCTCGACATAACATATCTCATGGAACAACAACTAAGCTAAAAAAATAAACTTGGTTGTATAGTGCTCAACATAAAATACATTACGAAGCCTCACAGTAATACATAAAATATGGATCAGGAATGATCGATACTGCGGAATACACAAGGATTCATTCTATTTTCCATCACTATTTGCATAATGATATTTAATAAACATAATCCTTGAAAACAAAATATTTTAACCTATCTTCCATCAAATATTTGACAATATAGGCTTAACTTTTGTATTTCTCAAAATTCCATTCATTCTTTTACCAGTACGTGAATACCAATAACGAACGAATTTACTTTTGACAAAGTATGGGACGAACATAGTTCACGGACGCAAACACCAATATCCCATAACAAATTATAATATAACAAATCATAAAGATTAATACTGCAAAAGCATCATATTCCAAATAGTTTTTAGAATTTAAACCAATAAACCTAAAAAAACAAGAAGATGAAAATGATGGACATAGCTATGTGTAATCACAATAATTTCTATTCCAAACTCTAGTAATCCTTCTCAAAAGCAAGAATAAATTCTCACAAGAAGTTTCCTAGGCATCAAGACAAACTCGTAATGCACATATAAGATGATTTGTCCTTAGAGTGTAGAATCAATCTTTTTTGCCTGGATTTATACCAAGAATAGCTACCAAAGGTGTATAAAAATATTTTCAAAGAAGAACATACAAAGTCATTAACGACCATGCACCATAGTTCACATAAAATGATTGTGAACATTCAAGAATCCTATAGTAATGCGTACTACTGCCCATTCTTGAACTTCCTTCTTTGTGATTCACCAACAACATTCTTGTAAAATCTACAAATGAGCTTAGAAGAGTACTACTCCATGAATCCAAGTGCCCAAGTTCAAGAGAAGTGGAACAAGTGCAACGAAACGGAGCAAAACACTCAAAAACAAGAGACAGGAAAAACACCAATCTTAAATCATCCAAATTCAATAATTATCAACTCCTGTTTGAATAGAATTCAAAGAGGAAGAGACTGCAAAAAGAATTAGGTCATTCCGAGTTCGGACGAAGAAGTTACAGCCAGAAAAAGTTTACCGAATATCGTCGTCAATTATGCATACGGGTTTGCAAACGAATTTTCAAGTCCGCGAACTTAAACCCCTGGATTTTGATTTTAAAAGATGTTATGCATACCTGGTAGGTGTACCATGAAGTTCAAACATCCCTAACTACCATTTTCAAACCTAAACGTTTAAGAACCTTAAACACAAATCAAGTTAGGTAGAAATGAAAGATAATCAAGGTACATGGATCATTATAAGTACTCAAACATGTAATAAAAACATAAAACTTTCTCAAGTTTATAGACATACCTTTTTAGAAAAGTCCAATTGAATTATACATCCTTACCGAGTATAATCTGTGCGCCCCAGTTGTTGTGCTTCCCCACCGTATACATAGCAGGGCATTTCTTGGTGAGGATGCACTTTCAACACAAACAAGTTGTGTTGAGGTGAACAATGTATTGCTCACCATGTCACCAAGAAAGAGTTTCTTTCAAACAACTCTTAAATCTTGTAGTGTTGAGAAACACCCAAGGAACTGTTTTTATAAGTCTATCAAAGAACTTCAAGAGAACCCAAAGAGATTTGTGTTTTTGATTTCTTGTTTTCCAACTTATAAAAAACAGTTTCTGTAGATAGTTTTTAGTACTGCGAAGGGAAATTCTTTTGATAAAAAGAGACGTCCTAGATTCTTCATAAAAGAAGACAATATTGTTATCTAGATAGGAAGTATCAGGAATTGAGAAATGAATCATTTCATGCTTTGAGGTGATACACTCAGATGACTGAGAATTAAACTCCTCTTGTAATTCGTTTAGTTTATCACAACTAATTGGATTACGCAGAGGAGGAGCATTGCTCTCACTGATTAGTAAATAAATATCAATCTCAACATGAATATTATTCATCATAACTTAATTTAGCCTGTCAAGATATTCTTGCTCTTTCTAGAGGTATAACTCAACATCTAGAGATAAGCTCTCAAGCTTCTTTTCAAGCCCTGAAAATACTACAAGGGATTTTAAACCTGGTGGAAGTTTAGATAGAATTTCTTCTGCAGATTTTATTAAAGCATTCATGGAAGCGAATTCTGAAATCCCTGGATCTGGTGGTGCATTTATTGAGATAGCATTATTATTCATAGAGTCTGATCGCTACAAACAAAGACTTATAAGGTCTTAAACGTGTTTGCCTGCTCTGATACCAATTGAAAAAGCGGGGGTCTAACAACACCACCTAATATTTCGCTTAGCAATCTGTATGGACTAACTCTGAAATAATTTCTATAGAATCAACTAGACAGTCAGACTCAATCTAGGTAAAAGTATCTCAAGGAGTTAATATCTCTCTCTTGTTTTGATTTACTCGAGCTAATAGAAATCAGCGAGTCTTCAATCAAACACAAGGAATAACTTGGATGGTACGAAAGACCAATATCCAAGGATCAATCAATGACAATCAACAACCAAAGGTTGGATATTCTAATTGATGATCTAAACGCACAACCTTTATTATTTCAATTATAAAGATAAAACAATATAATGCGGAAATAGAAATAACACAGACACCAGAAATTTTGTTAACGAGGAAACCGCAAATGCAGAAAACCCTCGGGACCTAGTCCAGATTGGACACACACTGTATTAAGCCGCTACAGACACTAGCCTACTCCAAGCTAACTTTGGACTGGACTGTAGTTGAACCCTAATCAGTCTCCCACCAATCTAAGGTACAGTTGTACTGCCTACGCCTATGATCCCAGCAGGATACTGCGCACTTGATTCCCTTAGTTAATCTCACCTACAACTAAGAGTTGCTACGACCCAAAATCGCAGGCTTTGACAATAAACAAATCTGTCTCTCACACAGAAAAGTCTATCAAAGGATCAATCTGTCTCCCACGGATAAACCCTAAAGGTTTTGTTCCGTATTTTGATAATAATCAAGGTGAACATGAACCAATTGATAATCCGGCCTTATATTCCCGAAGAGCAGCCTAGAGTTATCAATCACCTCACAACAATCTTAATCGTATGGTAGCGAAACAAGATGTTGTGGAATCACAACCAATGAGATGAAGGTGTTTGTGATTACTTTTTATATCAATCTCAATCCAATTAATCTGATTGTACTCGTACAATAGAAGATGCAAGATCAGATCACACAACTACGATAAAAGTAGTATCGGGCTGGCTTCACAATCCGAATAAAGTCTTTAAGTCGTTAACCTGGTTTTAGAAGAAGAAAATTAAACTTTAAAGGAGAAACGACTCTAGCACGCAAACTAGTATCGCACGAAAGGTGTGGGGCTTAGTTTTGCACAATACTAGATGTCTCCTTTATATAGTCTTTCAAATCAGGGTTTGCAATTAAGTTACCTAGGTAACAAAGCAATCAATATCCACCGTTAGATGAAAACCTGATTTAGATTCAAGCTAATATTTCTCAACCGTTAGATCGAAAACTTAGCTTGTTACACGCACTTGACAATGCACGTTTCTAGGTTTGTTAACCGTACCCAAACGTATGCACTTGTTGGCTCAACAATAGTTAACCAAAAGGTTAGCCATATGAGAATTTCATATCAACCATGTTCTTCTTCACCATAACTAGTTCAAATGACTTCAAGATGAACTAGTGAGAGAGTTGTTCAATTGCAAGGAAATCTCATGTACTACACAAGACACAATTGAAGCAAAGATGATTTGATTCACTTGAATCGGTTCATGAACTTTTATAGCCATGGTTTGTAAACTGCATTCCTTAGTCTTTTTAAGTTTAAGTTTAGAAATCATTTTCAGATATATAACCTTATCATGTTCGCAGACTAGGGTCGCGGACTTAAGTTACCGGGCAGAGTTTACAAACTCCAGCAGAAATTCTCGGGTATGAGAACTTCGCCGGTTTGCGGACTGAGTTCGCGCACTTAGCTTCACGCAAATAGTTTTTCAACTCCAGCAGAAATTCTCGGGTTTGAGAAGTTCGGCAGTTCGCGGACTGAGATCGCGGACTGAGTTCGCGGATTTGGCTCACGCCATTCTTCCGGTTCTCTTGATCAACAAAGTTCGCAAAATTTGGTTCAAGGAATAGGACTTATACACAAATGTGTTTCCAAAACAATGCTTATGTCCACCATTGGTTATGTAATCTAAACTCTCATTTCAATCATTGAAACATTCTTAGAGGATGTTATGTAGTTGTTACACCATTTCTCTTTAAAGCAATTTTCAAGATGATTGAAACATATTATGACTTTCATCACATGGTAAAGATAAACTTGATCGAAGAGAAAATCTTACCAACACATATTTCGAGATATAGGTAGGCGAGGTATACTCGGCTCGAAATACCAAATGTGTATAATTAAAGTATATATATATAGCATACGAATTCTTGTCTCAAAGAGTAGGAGATAAAGTAGATAGACTTTTGAGTGATAGATAAGTTCAAGTCTTCACATACCTTTTTGTCGAGAAGTTCCACCGGTTCCTTGAGTAGTTCTTCTACTTGTATGATGAATCGCCATGAAGTCCTTTAGCTCAACTACACTTTCTATCCTAGTCTGAGACTTAGCTACAATATACTAGAAATCAAAACTTATAGTTTTAATCACTAACATTGACAAAACATGCCTGAGATAGCAACGCATGCGAGTTCGACCGAGCAATGCTCTAACACTAGTGTCTGTAGAGGATTAATACAATATTTGTTCAATCTGGACTAGGTCCCAGGATTTTTCTGCATTTGCGGTTTCCTCGTTAACAAAACTTCTAGTGTCTGTGTTATTTCTTTTCCACGTTATATTTTGTTATATAATTTAAGTATCACATGTTGTGCGTTGAATCGATCAATTTGAAAATCCAACCTTTGGTTGTTGATTGAAATTGATTTATCCTTGAACATTGGTATTTGGTACCGTTCAAGTGATTTCTCTTGTATTCAATTAGACTCGCAGATTTATATTTGCTTGAGTAAGTATTGAATAGAGAAAGTGAGATATAACTCTTTAAAATACTTTTATTAAGATTGAGTCTGACTGTCTAGTTGATTCTCTTAAAAGTACATTGGAGTTAGTCCATACAGATTGCTAATCGAAATATTGGGTGTGGTTGTTAGACCCCCGCTTTTTCAATTGGTATCAGAGAAGGAAGACACGTTTATTGACCTTACAAGTCTGTGTTTGTAGCGATCTGACTTTATGGACGATAAGAATATCTCAGATAACGCAACATTAGCTCAGAGTCATCCTTGTGAACTTCAAAGTCCTGAAGCTTCTAAGAAAAACTCTGTTTCTGGTCCTTTGACTGAATCTGCATTTAACTGGAAAAACAGTATCAAGCCAATCAATCTCAGATAACGCAACATTATCTCAGATAACGCAATATCAAGCCAATCAATCTGATTGTACTCGTACAATAGAATATGCAAGATCAGATCACACAACTACGATAAAAGTAGTATCGGTCTGGCTTCACAATCCCAATGAAGTCTTTAATTCGTTATCCTGGTTTTAGAAGAAGAAAACCAAAGATTAAAGCAGAAACGACTCTAGCAGGCAAAATAGTATCACATGTAAGGTGTGGGGATTAGTTTTTCACAATACTAGATGTCTCCTTTATATAGTCTTTCAAATCAAGGATTGCAATTAAGTTACCTTAGTAACAAAGCAATCAATATCCACCGTTAGATGAAAAGTTGATTTAGATTCAAGCTAATATTTCTCAACCGTTAGATCGAAAACTTAGATTGTTACACACACTTGACAATGCACGTTTCTAGGTTTGTTATTCGAAAACTTAGATTGTTACACACACTTGACAATGCACGTTTCTAGGTTTGTTAACCGTACCCAAATGTATGCACTTGTTGGTTCAACAATAGTTAATCAAATGGTTAGCCACATGAGCATTTCATATCAACCATGTTCTTCTTCACCATAAATAGTTCAAATGACTTCAAGATGAACTAGTTAGAGAGTTGTTCCATTGCAAGGAAATTTCATCTACTACAAAAGACACAATTTAAGCAAAGATGATTTGATTCACTTGAATCGGTTCATGAACTTTTATAGCCACGGTTTGCAAACTGCATTCCTTAGTATTTTTAATTTTAAGTTCAGAAATCATCTTTAGATATATAACCTTCTCAAGTTCGCAGACTAGGTTCGCGGACTTAAGTTACCGGACAGAGTTTACAAACTCCGGCAGAAATTCTCGTGTATGAGAACCTCGCCGGTTCACAGACTGGGTTCGCGAACTGAGTTCGCGGACTTAGCTTCACGCAAATAGTTTGTCAACTCCAGCATAAATTCTCGAGTTTGAAAACTTCGCCAGTTCGCGGACTGAGTTCGCGGACTTGGCTCACGCCATTCTTCCGGTTCTCTTGATAACCAAAGTTCGCAAACTTTGGTTCAAGGAATAGGAATTATACATAAATGTGTTTCCACAACAATTCTTATGTCCACCATTGGTTATGTAATCTAAACTCTCATTTCAATCATTGAAAAATTCTTAGAGGACGCTATACAGTTGTTACACCATTTCTCGTAAAAGCAATTTTCAAGATGATTGAAATATATCATGACTTTCATCATATGTTAAAGATAAACTTGATCGAATCGAAAAGCTTACCAACACATATTTCGAGATATAGATAGGCGAGGTTTACTCGGCTCGAAATACCAAATGTGTATAATCCAAGTCTATATATATAACATACGACTTCTTGTCTCAAACAGTAGGAGATAGAGTATATAGACTTTTGAGTAATAGATAAGTTCAAGTCTTCACATACCTTTTTGTCGAGAAGTTCAACCGGTTCCTTGAGTAGTTCTTCTACCGCAAGTGCACGGCTGTCGATTGGACAGTATACAGATGCGGGTTCGTTCCACAGGGACTAAGTTTGTTACCTTTAATTTATAATTAAATCAAGTGAGACAAAGAATAATATAAGATAAAAATTAATGAAAGTTAATAAAATAAATAAATAAATAACACACCAGGGCTTTGATTCCACCACTATGTTGGCTACTAGGTTATTCAACCATTTTCTATGAAATTCTTCAATATTGCTTCAAGGCGATTTAGGACACGAATAGTTATGTCTTGGAAGGTAAAACATTATAACCCACTTTATTGAAGTTCTCAAAAATACTAATAATTTATCTTCATTTAAAGTGATGTTCTCTATGAATAGAATACAACACTCAATAAAATAAGCACGAGGACATGTAAAGAAAATTACTATCATTACGAAACGAGAACAAGGACCAAACTTAATTGTTATAGAAAAATAGTGGAAATCCTCTTGCATACATCGTAGGGCTTCATCTGAACCTAGTACAGAGTTATTCCATTACAAAAGCATAAAGAAAAGAAAAATCCTAAAACTATAATATTTCTCTGGACTACGGACCCCGGACCTCCCCTCTTTCCATCTGCTTCAACTAGTATTTATAGTTTTCAAAGGAAAACACTTTCCTTTTTCATTTCCATTACCACATCATTGCCCCTATGAGAATGCGCCATGTGTCAGGACAACATAAAATCCTCAAATAAGAATGAGCCATGTGTCAAATAATATCTCATCATGAAGTCACCATTTTCTTTATTTGGAAAATATATTATCCTTTATCTCCTTCTTTATTTTGTTTATTTTCTTCATTAAACAAAATATATTCAAATATCTTTTATCATAATTAATCTCTTATAATGGTCTCCACACTTCTACACACACCGTGACACACTTTTACTTGGCATGCTTACCACACTCCCATATGCAAATAATTGGCCAATAAATCTTCATGTTTCCTTTTGGTCCTATCTTATTAAATCACTGCATTCCTCCATTTTTCCCGCTGAATTTCGCATTTCAATCCGTCGAGCTTTATTTCCTTCAAAATACTTAAAACAAGTTTATTAGCAATAAAATGAGTCCTAGCTAATATAATTATGGATGAAAAAGTATCGCACTTACGTGCTTATCAAATTCCACCACACTTACATTTTTCTAGTCCTCGAGCAAAATAGAAAATAAATATCCGCTCAACAGCTGGATAAAGGGTGATGTCTGCTAAAAAGCGAGACAGATCCGCTAAACAGCAAGACCGAGAAAAATGTCTGCTATACAACAAACGGATCATCTACACAGCTAGATCAAGAGATGTCTGCTAAACAGCTAGACGGATCCGCTAAACAGCTAGATCGGGAGATGTCTGCTAAACAGCTAGACATAAAGACCCGCTAAACAGCTGGTCATATCATGATGATTTTTTTTTTTTTTTACGTGCAAGAAAATTCCTTACGATAGACCCGCTCAACAGCTGGTCATAATATGCAAGGAAATACCAAAAAGTTAACTACTCCCCCATACTTAAATCTAACAGTGTCCTCAATGTTTATAATGAAAGCATAGTACCAAAAATCATGAGGAATCAAATAAGAGAGAAGTCACAAAGATAGTACCTGGATGAAGCGTAGCAATCCTTCCATGGGGAGCAAGAAACAAATAAAATAAAAACAAAAGCAAAAGCAAAATAATGTACAAAAGGGTCCTACAGAGGGACCTTAAAATCACCATGTGCGGGTTGCCTCCCATTAAGCGCTAAGTTTAGTGTCTTCAGCCAGAAGTCGGTAGGTTTAGTCATCACATAAAATCATATAGCAATAATCGGAACCTATGTGGATCATCAAAACCGAATAAAGCTACCACAAATAGAAGAAAACTGCAGCAGACCAAGAAAGTGAACCAACCAAATACACCTTTATCATGTTTTCTATTTAACACAACCATACTTAGTTGTGGTTCGAGTTCAGGTTCTATAAAAGGGTCTAGATAAATATTTTTATTGGCTGAGTTTCCTCATAGACAGGATCCGGGGAATCGGGTGGGAGAGTACGGAAAAACTCAAATAAAAACTTATAAGCACATAATAATAACATGAATAATTGTGGATCCTCTAAGTCAATCATATTTGACTTACGCAGTTGACCAAAATTACAGTGGTGGTCATTCATAAGGAAATGTGTCTACAATTCTAATTTCCTAAAATAATTAGGTTTAGTTCTAAAAACTATATAATGACACATTTCAAATTGAGATATTCCCACATTTGACAAATAAACTCTATGGAAATTTCATTGGGATCCCACTAGTTTTCGTACCTTTGCCAATTTTATTGATAAAAAGAAGGAGAATAAATGTGTAGTTCACACTACAAATACATATGGTTTTGGATCATTATGTAAGGGGGAGTGGTTTCCATGTGAGATGGAGTATTGACTAAGGGGGAGTGATAATATCACCATAGTATTGTTGTCGAAGTTGTGATACAATTGAACTTTGATGTTGTGTAATAATACTATGACATTGTGTAAAAATGATTGAGAATTATTGTTTTCTCATTGTTATGGATACGGATTTTCAACAACGATGATACTAAACTCACAACCTTTAGGATCATTGAAGTACTTGGAAGTGACGAAGATTTCGAGTAATGTTGAAGAACCAAGAAGATCAGGCATGTGGAAGAGAAGCTACAAAAGTTTATTTATCTATTTTTGTATTCCATATGTATTGATAGTTTTGTCACTAAAATTAACAAAGGGGGAGACTGTTAGATCACTGCTCGGTCGAACTCGCATGCGCTGCTATCTCAAGCATGTTTGTCAATGTTAATGATCAAAACTATAAGTCCTGATATCTAGTCTACTTATAGCTAAGTCTCGAACTATGATAGAAAGTGTAGTTGAGCTCAATACTCCATGGCGATCATCATACAAAGACGAATAACTACTCAAGAAACTGGTGGAACTTCATCGACTAAAAGGTATGTGGAGACTTGAACTTATCTATCACTCAAAAGTCTATCTACTCTATCTCTTATCTTGAGACAAAACTCGTTTTGGCTATATAAACTTTGATTATACACATTTGCTATTTCGAGCCGAGTTTATCTCGCTTATCTATTTCTCGAAATCTGTGTTGGTAAGCTTTCTCTTTGGCCAAGTTCATCTTTACTAGTGACGGAAGTCATATTAAGTTTCAATTACTTGAAAATTGCTTTGACGAAAAATAGTGTGTGAACAACAATTATATAGCGTCCTCTAAGAATGTTTCAATGATTGAAATGAGAGTTTAGATTATATAACCATGGTTGGATATAAAAATTGTGTAGTAAATCATACATGTATAAGTCCTTACTCCTTGAACCAAAGTATGCGTACTTTGCTGCTCAGGAAAACCGGAAATAGAGTCCGCGTACCAAGTCCGCGTACTTTTGGAAGTTCACATCCCATGAATTTCTGCTGGAGTTTGTGAACTGAAAACAAACTTATCACGGGTACTTAAGTCCGCGTACCAGTATGCGTGCTTAAGTTGGTTATTTTCTAAAAATGATTATTCGTGAACTTAAACTTATATAAACTAAGGAATGCAAGTTTGCAAACCGTGGCTATAAAGTTCATGAATCGATTCGAGTGAATCAAATCGTTTTTTGCTTCGATTGTGTCTTGTATACTTCTATAAGATCTAATCAATTGAACAACTCTCTAACTAGTTCATTTGAGTCATTTGAACTAGTTATGCTAAGAAGAAAATGGTTGATATGAAAGGGATCATATGGCTAACCATTTGGTTAACTACTTTTGAACCAACTAAGTGTACATGTTCGGGTACGGTTACACAAACCTAAATAAACGTGCATTTCATTTATGTGTAACAAGCTACGTTTTGATCTAACGGTTGAAAGATACTATCTTGAATCTAATAAGGTTTTCATCTAACGGTGAATATTGAATGCTTTGTTACTAAGATAACACTGATTACATACCCTGATTTGAAAGACTATATAAAGGATAACTCTAACAACTGGGAAACCTAATCCCCACACCTCCTGTGTGATACTAGTTGTATTAGCTAGAGTCGATTCACCTTTAACCTTAGGTTTTTATCGAGACCCTGTAGGTTAAAGACTTGAATACTTCATTGGGATTGTGAAACCATACCGATACTACTTTTCTTGTAGTTGTTTGATCTGATCTTGTTGTTTCTATCGTACTAAGTACAATCGTAATATTAGCTTGAGATTGATTTCTCCGATAGGCAAGATATAAAAGAAGTCACAAAATATTATTGTGAGGTGATTGATAATACTGAGCTGTTCTTATGGAATATAAGTCTGGTTTATCAATTGGTTCTTGTTCACCTTGATTTATCAAAAAACGGAACAAAAACTCGTAGGTATTTTTATGGTAGACAGATTTATCTATTACCGTATACTTTTTTGTGTGAAACAGATTTGTTTATTAAAGTCTTCGACTTTGGGTCATATAAACTCTTAGTTGTGGATGAGATCAACTAAGGGAATCAAGTTCGTAGTATCTTGATGGGATCAAAGACATAAGGAGCACAACTGTACCTTGGATCAGTGTGAGATTGATTGGGGTTCAACTACAGTCCATACCGAAGTTAGTTTGTAGTAAGCTAGTGTCTGTAGAGGCTTAATACAGTGTGTGTTCAATCTGGACTAGGTCCCGGGATTTTTCTGCATTTGCGGTTTCCTCGTTAACAAAACTTCTGGTGTCTGTGTTATTTCTTTTCCGCATTATATTTTGTTATATAATTGAAATATCACAGGTTGTGCGTTGAATCGATCACTTGGGAAATCCAACCTTTGGTTGTTGATTGAAATTGATTGATCCTTGAACATTGGTCTTTGGTACCTTTCAAGTGATTTCTATTGTATTCAATTAGACTCGTAGATTTCTATTTGATTGAGTAAGTATTGAATCGAGAAAGTGAGATATAACTCTTTGATATACTTTTATTAAGATTGAGTCTGACTGTCTAGTTGATTCTCTTAAAAGTACATTGGAGTTAGTCCATACAGATTGCTAATCGAAATATTGGGTGTGGTTGTTAGACCCCCGCTTTTTCAAATGGAGTTGACTCTATAAATCCAGAATGGGTTTCTTGGAGAAAGATGGATATATTTTTTTCTACATGTCTTAAAGCAACATTTACTGATACTGTTAGTGGTGATGTTCTTGGTCTTGGTACATCAAAAGAAATATGGGTTTTTCTCCAAAATAGTTTTTGAACACAGTATCTTGCAAGGAAAAATATGTTAAGAACTCAATTACATGGAATTAAAAAGGGTAATCAGTCTATTGTATTATATCTTCAAAAGATCAAAAGTATAGTTGATTCTTTAGCATCAATTGGTGAGAAAGTGAGTGATGCAGACTTAATGATGTTTGTCATGAATGGTTTAACTAGTGAATACGATGTTTTTATTATCTCATCTCATAATATAGAACATCCATATAGTTTTAGTGAGTTAAAGGAAAAATTATTGTCCCATGAATAATTCTTAGAAGAAAGACAACTTAACCATACAACTGTTTATGATGAACATAATGCTACTGCTATGTATGCAAGAAATATTTATGTTAGAGCACTGTTCAGTCGAACGCATGGTGTGGTTGTTGTACCCCCCACGTTTTCAAATTCAAATGGTTATAATGGTAATAAAAGAAATGGTGATAGGAATGGAAGTGGTAGAAATTATAAAAATAGTCAATATCTGCATGGGTCAAGTTCACGTTCTACTGGTTCTGGTTCCAATACAAATGGAAGGCCTTATGTTGAATACTCAAAGATGTTTTGTCAAATCTGTAAGAAAAGGGTTCATATGGCTATTAGATACTTCTTTATGTATCATCCCTCACCAACTGGAGCTTCTAGTAATACTTCTCAAGAAAATTATGCTCATATGGATAATATAGCAAGTTGTTCAGCTGGTACTAGTAACTATGCAAGTTCTACTCAGCAAGCTTTTACATGGATGCATGTCAGTAATGCTGGAAACAATGATGAACCATCTTCTTCAAATATAATGAGGAAAATAAATAACACAGACACCAGAAGTTTTGTTAACGAGGAAACCGCAAATGCAGAAAAACCCCGGGACCTAGTCCAAATTGAATACACACTATATTAAGCCTCTACAGACACTAGTCTACTCCAAGCTAACTTCGGACTGGACTGTAGTTGAACCCCAATCAATCTCCCACTGATCCAAGGTACAGTTGCACCCCTACATCTCTGATCCCAGTAGGATACTGCACACTTGATTCCCTTAGCTGATCTCACCCACAACTAAGAGTTGCTACGACCCAAAATCGCATGCTTTGACAATAAACAAATATGTCTCACACAGACAAGTCTATCAAAGGATCAATCTGTCTCCCACAGAAAAACCCTAAAGTTTTTGTTTCGGCTTTTGATATAAAATCAAGGTGAAAAGAAACCAATTGATAATCCGGTCTTATATTCCCGAAGAACATCCTATATTAATCAATCACATCACAACAATCTTAATCGTATGGTAGAGAAACAAGGTGTCGTGGAATCACAAAAGATGAGACGAAGATTTTTGTGATTACTTTTTATATCTTGCCTATCATAGAGATTAATATCAAGCCAATCAATCTGATAGTACTCGTACAATGAAAGATGCAAGATCAGAACACACAACCACGATAAAAGTAGTATCGGTATGGCTTGACAATCCCAATGAAGTCTTTAAGTCGTTAACCTGGTTTTAGAAGAAGAAAACCAAAGGTGGAAAACCGACTCTAGCACGCAAACTAGTATCACACGTAATGTGTGTGGATTAGTTTGTAGAGTTGCTAGATGTCCCCTTATATAGTCTTTCAAATCAGGGTTTCGCCTTGCTCACAAAGCAAAAAATATCCACTGTTAGATGAAAACCTGATTTAGATTCAAGATAATATATCTCAACCGTTAGATCGAAATCTTAGCTTGTTATACACAAATAAAGTGCACGCTTCTAGGTTTGTTAACCGTACCCAAACGTGTGCATTGTTGGTTCAACAATAGTCAACCAAAAGGTTAGCCATTTGAGCATTTCATACCAACCATTTTCTTCCTCACCATAACTAGTTTAAATGACTCATATAAACTAGTTAGAGAGTTGTTAAATTGCAAGGAAATCTCATGTAATACACAAGACACAATTGAAGCAAAGATGATTTGATTCACGTGAATCGGTTCATGAACTTTATAGACACGTTTTGCAAAAGCATTCCTTAGTCTTTATAAGTTTAAGTTCAGAAATCATCTTCAGATATATAACCTTTCTCAAGTTTGCAGACTAGGTTCGCGGACTTAAGATACTGGATAGAGTTTACAAACTCCAGCAGAAATTCTCGGGTTTGAGAACTTTGCTGGTTCGCGGACTGAGTTCGCGGACTTGGCTCATGCAAGTAGTTTGTTAACTCCAGCAGAAATTCTCGGGTTTGAGAATTTCGGCAGATCGCGGACTGAGTTCGCGGACTTGGCTACTAGCCATTCTTCCAGTATAGGACTTATGCACATATGTGTTTCCACAACATACTTATGTCCATTATTGGTTATGTAATCTAAACTCTCATTCCAATCCTTGAAACATTCTTAGAGGACGTTATATAGTTGTTACGCTATCTCTCGTCAAAGCAATTTTCAAGATGACTGAAACATATCATGACTTGCGTCACTAGGTAAAGAAAAACATGGTCAAAGCGAAACGCTTACCAACACATATTTCGAGATATTGATAGGCGAGGTATACTCGGCTCGAAATACCAAATGTGTATAATTTAAGTCTATATATATAGCAAACGACTTTTGTCTCAAGAAGTAGGAGATAGAAGAGATAGACTTTTGAGTGACAGATAAGTTCAAGTCTTCAGAAACCTTTTTGTCGAGAAGTTCCACCCGTTCCTTGAGTAGTTCTTCCACTTGTATGATGAATCGCCATGAAGTCCTTGAGCTCAACTACACTTACTATCCTAGTCCGAGACTTAGCTATAATAGACTAGAAATCAAGACTTATAGTTTTGATCACTAACATTGACAAACATGCTTGATATAGCAACGCATGCGAGTTCGACCGAGCAGTGCTCTAACAATCTCCCCCTTTGTCAATTTTAGTGACAAAATTACCAATACATATGAAATACAAAAAAGATAATAAACCTTTAGTAGCTCCTATTCCACATGTCTAATCTTCAACATTCCTTGAAATCTTCGTCCTTCCAAGTACTCCAATGATCCCAAAGGTTGTAAGTTTAGCATCACCGTTGTTGAAGATCCGTAGTTATAACAATGAGAAAGCATTGGTCTCGATCATTGTTATACAGTGTCATAGTATTATTACACAGTGTCACAGTCTAATTGTATCACCGTCTTTGTATGATGATCTCCATGGAGTATTGAGCTCAACTACACTTTCTATCATAGTTCGAGACTTAGCTATAAGTAGACTAGAAATCAAGATTTATAGTTTTGATCATTAACATTGACAAACATGCTTGAGATAGCAACGCATGCGAGTTCGACCGAGAAGTGATCTAACAATCTCCCCCTTTGTTAATTTTAGTGACAAAACTATCAATACATATGGAATACAAAAATAAATAAATAAACTTTTGTAGCTTCTCTTCCACATGCCTGATCTTCTTGGTTATTCAACATTACTCGAAATCTTAGTCACTTCCAAGTACTTCAATGATCCCAAAGGTTGTAAGTTTAGTATCATCGTTGTTGAAAATTCGTATCCATAACAATGAGAAAACAAGAATTCTCAATCATTGTTACACAATGTCATAGTATTATTACACAACATCAAAGTTCAATTGTATCACAACTTCGACAACAATACTATGGTGATATGTATCACTCCCCCTTAGTCAATACTCCATTTCACATGGAAACCACTCCTCCTTACATAATGATCCGAAAACCATATGTATTTGTAGTGTGAACTACATATTAATTCTCCCCCTTTTTGTCAATAAAATTGGCAAAGGTACAAGAACGAGATCATAATGAAATTTCCGTAAGAGACATTTCATGACTAAAAGAAAACAATACACATCATCTTATTTGGATGCAATCATATAGCCGAAGCTAATAGCATTCATCAAGGAGTTTAAAGATACAAGATAACCCCTCTAAAATTCCACAGCCACACATCCCTCAAGATATGACCATTAAGCACAAGTTCAAAAGAACTCTCCCCCATTTGATGTCATTCCCAAGGGAACAACAAGAGCGACCTTAATTTCGAAAGAAACAAAGGATTTTTATTAGACACCAAAACCATAAGAATGATTTTTATATCCAAAACTCAATCAAATCAATCACAAGTAAACCCATGATTAATTTAATCGAAATACGCAATCAAATTAAACACACAAGGTGATCAACTTAATTGATTATGCTCAACATAAGTAAACTTACGGAACGTATGACTAACATAACCATTAGAAAATGATTAGGATAGCCGTTCATAAACTCAACACAAGGAAACTTATGGAATATATGAATACTCAACTAGACTAATACAAGAGAACCCATAATTAATCTAATTGGAATACACAATTAAACTAATCACAAAAGTAATCAATTTAATTGTCAATTGTTTTGCTCGATATAAGAAAACTTACGGAGCAATAACTAAATAACCAAACAACATGATTAATTTAGTTTACAAATTATCAACATAAAATACCTTACGGAACAACCAACAAATCAAATAAAAAAATAATCAACTTAGTTGTATCGTTCTCAACATAAGACACATTACGGAGCCTCACAGTAATATATAAAATATGGATCAATGAAGATCAATACTGTGGAATACACAAGGATTCATTCTATCTTCCATCACTATTTGCATAACAATATTTAATAGACAGCATCCTTGAACACAAAATATTTTAACCTATCTTCCATCAAAGAATTGACAATATAGGCTTAACTTTTGTATTTGTCAAAAGTCCATTCATTCTTTTACCAGTACGTGAATACCGATCACAAACAGGATATGGGACAACACATAGTTCACGGGCGTAAACACCAATATCCCATAACAAATCAAGGAAATACCATATAGTCCTAGGAATAATATATTAGAGAGAGTCTAGTCCATTTGACCTAGTCAATTGTCTGTTTGGTCCATTTTGGCAATATAAATTATACTTTGGTCCTGAAAATTATAGTTTGGTCCTAGGGTTTTGTCCACCCACACGGAATATTCTTTTTCTGTTACCTAAACACCCCTGCACGTGCAAAAATTATCTTTTGGTCCTAAATTTTATTCTTTGGTCCTTTTACCGACATATATAAACAAGAAACAACAACAATAAATTTCAGGTTCAAGAAAATTTTCTCTCTCCTACTCCGATCTCGTTTTTCTTCTTTTGCTGCAGATTTTTTTTCTAGGGTTTACGAAATCTTTCTCGATTTCGTTTTTGATACCTAGATCGATTCGATTTACAACAAATTGACTTGGTTATGAAGATTGATTTGATTACAGAGTGAATTTGATTTGGAGTGAATTTGATTCGAGATTTTGATTACAGAAGATTTGATTCGAAGATTTGATTAGAGGCTTTTTTGAAGATTTGATTCGAGACTTTTTGAAGTGAAGATTGATTTAGTTGGAGTTGATTTTTTGGAATTACATATTCGTGGATCGGTGTTTTTTTGGAGTTTTGATTTTGAATTCTTCTTGTTGCTGGTAAGTTTTCACGCTAATCCTTTCCTTGAATTATAGATCAGCTAAGTTTTTCTTTGATTAGAATGAATGAAGTCGTTTTGTTAAGGCTTCATTTGTTAGAATGAACTCTTTATTTTGTTAAGGAAAAAGCTATTAATAGCGTTACGGCTTCATTCCAAGAATGAACTCTTCTTTTACCATGGAATAAGTAATGTTGGTGCTTTATTTTTTATCTTTTTTAGGATGTTAACGAAATGAAGTCATTCTGTTAAGGCTTCATTTCTTGGAATGAACTCTTTATGTTGTTTAAGGAAGAATCTATTAGTGTTGTTCTGTTAAGAATATTTATTTTGTTAAGGCTTCATTTCGAGAATGAACTCTTCTTTTGTCATGGAAGAAGTACTGTTAGGATATTAACGAATGAAGTCATTCTATAAAGGCTTCATTCCGGGAATGAACTTTCCTTTTTTGTCATGAAAGAAGTATTGTTGCTGCTCTGTTTATCTGTTAGGATGTTAATGAATGAGCATTCTGTTTAAGGCTTCATTCGTGGAATGAACTCTTTATTTTGTTAGAATGTTATTGAATGAAGCTATTTTGTTTCAGCTTCATTCCAATAATGAACTATTTTGTGTGTGTGTGTTCATTTTTCAGGTTCAGTATGCCCCTATCCAGTTGTTATGTTGTTGTGTACTACAAAGGGGATGGTATTCCGTTGAAAGTTTCTTTAGATACTATGATTCGTGATTTAAAATATCTGTTTGTGATTATTGGAGAAACTTGACTCCTTGGAGCATAAGATTTATTAGTCGTTGTGATAAAGCTCTCATTAATTTTGATTATTCTCTTCAAGGTCTAATTGTTGTTATTTGTTCAAGGGAATTGTCAAGTTTTGATCTGTTTGTTGAGGAGGCTTGTCAAGGTGTTTCTTTTAGCTCTTCGTCTGGTATTTCCACGCGGTCACTCAGTGACGATGAATCATGCACTGGGTTCACTGAGACTTCAAAGATTAAATACCTGACGGAAGGTCTTGAGCAATTGAAACCTCTTTTATCCGAAGGTTGGGAAGATATTTTTAAAGGTGTTGGTCAAGTTTTTCATGGTGGTGTTGATGAGGTTCACTTAGCTGTCAGCAAATACTGCAGCAAGTCTGGCTACACAGTTGCAAAGGTTAAGAATGACAAACTCAGGTTCACAGGCAAGTGTGGTAGGAATGAAGAATGTCCTTGGTATCTGCACTGTATACCAATCGATACCGATAAAAGTGTCTTTGTTATCAAGGAATTCAATGGGGAGCATAAATGTGGTGGTGTTTATAAGCTGAAGGACCCACCTGTGGAGAAGAAATTGATTAAGCATCTATTCAAGGATCAAATACAGTCAAATCCGTCGATAAATCCTAATGATATGGTTGCTCAAGTGAAGAGTTGTTATGGAATTGACATAAAATACCATCATGCTTATAAAGGGAAGGAAGCATCTAAGGCAGAGATATATGGCGATGATGTAAAAAGTTATACAGTTCTTATTTGGTATGTTGAAGCAATAAAGGCTACCAATCCTGGCAGTTATATTAAGTTTGAGTATGATAAAGAGACTAAACGTTTTCAGAGGCTTTTCATATTTTTTGGTGCCTGTATGGAAAGATACCGATTCATTCTCCCTATGCTTTACTGTGATGCAACATTTATCAATGAGAGATTCAAGGGAACAGTGAAGGCTGCCACTGGTGTGAATGGAAACCAAGGTAAATTTTCTTTCTTTTATGAATAACTCATATTAGTTTGTTGTTTGATTTTTAAGAGCAATGTGAATGAATGAAGTTTCTCTGTTAAGGATTTTCATTTTTTAGGATGAACTCATTTTATGTTCAAGAAGAAAGTAATTTCTATCAGTTTTACTTTTGTTATTTTGTTAAGAAGGTCTTCATTTTAAGAAACGAATTCTTATTTTTTGTTAAGTTTTTTAGTTGTTCATAAGCGGGGAATGAACTCCTGCTACTTTTGTTTATGTTTTACTTTGTTATTTTTTGAAGAAGAAGGTCTTAGTTCATGTTATAGAATGGACTTCATGTTGGAATGAAGTGTAGAAAAGTTATAGATATTGATTATTCTACAGTTCATGTTACAGAATGGACTTCATTTTTTGGAATGAAATATAGAAAAGTTATAGATTTTTTGATTATACAGTTCATGCTACGGAATGGACTTCATTTTAAGAATGAAACATTCATTTTTGTTTTAGATATTTTTTAATGAACTGACACTTTTAGTTCATTTTTGTGTTCTTTTCATTCTGTAGGATTTTTTCCTTTTGCGTATGCTTTAGTTCCTGGAGAAGACATTGAAGGGTGGGAGTGGTTTATGGAGAACTTGCAGCATTTTGTCGACTCTCGTCCTATCACCTTTATCACTGATCGTCATGAAGGGCTGAAGAAAAGTATTCCCAAGTATTTTCCCAACTCTTATCATAGTTACTGTTTCCATCATTTGAAGAATAACCTCCCCATCAAGAAATCACATGAGAAGTATAAACAAGTTCAAGATTTGTTCCATAAAGCTGCATACTGCTATAGTGTTGCTAAATATGAGTCTGCTTTAAATGAGATGTATATAATAGTATGTGGTTGGGTTGCCAAGTACATCAAAAATATCGATCCCAAGCATTGGGCAAATGCTTTCTTCGTAGGATGTAGGTATGGGACACACTCGTCAACTATTGCAGAGTCTTTCAATAACTGGATTCTTCCTGAAAGGGATCTGCCTCCACCTGCTATTGTTGATGAGATTAGGATAAAGATTATGAGGATGAGTGCAGAAAGGCGTGAGCTCGGTAGAAATTATAGTGATAGTTTGACTCCCATCTATAAAGCTCTACTCAAGTCACATGTCGATATAGGGCATCCATGGAGTGTTACGGAGTCAGGTAATGGTATATATGAGGTTCACTCTCCTAGCTCTCATGTTGTTGATGTGATGCATATGACGTGCACTTGCCAGAGATGGAAAGTGTTTGGTTTCCCTGTGCTCACGCCACTGCTGCTATTACTATGAGTGGTATTGAGATGTTGAGGTTTCTTCAGCCTTACTTTGGTTCGAATCATTTTCGCCATATGTATGCTCCTGCAATTCGACCTATTCACAATTACGACAGGCCAGAAGCGTATGAACCTGAAGAGAGAGTCCTACCTGGTATTCCAAGGCCACCTCCAGGAAGACCACCAAAGAAGCGCATCTGTGGTGCTTATGAGAAGGAGAGGAGGTCTATGAAGTGCTCAAATTGTAAGAAGATTGGGAACCACAACAAAGCTACCTGTCATGTATTAATGATGGAGTAGTATGCATGAACCTTTTTTTCTAGTTTATGTTTTTATGAACTTCTCTTACTTGTTTGATTATGCACTGGTTGTAGTTTTTTTTTTTTAACTTTTTGATATGCACTTCATTTTCTGGAATGAACTTTATTTTCTGTAATGAACTCCCTTTTTTTCTTAGAAATGCTTTTTTTAGATATTATTTCTTTTTGGATATGTATGTACTAATATTTTGTAGCAGGTTATGATATTTTTCCTACAAATCAACTCTATGGTATATGTATTTTTCATTATCAGGGATATGTATCAGTTCATTTACTGAAATGAACTTCATTTTCAGGAATGAACACAAGTTTTCCTATAACCAATAGAGTTCATTTTGGTAAATGAACTGGTATACATAAGACAGAAGACAAAATGCTGAAGTACTAGAGTTAATAGGTATCCATTAGATAGTAAGACAATGCATAATTTCTTATTATCTGGAATGAACCGCCCCTCTATCCGTTCATTTACTGAAATGAACTTCATTTTCAGGAATGAACACTATTTTTCCTAGAACTGACTTGAATTCCATAAAGTTTATTTTCAGGAATGAAGTCCACCAAAACATCAAAGAAGGAACATTCATGCTACAAAGAATAAATTCATAAGAAAATAAGACAAGGCATAAGATAGAACATTGATGTTATATACTATCCAAAATATGATAGATGAATTACACACTAGAGTATCAATTACATTAGAAGGTAATTCAGGTGATATTAGACATAAGAGTTTTCTGTTGCAATAAGAATTAATCTACTGTGCAATATACTATAGTTAAAAAGAGTTTTTTCTGTTTAATCTGTTCCAAGTAAGCAATTTCTAAGGTATTCTGAGTTGGAAAATTCACCCCAGCTCTCTTCATCCCCTGATGCAGTAAGAAGTTTGTAGGCCATCCCAACTCTTCTTGCTTGCATCTTCTCTATCATGTCAGCTTTCTTCAACACACTCTGCGACTTGTTTATGGTTGGCTTGACACTTCTCTTGATCCAATAACAGGTGTACAACAGGCAATCTGGATATGCTCCTTGATCTGGCACTCCTGGAAGATTTTCAAAGTTGACGTTGCTGCATCTCACCCTACCATGAGCTTGTAGCCACAAGTTGATGTGTTTCATGCAGTATATAGCCATTCTGTTTGCGTCAGCTTTGTATTGCTTGCCAAGCTCTCCCTTTTGGATGGAGTTGTAATGCTCCCATGTGTAGTTGCCGATGTCAAAAACCAGCAGATGCCAGTGTTCACCTAGTGACCCTTTTGATTTTGCATTACTAGTGTGTGGGTCAGTATTCATAGGAATGAGAAGCTTTTCGGTTTTTTCAGGCATGCTTTTTATAAACTGATCAACTTCTTCTGTTCTCTTAAGTTCATTGTGCCACGCAAAAAATGTCTGAAAAACAAAAAGAGAAATGAATTAGATAAGCAGTTCTCATTCTATGCATGCTGGATTATACAGTTCAAATAGATAAAAATCAAAATAACCTTAATAGGCATGCATTTTTCTCTAAATTAGACAAACTGCAAGCAAACAGTTCACTTTTTATCAATGGATAGGAAGAAACACACTTACGAATGTTGTTGAATTCATAATCTCGAAGTTGATATATTTTCTTCGAGTCTCATTTTCCTCGCTATCATTGAGCATTCTATCGTTGTTTGCAGCTTTATATTTTCTGTATATATAGTAATCCAGCAAGGTGGTGTCCAAGTAATCATTGAACAACAGAGAAACGATTTCACTCCCTTGAACTGAAATTGGAATTTGCTTGTGATTCTCTGCTTTCCAAGCTGCTTGACTGGAAAAATAAAAAGAAAAAATGAACTGTCAAAAGTTTATACCAAAAAAGAATTATTGAAGAGAAACATATAAAGAGTTAGTAATAGAAACATACGTAGTCATATCTTTGTCGAAGAATCACCAAATACCGCCACCGCAGCATTATCAAATCAGTGGTACAAAGGAGATCCTCTCAGTTCTGGTAGATTTGGCTTGATTTCTTGTCTTACTCTTCGAGGAGCCTGTGCTGCTGCTTCTTGAATCCGATGTTCTTGTTGCCCCTGTGGTGTTGCTCCCTGAACATTTGCAGGCTCGGATCCTCTTTTCCTCTTACCAACAGGGTTCTTCTTTATATCTTGCTGCGCCTGTGGTACATTCTTCTTCTTCACTTCTTTATTTCTATCAACTTGAGGTGGTACCTTTGACACTACCTTTTTTTCTTCGTTCAACATCAGTCTGAATCTCGTTTTCTTTAAACTATAATCTGATCCTGATATGAATTCATCCCCTATTGGTTTTACTGGTTTGTTTGATCTAGTAGCCATTCTACTAGTTTCTTCCGGTACTACTTTCACAGGTGTCTTTTGAGTCTGCTCCAGTGATGAACCAAGGCCTATTTTCTTCAGTTCTGCAACTATTTGCGAAACTGTTTCCACATCTGCGGCAGTTGTCTTTGTTTTCTTTGACTTAGTAACCACTCCAGTTGCTTCTTGTGACACAGAGGTGGGCTGGTACTGTGTCATCCCAATCGAGAAACTAGGAGGACTACAGTCATTATTGATCTCCTTTAGTGTAGCTTTGATGACGGTGTCAGCTTCTTCATCATTCAAATCCTCATTCTTGTCATCAATAAACTGCAGACTCACATGCTCTTCTCTATCTAATATATCATCGGTGTCACTTGCTGTTACAAATAATTCAAGAAGCATAAATCAAACAAATATACACATTCATTCTAAAGAATGAACTCATAAATATATCTAACTTCATTATACAACATCATCATATAGATCTACTAACTTCATTCTATAAAATGAAATCTAGCAAACATCAAAGGAGAAACATGGTTCACTATAGGAATGAGCTCTTTACAATTTTTCTAGACTTCATTCTAGAAATGAAGTCCAGCAAACATCAAAGAGGTAACTTGGTATACACCTTCATTATAAAGAAGGAACTCATAGAACACGGTATACACCTTCATTCAGAAGAATGAACTCAAACAACAATTTTCAGTACAATATTTCTAGACTTCATTCTAGAAATGAAGTCCAGCAAACATGGTATTATTCATCAAACATCAAACATGGTATACACCTTCATAAATACATCTAACTTCCTTCTACAACATCATCATATAGATCTACTAACTTCATTCTAGAAATGAAGTCCAGCAAACATGGTATTATTCATTAAACATCAAACATGGTATACACCTTCATTCAGAAGAATGAACTCCAACTTCTATATTTGTATCCAGAGTTCATCCATGAGAATGAACTCCAACCTCTGCTTGAAAAGTCAGAGTTCATTTCCAGAATGAAGTCCAACTTCTATACTGTAGACAGAGTTCATCCATGAGAATGAACTCCAACCTCTGCTTGAAAAGTAAAACTAAAATATTTGCAGAAGGAAGAAAAAAATTTAGAATTCTTACCCAGGTTCACACATTGATCAATATTTGGAATTGAAGGAAGCTCTACTTCAGTCATCTCATCAAGGAGATTTTGCTGAATATCACTTGCATCAACTTCTACAGAAGGATCTCCAACAGATAAGGCGGGAAAGAGATGATCAGAACCTCCAGCAGCTTCATTTACAGCATCTGGTACTTCTTGCATTCCATCATCCACAGCAGCATCTGGGTTTGAAATTCCAACATCATCATTCATATTTCCAACACCAGCTTCCACCGCCTCATCCACAACAACATCTGATTGCATATCTTTAGCAGCCTTATGCTCATCAGTGAAAAGTTTAGTACGCATGTAATCTGATGCTTGGTCTGCCATGAATTTTGCCACATTCCCTCCTTGAGATAGCAATGCATCAACTTCAGGTTGCTTTGAAGCCAAGTATATTTCAAGGAATTCCATCTTTCTATCAAAGAGTTTCTTCGAAGTTGTGGCTTCTGCAAGTGATTTGTCAAAGTCTTCCTTCCTTAACAAAAGATCCAACATCTCCTCAATATACTTCTTTATCAACTGTTGTATCTCTTGAGCATGTTTACCTCTCAAGTCCTCTATTTATTGAACATGTGTAGCTTTCATATGTTCTATCTGGCATTCATTTGACTGAATTCTTCCTCAAGCAATTCAGCCTTTGTCTTGGCTTTTTGCTTTTGCAGGAGCTTGTTTTCAGCATCGGTATATTCTTCCAAGAACATATCCGACAGCTTCACACACACAAAAAAAAAATTGATTTCATTACACACAATGAACATACTCATTAAACATTCCTTGTAGGTCTCCACTATAATACAAGGAGAATGAACCAGAACATCAGATGATTCGACATTAATAGTCAGAGTTCATTTTGTGGAATGAATTCCCAGTTTTATCTTAAAGCAGCATAGTTCATTATATGAAATTGAATCAAATATAATGGTGCTAGATTTTTACCTCTCCAAAATCACCTACATTCATCTTAGACGTTAAGTGTTTGCAAATGGTATCGATATTCCACCTTGCAAATCTTGGACGGTAGTCTACTATTTTCTTCACCTGCCACTTGGGTTTTAATTTCTTTGAATGCTCAGCAAACCAAGGATGTAAAAGAGAAGAATTATACTGGCCAGTTATCAACAACAATTCATTTCAACATCAAACCTCAAAATGAAAAAATGACAGTATTTCATCTCACAAACAAGTAAAGGTAACACCCTTCAGAAGAAACTCTTCTCAAGCTTTCCATCAAATGCTTGTGTATGAGATGCGGCAGAGATACTCTATATATTGCCTCTAGGCAGGCTAGGTACTTGGTGTGGATGGAACCTCCATCACCAGTAGTAAGAAAGATAGTAGACAATAGAAAGAGCTCAAACATGGTTACAAGATCTTCAGTAGATCCTCTATTCCTAATCAACTCAACGATTTTTTCTTTCAATTCTGTGTTCTTTATATCAGAAAGTTTCTTTTTAGGTGGAACAAATTCGTAAGTTCGATAGAACTTTCCAGTAGTGTAGTTAGCTACGTCTCTAGTGTCCAAGAAAGATTCTTCTATTCCACCTCCAGGAATACATGGTAATCGAAACACTAATGACAACTTTTCAGGTGATGATCTTAGCACATATGTTTCTTCCCCTACTTTGAAAACGAACGTATGGTCATTTGTTTCAGGAATGAACTGATGTGCATCGCAGACAACTTGGACAGCAGGTATTGACTTAATCCATTCAGTAGCAACAATCTCCCCTTCCAGAAATACTTTGGCTACACTCCCCAACGGACTCCTATACAAAACATCTCCATGTTCTTCATTCAAAGCCTCATATTTTGGAAGAGCTTTAATCTTAGCAGCAAGAGCAATGGCTCCAGCAAAGCTACACTTTATCTTCTTATCTACAATTTTTTTTAAAGACAAAAGAAAAGAAGATTACTGGTTACATTTTTTTAAATAGTAGCTTATAAAAGAAGATAAAGTGTGGCTTGAGAAGGACCAATACTTCAGTTCATTCTACTTGGTGAACTCTCAATCATTTCGAAGTTCATTCAATAAAATGAGGCTTTCAAAGAAGAACCAACACAAGAATGAATCTAGATAATGTCAACACCAGCTTACTTCATTTTTGTACAAAATCTAGGTAGAATATGCAAGTATAAGAATGTAGATAATGAACTGTAAAATCTTGAAGCACAATTTTTCTAGACTTCATTCTAGAAATGAAGTCCAGCAAACATCAAATGAGAAACATGGACTTAGCATAATTTTTCTAGACTTCATTCTAGAAATGAAGTCCAGCAAACACCAAAGGAGAAACATGGACTTAGCGCAATTTCTCTAGACTTCATTCTAGAAATGAAGTCCAGCAAACATCAAAGGAGAAACATGGACTCAGTACAATTTTTCTAGACTTCATTCTATAAATGAAGTCCAGCAAACATCAAATGAGAAACATGGACTTAGTACAATTTTTCTAGACTTCATTCTAGAAATGAAGTCCGGCAAACACCAAAGGAGAAACATGGACTCAGTACAATTTTTCTAGACTTCATTCTAGAAATGAAGTCCAGCAAACACCAAAGGAGAAACATGGACTTAGCGCAATTTTTCTAGACTTCATTCTAGAAATGAAGTCCAGCAAACACCAAAGGAGAAACATGGACTCAGTACAATTTTTCTAGACTTCATTCTAGAAATGAATTCCGGCAAACATCAAATGAGAAACATGGACTCAGTATAATTTTTCTAGGCTTCATTCTAGAAATGAAGTCCGGCAAACATCAAAGGAGAAACATGGACTCAGTACAATTTTTCTAGACTTCATTCTAGAAATGAAGTCCAACAAACACCAAAGGAGAAACATGGACTCAGTACAATTTTTCTAGACTTCATTATAGAAATGAAGTCCGGCAAACACCAAAGGAGAAACATGGACTTAGTACAATTTTTCTAGGCTTCATTCTAGAAATGAATTCCAACAAACACCAAAGGAAAAACATGGACTCAGTACAATTTTTCTAGACTTCATTTTAGAAATGAAGTCCGGCAAACACCAAAGGAGAAACATGGACTTAGAGAAATTTTTCTATACTTCATTTTAGAAATGAAGTCCAGCAAACACCAAAGGATAAACATGGACTCAGTACAATTTTTCTAGACTTCATTCTAGAAATGAAGTCCGACAAACACCAAAGGAGAAGCATGGACTTAGAGCAATTTTTCTAGACTTCATTCTAAAAATGAAGTCCGTCAAACACCAAAGGAGAAACATGCAGACAGCAGAAAAATTGAAATACATGCTCAATTCAATAACAAACAGATCAAAAATCAACTTCAAATTAGTGTTTTTACCTTTCACTGCTTTCTTTACTGTTGATTTCTTTGTCACTGGTTCTTCTTCTTCTTGAATATCTCCTTCAAAAACAACTAATTGGCTATCTCTTTGTTCAACTTCTTCGTTTGAAGATGTATCTACTACTAATTTCCTCTTCGATTTACCCATTTTAGGGTTTTGATTTCTTCAATTTTTCTAGGGTTTTTCAATTTTTGGGGTTTAGTTTTCTGATTTTGAAGACTGTTTTGATTTTGATTTGCGAAAGTTGAAATGATTTCGAACGATTTTGGTGGATTCTTGGTTTTGATGATGTTCATTCTCTGGGTTTTGGAGTGAAGAAGACGAAAAAGTTGTGGTTCTCTGAAAATGAAACTGAAAAGAAGGAGAGAGACAGTTGACGCGTTTTTAGGAGATCGTGGGTTGAAGGCGGTAACAGTTAAGGTAAGAGTATTATTGTCCGTTTGGTATTTTTTTTAATTATGGACCAAACAGTAAAGGTGTTTGACGAAAAGACTAAACAGACATGGGCCCACCTAAAAAAGGGCCAAACGATATTTTTCCCATAACAAATTGCAATATAACAAATCATAAAGATTAAATACTGCAAACCATCATCCTCCAAATATTTTTAGAATTTAATACCAATAAACCTAAAAAAAAAAGATGAAAATAATAGCTATGTGTAGTCACAAACATTTTTATTCGAGCAATAGTTATTCTTCCAACTAAAACAAAAAGAAAACATACTAGGCAACAATATCTTTGAGAAATTCCTTATCATTCTCGAACTCCTTGTCGTCAACAACCATTGGAATATAAGGTTCGTGGAGGAAGGAGTTAATACTAACAAACCGTCTTGGCTGATGATGTCGAACCAGGGCCTTCTGAATTTCCAAAGATCTTAAAACGCCAGCCTTTATTTCACTAATCTCCTTTCTTACTTCCTTCAACTCATCAAGAACATTGGAAAACTTCTGAGAGTTAGAAGGGACAGCCCTTGGCTTTCTTGTATTCCTCCTATTTCTTTTCAAGGAAGGAGTTACTGTAGATTTCTCTTTTTCCTTGATTGATGGCTTAACAATCATATTGACATCTTTTTCATCCAAAGACATGATGCTTAGAGAATAGTTATAAACAACTGGTTTTTGTGAGTGGAATTCACAATCTCATCAAGCAGTCTTAATATATAAAAGATATCAGACAGGAAAAAGGAATGTAGGGTTCGCAACCTTTAAGCAGGTTCGTAGGCGCCCAATTCTAAACCCTATAAAGAGTAGAATTGTCGATAATAACCCTTTACTTTATTTTTATAGACAAACATCTTAATAAAAGAAGAAGAAAAACTTTTCCTAAAGCCTGGTTGGTACACAACCTTGTCTCTTTTTATCAGGCACATGAGACAAGATTTACCTATCAACACAATCAATTTGTGTTGTGGTGAACAACCATTTGTCCACCATTTTCCTCGAGAGAGGAATCCTCAGAATTCTGTCTATCAAAGCGATTTGACCATACTTTCTTTTCTAATGGTCTTATTTTGTCTTTGGAAACCAACTTCTTAGACGAAGATAAAATCCTATATACCTCAGCAGTCTTCTGAGCAAGTTTAAGCTTCCTTGCCAATAGATTTGATCTTCGTTAAAGTTTGTTGGCGTGCCTCACTTGATGTTTGTACTTGTAACATCTTGATAGTTCATGAACCTTCTGAGAAAAAAACGAGCACGTCAAACTTGGATAGTATTCAGGCATCTGTGGTGTGAAAGTAGTCAGACACATAGTAAATCCTGAAACATTACAACCAGAGTTTCCAAAGGATGGGTCAATTGATTCTTCCAGCTTGATTGGATTCTCTTCTTCACCGAAACCATCAAGGTTGATATATGTATTGCTACAATTATAGAAATAAATATTTTCACATAGAAGACCAACACATGATTTACTATATTCATCAGAATCATAGATCTCAGACATATCATCAAGTGTTACAGCAAGACCTTTGTTCCCAGTGTATTTTCTACGATTTGGGCACTCGTTTTCAAAATGATCAAAACCTTTACACTTAAAGCACTTTGTCATATCCTCGTCATCATCCTCGTCAGCATCCCTGATTTTAGGAGGGACGCGATTGTGAGGTTTATCTGACGACCTAGGTTTGTCTCTTAAAAACCATTTACTTCTCTTCAATAGAAGATCCATAAACTGTCTTGTGATCAAGGAGACTTATTTTTCAAGATCTTAATCCGAAAAATCACCCTCAGACTGATCATCCTCAGAGACATAAACACTTTCACTTTTATCAAGTAACTTAGTGTTCTTTTGTGCTTTAAAGGCAACATCCTTTCTGATTTTGGATGTATGCTCATGATCAAAGATCTTTATCTTTCCAACCAATGTATTTATGAAAATATTATCAAGGTTATTTCCCTCAATGATGGCATGCTTCTTATACTCGTATCTGGATGGCAGCGATCTGAGAATTTTCATCACAATGTCCTTTTCAGGAATAGTCTCACTCAATGCAAAAGATGCATTAACAATTTCAGACACTCTGTGATTAAACTCATCAAATGTATCTTCATATGTCATACGAAGGTTCTCCCAATCGGAATTACGATTTTGAAGCCTAGCTTCCTTTTCACTGGAGTTTCCTTCAAATACGATTTCTAAGATATCCCAAGCATCTTTAGGCCTAGTGCAATTTGACACCGGGTGCTGAAATGGCATGTATGATGGCATTCAAACCTTCGGAATTTTTCTTTGCAATAAGTATCTCGGCAGGATTATATTCACCAATATTCTTGGGAACGTTTACATCTCCAACTGCCACAACTGGAGCATCATAGCCATTAACAACATATACCCATGATTGAAAATCATGCGCTTGAAGAAAAGCTCGCATATCAAATTTCCACCATAAGTAATTAGAGACATCACAGACTGGTGGTACGTTAATAGAGATAGCACCTATGTCCATAGAGTCAGATCGCTACAAACACAGACTTGTAAGGTCTTGAACGTGTTTTCCTGCTCTGATACCAATTGAAAAAGCGGGGGTCTAACAACCACACCCAACAATTCGATTAGCAATCTGTATGGACAAACTCCAATATACTTTTTATGAGAATCAACTAGACAGTTAGACTCAATCAATAAAAAGATATATCAAAGAGTTTGTATATCAATCTCTCGATTTAATCTTACTCAATAAAACTACGAGTCTCGATTAAAGAGAGATAAACTTGGACGGTACAAAAGACCAATATCCAAGGATCAATCAATATCAATCAACAACTGTCAGGTCGGACTCTCCAATTGATTGATCTAAACGCACAACCTGTATTATTTCATTTATATAAAAAATAAAATACGAAAAAAAAATAACATAGATACCAGAAGTTTTGTTAAGGAAACCTCAAATGCAGAAAAACCCTGGGACCTAGTCCAGATTGAATACAAATTGTATTAGGCCGCTACAGACACTAGCCTACTCCAAGCTAACTTCAGACTGGACTGTAGTTGAACCCCAATCAGTCTCCCACTGCTCCAAGGTACAGTTGCACCCCTATGCCTCTGATCCCAGCAGGATACTGCACACTTGATTCCTTTAGCTGATCTCACCCACAACTAAGAGTTAGTACGACCCAAAATCGCAGGCTTTGACAATAAACAAATTTGTCTCACACAGACAAGTCTATCAAAGGATCAATATGTCTCCCACAGAAAAACCCTAAAGTTTTTGTTTCGTCTTTTGATATAAAATCAAGGTGAACAGAAACCAATGGATAATCCGGTCTTACATTCCCGAAGAATATCCTAGATTAATCAATCACCTCACAACAATCTTAATCGTATGGTAGCGAAACAAGATATCGTGGAATCACAAACGATGAGACGAAGATGTTTGTGATTACTTTTTATATCTTGCCTATCGGAGGGGTTAATCTCAAGACAATCAATTTGATTGTACTCGTACCATAGAAGATGCAAGATCAGAATACACAACTACGATAAAAGTAGTATCAGTCTGGCTTCACAATCCCAATGAAGTCTTTAAGTCGCTAACTTGGTTTTAGAAGAAGAAAACCAAAGGTTAAAGGAGAACCGACTCTAGCACGCAAACTAGTATCACATGTAAGGTGTTGGTATTAGTTTGTAGAGTTGCTAGATGTACCCTTATATAGGCTTTCAAATCAGGGTTTCGCCTTGCTCACAAAGCAAACACTATCCACCGTTATATGAAAACCTGATTTACATTCAAGCTAATATATCTCAACAGTTAGATCGAAATCTTAGCTTGTTATACACAAATGAAGTGCACGCTTCTAGGATTGTTAAACGTACCCAAACGTGTGCATTGTTGGTTCAATAATAGTCAACCAAAAGGTTAGCCATTTGAGCATTTCATACCAACCATTTTCTTTTCACCATAACTAGTTCAAATGACTCATATGAACTAGTTAAAGAGTTTTTCAATTGCAAGGAAATCTCATGTACTACACAAGACACAATTGAAGCAAAAATGATTTGATTCACATGAATCGGTTCATGAAATTTATAGCCACGGTTTGCAAAAGCATTCCTTAGTCTTTATAAGTTTAAGTTCAGAAATCATCTTCAGATATATAACCTTTCTCAAGTTCCCAGACTAGGTTCGCGGACTTAAGGTACTGGATAAAGTTTATAAACTCCAGCAGAATTTCTCGGGTTTGAGAACTTCGCCGGTTCGCGGACTGGGTTCACGGACTTGGTTCGCAGACTTGGCTCACGCAAGCAGTTTGTTAACTCCAGCAGAAATTCTCGGGTTTGAGAACTTCGGAAGTTCGCGGACTGAGTTCGCGGACTTGCCTAATAGCCATTCTTCCAGTATAGGAATTATGCAAATATGTGTTTCCACAACATACTTATGTCCATTATTGGTTATGTAATCTAAACTCTCATTCTAATTATTGAAACATTCTTAGAGGATGTTATATAGTTGTTTACACTATTTCTCGTCAAAGAAATTTTCAAGATGACTGAAACATTTCATGACTTGTGTCACTAGGTAAAGAAAAACATGGTCAAAGCGAAACGCTTACCAACACATATATCGAGATATAGATATGAGAGGTATACTCGGCTCGAAATACCAAATATGTATAATCTAAGTTTATATATATATCATACGACTTTTGTCTCAAGAAGTAGGAGATATAATAGATAGACTTTTGAGTGATAGATAAGTTCAAGTCTTCACATACCTTTTTGTCGAGAAGTTCCACTGGTTCCTTGAGTAGTTCTTCCATTTGTATGATGAATCGCCATGAAGTCCTTGAGCTCAACTACACTTACTATCCTAGTCCAAGACTTGGCTAGAGAAATCAAGACTTATAGTTTGATCACTAACATTGACAAACATGCTTGATATAGCAACGCATGTGAGTTCGACCGAGCAGTGCTCTAACACCTCTGTAGGATAACATATCAATACCGCTAAATCAACAATCATTCACCACCCGAACCTGCAACCGCATAAAGTAGAATCCGTACAACGATTCTTTAACATGCCAACCACATCAACACCACCCATATATTTGGGAGTACATTTCAAACATGGAAGAAATTCTCGCCACATCTTCAAACCTCTACTTCAACGGTTAGCTCGTAAAGCTCAAGGATGGATGGAAAAATGTCTTACACCTGCAGGAAGGTTAGTGCTTATTAAAACCTCTCTCACACCCACTTCCAACCATCTTACGAAAACACAGTTATTTCTAACACACGTCCACAAAAAGATTGATAGAATAACCCGGAACTTCTTCCGGGGACATGACTCATCTGTCAGAAAACTACCCCCATTAGGATGGAACAAGCTAAACAAACCAATTACACAAGGAGGGCTAAGGATTAGGAAAAGAGCCACCACAACAAAGCCTTATTTATGAAAAGAATGTGGAATATACACGACAAACCTCACTCCATCTGCTCCAAACTATATAAAGAAAAATACCTCAACCATCAACCTATATTTCAAGGTATTATACGAGTTCATAGTACCGCCAGTCTACAATGGAGGAAAATGACAACTCTTGTCACTTATTTCAAACAGTTAATATTTCATCGCATCGGAAATGGTCTAGAAACACCTATCCAAGCTAAGTGGACACCTCATTTACAAAACCTTGACCCTACACAATGCTACCCTATCCAAACAGTGGCAGATATTATCGGCATGATCACTCATAACTGGAATCATGATCGATTATTCACCCTTCCACCGACAGCAATCCAACATATAATAAACATCCATATACCTTCTGACAACACCCCAGACAAAATCATCTGGCCACTGTCAAAAACTGGTAAATATACAACCGTTTCTGGATATAATAGTCTCATACAACAAGATATCATATCACACCAAAAACCCCTTCAACACACACCAAATTTCTTTGGGATTTGCCTTGTCCACCAAAAATTCAGCTTTTCTTGTGGAAATCTATCAACGAAGGCCTTCCAACCTTCTCTCTTCTACACCATATCAAGCTCTCAAATTCCAATCTATGCCCAAAATGTAAAATCGCCCCAAAAACAACACAACACTTTCTTATACAATGCCAAACAACAATAGACGCTTGGTATAGGCTATCCAACCTAATAACAACTACTCAACCAAGAACAAATAACCACCCACTCACCATAACATCTCAAACAACAATATCCCAAATTATTCGATCTCCAGCAACTACGTCTACTATCACAACTTACTATTATCTCCTATGCTCCCTGTGGACAACCAGAAACAAATTAGTTTTTAGACAAGTTGACTCCACACCTGAAATAATTCTAACAAAAGCCTTACAAAAACAACAAGAATTTGGATGGGCAAAAAATTTCAATCTTCCAGCACTTCCAGGAGAACAACCAACCAGGATTACTACAAGCAACCTCAGAACACCACTAACAATTTATGTAGGCTGGATCAGACCAGAACCAGACTAGATAAAGATAAATACTGATGGCGCTGCTAGGGGACATCCAGGATTGGCGGGAGCAGGGATCATCTGCAGGGATTCAAATGCCACTACGATAACGGCTATTGCAAAACCATTAGGCATAACAGATGCCATCACTGCTGAGACATGGGCGACTGTGCTAGCAACCAGATTGGCGATGGAAAGACATTGGACCAAAATTTTGTTTGAAACGGACTCAGAGAATCTTATGAGATTCATAAAGACCCCAACTGA
Source organism: Papaver somniferum (assembly GCF_003573695.1). NCBI lineage: Eukaryota > Viridiplantae > Streptophyta > Magnoliopsida > Ranunculales > Papaveraceae > Papaver > Papaver somniferum. The sequence continues at coordinate 1,751,301 of NC_039367.1, forward strand.
AGCCCCGTGATATATTTCAGAAATGATCGCTGAAATAAAATACAGAATGAGCCAAATCCAATTTTGTGACATCCAGCACACCTATCGAGAGGGAAATCAAGCAGCAGACGGTCTAGCAAACGAAGCGGCGGACAGAAGCCACGCAACAAATTACTCAACTAAAATTTGGGAACATGCAATCCCACCTTGTATTAGTCAAATTATATTAAGAGACTCTATGGGTCTCAAATTCCCGCGTGTAACATCAATTTAATTTAATATATATCTTCATGCTTAAAAAAAATGTCGCCATATATAGGGCTTTTATTATTCTGCTATGTATTTTAAATACATTAAAATCTTAAAACCAATGTTAACTAATACGGAAAATGAGTCATTTGTCCAAATATTTTTAAAACATGGTTCAAGTGGACGAGTAAAAATTATTATGGGTGAAATGGACACCAAAAAAATAGCAAGGATGAAACTGGATTCATCCTGACTTAAACTTAAAAAATAGCAAGGATGAAACTGGATGCATCCTGATGTAAATTAAAAATAAGAAAAGGTATTTAAAAACGGGTAGGATGAAACTGTTTACATCCTCTCTATTTTTACATTTTTGTCCATTTAAACAGTATCAAAATCTAAATGTCCTTTTCACTCAGGAATTGTTGATTTTGGTCTTTTTATAAGAAATTGAAACGGCTACTAATTTGAACTAATACAATGAATTGAAACAACTTGATTAATAAGGTAGATAATTAAAAAAAAATCAACTGATTAAGTAAGTATGATATAATCAACTAGTATTAGTTGTTATTTGTTTTATTAGGAAATTAATATTAAGATTTTTGTATAGGGTTACTTAACTATGTATTATTGTTAGTTTTTGTGTTTAAGTAGATAATTAATATTACGATTTTTTTATTTAATATTATTCAACTTGATAGAATTAGTAATCAATGGTATTTGTAAATCAAAAATCTAATAATTAATTAAATTAATTATCTCAACTAAAGTAATTTTTTTGGTGTTACATTGTGATGTAGATTTTGTAATACCATTAAACTATTAGTTGACGGAATACCAACTCCAAAATGGGGTTTTCTGATACATGCTCGTTTATTTTACATTGATAATTGTGTTTGGAAAATATTTAGGAAATCAAGATAACTTCTTAATCTAAGAGATTTTGCAAAATTCACTTTTATACTTCGACAGATGGAGTAAGACTTTTTTCTTTTGAAAGAAAATATTATAAGAATGAACAAGTAATACTTATTAAATTAAAATTTAAAGATGATTCAAAGAATCTCCATAAAATTTGTAGGACGAGGATAGTGATAGACATGGTTGTGGATCATTTGTGCCAAGAGAATTTATGTGCCTCTGTCCTGACCAACCATTCACTGACACTTGTTGACCAACCATTCACAGACACCAGAATTTTGTTAACGAGGAAAACCGCAAATGCAGGAAAACTCCGGGACCTAGTCCAGTTTGAACACCACATTGTATTAAGCCGCTACATATACTAGCATACTACCAATGAACTTCGGACTGGACTGTAGTTGAACCCTAATCAATCTCACATTGATTCAAGGTACAGTTGCACTCCTTACGTCTCTGATCCCAGCAGAATACTAGCATACTACCAATGTCGAAGACTTGATAAACAAATTTTTCTCAGACAGAAAAGTCTATTGGAATAGATAAATCTGTCTCCCACAGAAATACCTATGAGTTTTGTTCCGTCTTTTGATAAATCAAGGTGAACATGAACCAATTGATAAACCAAACTTATATTCCCGAAGAACATCCTAGTATTATGAATCACCATATAATAATCTAAATCGTATGATGGCGAAACTAGATATTGTGAATCACAAACGATGAGACGAAGGTGTTTGTAATTACTTTTATCTTGACTGTCGGAGATTAAATCTAGAGCAAATCCTAGAGAAGATAGAACTCAAACGATAGAATCAGGCAAGATCAGAACACGCAACTACAAAGAAAATAGTTGGGTCTGGATTCACAATCCCAATAAGTATTTGAAGTCGTTAACCTACAGGATCTTTTAGAAACCTAAGGTTAAAGTAGAATCGACTCTAGATTATGCAACTAGTAACAAACATGAGGTGTGCGGATTAGGTTTCCCAGTTGCTAGAGTTCTCCTTTATATAGTTTCCAAATCAGGGTTTGTAATCTAAGTTACCTTGGTAACAAAGCATTCAATATTCACAGTTAGATGAAAAACCTGATTCAACCAAGCTAATATCTTTCAAACGTTAGATCGAACTTAGCTTGTTGCACATAAATGAAATGTACCCTCATTTAGGATTATGTAACCGTACCCAAACGTGTAAACCATGTTGGATCAACAATAGTTAACCGAAGTGATAGATACATTTTCGTGTCTGATATGATCTCAATTCTATGTATTTTTAATGCCCAATTTTGTATTTACTATGGTTTTTTATGCCTTTGTAGGTGTTTTTGAAGGAATAAGGATTTGCGGTGAAATTGGCTCGAAACGTGGTATTTGCGCTCGTGGGAGAAAATCACTAAAGGCACCGCTCATTTGGATAAGGGGCACTCACTTACTAAAGGGAAACCACTTGCTATTTACACCCAGGATACCCCAAGTCTTAAAGGCACCCTGGATTTGGATAGGGGCACTTCATCTTTTCCCATTTGAAATTTGGCGGGAAAATATAAATTCACCTGCATAAACCATACAGTCACTGTGTGTTACTTTGGAAGGATTTTGGGTCGATATTTTCTTGGATTTGGACCCGGATATGGACTACTATTAACACTAGACCTCAAAGCAGGTTTGGTAACTCTCTTGGATTCGGAAAAACAGGGATAAGTTTACCGATTTGATAAAACAGGGAAGAAATGAAGTTGACGGGATTTTATTTGTATTTTTGGAAGTTACGTGAAAAGATAGGAAAGATTACTCTATGTTGATTTAGTTTTATCCTTGAGAGATTCAGGGACGTCAGATTGGACAAAAAGACTCGTAAAGAAAACCTGGAGAGGATTATTCGCAACTTGGCAGCGAAGAAAAGAAGGGAAGAAACAAAAGATTTCCGGGAGGTTTTATTGGTCCTGAGGTGTATATAAGAGCGGCTGGAAGTTCAGATAAGAAGTCGAGTAGTTTGGGGCCTTTACGTAGTTTAGGGGAAGCTCTGGTACGAAGAAATCACGCTGCAGAGAAAGTTGCAGCAGCAGGAGGAAGAAGACGAAGTTGAAGAACATTAGACGACCCAAATCAGTCGTAGAAAAGTGTGATTTATCCACGACACACATAGTATCGTTCCCAACAGTCTTACATCTTCTGTATCGTTAGTAACAGTCGATCTGCCATGCATATAAACGTTGCAATTGATCTGTTTTATCTTTTTCTTGTATTTTCACTCTCTTCAAACACTTTGGAGCCATGAATAAATATTTTGAGCATGTTTTTGATATGAGGAGCTAAACCCAACACTGGGACGACGGAGGAAGCCCTTTTTCATCATTGTGGTAATTTTATTAATTCTTTATATGACTTTTTTCACTAAAATTGAATTGATTTATGATTTCTCTTGAATGGTTGTGATTTAAATTGACGGGTCATGCTTAGCTTAAGTGTTTTGATGTCCCATGCTTTAGATTTACAATCATTACTTTCGGAATCTACTTTGGCAAATAATAAGAGACAACAATTTTTAACATATGAGCTATAATTGTGTAGAATTGATTTTTGAACCACATGAGTATGAAAATTGGTGAAATCCCGAGTCTCAGTACCTCTCGTTATTGTGACAACTTTTTTTTTGTGTATATATTTTCTTTATTATTAAGTCTGAAATCGAGTCTACACATGTCCGAGTTGAACGAACATTATTTACCACTATAAAACTACATCATGAAGTTAGCCATATGATTACTCTCATATCAACCTTATTCATCTTAACCATAACTAGTTCAAATGACTCAAATGAAACTTGAAAATACGGGGGCCTAATACCTACACCCAACAATTCGTTTGGCAATCTGAGTGGACTTACTCCAATACACTTTCTAGAGAATCAACTAGACAGTCGGACTCAATCTAGAGTAAAGTATATCAAAGAGTTTAATATCTCTAACTCTTAATTCAATCCGCAATCAGCAAATAGAAATCTGCAAGACCGATTGAATAGGAGGAGTAACTTGAACGGTACCAAAGACCAATGTTCAAGTGTCAATCAATGTAAATCAACAACCCAAGGTTGGATATTCTAATTGATTGATCTTAACGCACAACCTGTGATATTTCATTTATATAACAAAATATAATGCAGAATAGAAATAACACAGACACCATAATTTTGTTAATGAGGAAAGCGCAAATGCAGAAAAACCCCGGGGCCTAGTCCAGATTGAACACCACACTGCATTAAGCCTCTACAGACACTAGCCTACTACCAATTAACTTCGGATTTGACTGTAGTTGAACCCTAATCAATATCACACTGATTCAAGGTACAGTTGCGCTCCTTACGCACTTTATTCCCTTAGTTGATCTCACCCACAACCAAGAGTTGCTACGACCCAAAGTCGAAGACTTGATAGACAAATCTGTCTCACACAGAAAAGTCTATAGGATTGAATAAATCTGTCTCCCATAGATATACCCAAGAGTTTTTGTTCTGTCTTTTGATAAATCAAGGTGAACATGAACCAATTGCTAACCCTGACTCATATTCCCGAAGAACAACCTAGAATTATCAATCACCTCATAATAAACTTAATTGACTAACGAAACAAGTTATTGTGGAATCACAAACGATGAGACGAAGTGTTTGTGATTACTTTTCTATCTTGCCTATCGGAGATAAAAAATCTCGAGCCAATTATTTCAATCTACTCAGCACGATAGAAACAGCAAGATCAGATCACGCAACTACAAAAATAATAGTTGGGTCTGGCTCACAATCCCAATGAAGTCTTCAAGTCGTTAACCTACATGGTCTCGAGAAGAAACCTAAGCTTAAAGTAGAATCGACTCTAGTTATACAACTAGTAACACACATGAGGTGTGGGGATTAGGTTTCCCAGTTGTTAGATTTCTCCTTTATATAGTTTTCAAATCAGGGTTTGCAATCCAAGTTACCTTGGTAACAAAGCATTCAGTATTCACCGTTAGATGAAAAACCTGATTCAACCAAGCTAATATCTTTCAACCGTAAGATCAAAATTAGCTTGTTACACACAAATGAAATGTACCCTCATTTAGGTTTATGTAACAGTACCTAAACGTGTACACCATGTTGGTTCACAATTACTCTTATATTAACCTTATTCATCTCAAGCATAACTAGTTCAAATGACTCAAATGAAACTAGTTAAAGAGTTGTTCAATTGTTATAGAAAACACAATTGAAACCAAATTGGTTTGGTTCACTTGAATAAATCATGAACATTATAGCCACGGTTTGCAAAGATTGCATTCCTTATGATTTAAATATTTAAGTTCATGAACTGACCGATTTGAGAAAGTAACCAGCTTAAGTATGCGTACGAGTATGCGTACTTAAGAAACCGGATTTGAGTTTGTTTAGTTTCCAAACTCAGCAGAAATTTTTGGTTCGAAAACTTCCGCCAGTATGCGTATGAGTATGCATACTTAAGGTGACTAGTTAAGAGTTTGTCAAAACCAAACTCAGCAGAAATTTTCGGTTCAAAAACTTCCGCCAGTATGTGTACGGGTACGCATACTTAACCTGTCTCCTTCACCAATTGCGTATACACACATATGCATACACTTGGCTCCCGGTTTATGGATTTATACACTAATGTGTGAACACACTATATATGCTTATATCCAAACATGGTTATAATCTCAACTCTTTATTTCAATCATTGAAACATTCTTCTATAATGAAAATAGCCGTTGTTAGAGCATAGATCGGTTGAACCCACCAAGCGTTGGTATGTCAAGTTTGGTTGTCATATTTTAGTGAATTAAAACTCATGTTAAGAGTCGCTTGATTATGTACTAGAGTCAACTTCGTATAGGTTAGCTTGAAAGTATTAGGATATGAGACATTACATGTATTGCGAAGACTTGAAGATGTGAAGAAGCAAGGAGATACAACGACAACAATCATCCTTCCACTTGAGGTTAGTGATATTTGAATTGAACTGTTTCATTCCCTAACGTATCTTTCAAGTCGTGCATATTGAAAAAAAAGCTGTGAAGCTCATTTGAACTCTAGATAGATATAGTATTAAGGAATACAATACGAGGATTATTTCTTAATCATTAAACTTTGTAGATAATACATCTCCATAATCATTTGAATGCTATTGTGATTATGTATGGGTATGAGGTGAGGATTTCATCCTAGGGAACAATGTTTACATGTGTTCTAAGGAAGTAAGTTCATAAACTTGTTTGTGAATCGAAAAGGAGATCGCCAGGCGTTATTGGGATTGTTATTCATTGCATATATTGTGAATATCCAATATGTGTGATTTAGTAGAACCGTTCATGACTAGTTTGTGTTCTTGGTAAAACTATTCACAAGGCCTGACTTATGTATTGGTATGACTTTTATTAGTGAAAACGATCTTAAGTAATCACCTGAGATGGTATGATCGGGTTTGTGATTTTATGTCTGACCAAAACTGGGAAAAGGGGAACCGATCCTAGTAAGAGGAGCAGTACATCACAAATAGGAACCGATACTTGTATGAGGTGCAGCAGGTTTATAGCAGAAAGGGGGCAACACGCTTTTAGGCAAAAGGAAACCGATCCTATGGACATGTGCAACACATTCAAGTTAGATACCATATATATGTGGGGAACCGATCCTAGTACCTAGTCAACCGAATTTTGGAAAGCTAGTGTGACTATGCACAGTACTCACATGGAGGTAGAACCGAAACTTGTTTTGGTAGAACCGTTACACCCATGATTTGTGATTGAATGTTATTTGATCAATCACATAGTTCTTGAAAGTCAGATGAACCAATTCTAAACTTTTTTGGAAGTGTGGCAAACCGGTTTCAAGGTTGTAAGTATGAAAGAGAACTTACAAAGTTAGGATGTAGACATACTTTGAACACGTGTTGTGAATGTTTATTATTTAATTGTTCAAAGTTCTTCCTTAATAGCTAAGGGAAGAGAATCCCAATATCGAAACATAAATAAGTTAAGAATCTTTTAATTAAGGTTATTAATTTCATTTTTAGGGAAATAATAATCAGTAATGTGCATTTACTAATTAAAGATTTTCTTAGAGATTTCGATCATTATTTTTGGACAGAGCATTTCCAGGAATTATGGAAACCAAATTTGTGCTTTAATGAATATCTTGAGAATATTTTTGGTTTTGGAAATTCCTTGGTGTCCAAACTTCCTAGTCTATAAATATTGAAGTTTGCATTTCTAGCAAACTAATCCATCGTAACAGCAAACTACCTCTTGTTGTGCTGCTACTAGTGAAGCCGCCTATTCGGAGAGGAGAGTAACCTAATTAGGAGAAATCTCTTACGGCCGCTCAGTTTAAAGTCTTCTTTGAGATTGAGAAGCTTTATTAGTACCGTTGGTGGGAAACTAGATAATTGCAGTTTATCATTTGTTTTCATTGATTTGATTGACTAACGGTGGTTGAACTTTGATTGCACCTAGTTTGTTTATGCTTGAGAATCTTCTCTTCTAATATAAGATTCACTCAAACTAGTTCAGAGTTTCGACAGGGATCTTTAGACTGTTGTTAGTTCTAAAGACGATCTTGTGATAATCCATTGTTAACATACTCCGATATTGATCACAAGAGATTCAAGTGACTGTGTGCAGGTGTTTATTGAAGATCTAAGAAGATTTGAAGACGAAGAAGATATTGAAGATTTCTGATTTGTGAGTATATAATTTTTGGTGTGCACAATACTTGTTTCAGTAAAAAGAGGATCCAATTAATAATCGGTTTTATCCTTGTGATAGAATTGGATTTATTAATTGAGTAGATCGGCATAAACAAAAATCTTTAGATTAAGAGTGTTGATCGCAAAATCTTAACGATTACTTCGGTAATTGAACATAAGAAAGATCTAAGGACCTAACGAAGGAGTTTATGTTAAGATAAACAGAAGAGCCTTTGTCCGACTCATATCACTTGGTTGAAGAGAGTTTATACCAAAACATATTTGTTGTTCCTTTACTGTTTGTAATACGAACCAAAGAAATTGATCCAAGTACGTGACTTATTTATAAGTTGTAGGCGTGGGAATACAAACGGAACTAGGTGAACTATAGGTTTAGTTGCTTGGTCTCAATTATACGAAGTTGGTGTAATTTTGTGTAGCGGCTTAATCCTGAGAGTATTCAATTCTGGACTAGGTCCCGTAGTTTTTCTGCATTTGCGGTTTCCTCGTTAAAAAAATCTTGTTGTGTCATTTACTTTTATTTTCCGCATTATAATTTTTTTATTATAATATTAAAGTAAATCACACAAACGCTAATTCGTATTTACTTGATAAGTGAATCCTATTGTGTTTGGTTAAGTCCGAACCTTTTTATCAAGTAAACATACTTCGTTGTTGTATTGTCTCGATCTCGTATCCATAGATGATCACCAGAAGTGTGAACCGATTAGTTGTATTGTCTCGACTCAATCCATAGACAATCATTTTCGGAGAAAGGACTTATAGGTAGGAAAAGTTTTAGAATGAGGTATATTTGGGTACCTTTCCCTCGTCTTTTCATCCGTTTTCACACACTATTAGCATCAAAGCAATTTTCAAGATATTGAAATAATCATTATCGAAACATTCCAAGCCTTACACCAAATGATTGTATCACACAAACCATGTAAGATGTTACTCAGAAATTTTCTCATGATATAAGATGAACATGGTCGAAGTGAAAGCTTACTAACACATATTTAGAGAAATATGTAAGAGAGATATACTCAGCTCGAAATCTCAAATGTGTATAGAGAAAACTATATGTTAACACGACTTATGTCTCAATATAGGAGATAGTAGAAATATACTTTCCAAGTGATATATGAGTTCAAGTCTCCACATACCTTTTGTCGAAGAAGTTCCACAAGCTTCCCTTGATAATTCTTCGTCTTCAAATGATGAACTCTGTGAAGTCTAAGCTCAATTACACTATCTATGTCCTAGTCCGAGACATCTATAAATAAGCTAGAAATCAAGACTTATAGTTTTGATCACTAACATTGACAAACATGCTTAAGATAGCAACGCATGCGAGTTCGACTGACCAGTGCTCTAACAATCTCCCTCTTTATCAATTTTAGTGACAAAACTATCAATACATATGGATTAAAAAATATATAGAAATTGTAGCTTCTCATCGAAATGCTTGATCTCCTTGGCATCTTCAACGCGACTCGAAATCTTCGTCACTTCCAAGTACTCCATGATCCTAAAGGTTGTAAGTTCAGCATCACAGTTGTTGAAGATCCGTAGCGATATCAATGAGAAAACAAAATGCTCTCAATTATTGTTATACGGTGTCATAGTATTATTACACAACAACAAATTACAATTGTATCACAACTTTGACAACAATGCTATGGTGATATGTATCACTCCCCCTTAGACAATACTTCATCTCAACATGAAAATCACTCCCCTTTACATAATGATTCATAAACCATATGTATTTGTAGTATCACATTACACATTAATTCTTCCCCTTTTTGTCAATATAAATTGGCAAAGGTACGAAAACTAGTGGGATCCTCATGAAATTTTCACAGAGATACTTCATGACCGAAAGAGAATACCATATCAACTTATTTAGATGCCATCATAAATCCGAAGCTAAATCCATTCATCAAGGAGTTTATAAAGATACAAGATAACCCCTCATATTCCACAGCCGCACTCCCCACAAAGATTTGGCAATTAAGCACAAGTTCAACATGAACTCTCCCCATAAAATGTCATTCCCGAAAGAACAACAAAGACGACCTTGCTTTTACAAGAAAAGAAGGATTTCTTTGGACATAACCGAATCACATGAAAACATGAATTTGAATCCAAAGTATTCAATTGAATTATTCACAAAAGAATTCATGATTAATCCAATCGAAGTGCAAAATTAAATTAACCACAAGAAAACCCATGATTAATTCAATCGGAATTACACAACTAAATTAACCACAACGTGATCAATTCAATTGGTCATGCTCATCATAAGAGAACTTACGGAGCAACAACTAAAATAACCAAAAGAGAATGATCAATTTAGTTGGTCATTCTCAAACATAAGCAACCTTACGGAGCAACACAGTATCTGCACAAAGATGTGGATCGGAGATCGACCAATACTGCGGAATAAACAAGGATTCATTCTATTTTTTGCGCAATGACATATAAACTTAATCCTTGTAAACAAAAGTTTTATCCTTTCTTTCATCAAAACAATGACATAGAAGGCTTTAACTTTTGTAATGTCAAAAGTTCATTCTATCTCCTATCAATACTTTCATATCAACATAATAGAGATAACTTCTGAAAAAGTATGGGACAGTCACAGGTTCACGGACGTAAACAACATATCCCATATCAATTTACAATATATAAAATCATAAATATTAAAATTACAAAAATCATCTTCCAAAAACTTAGAATAAATCTAAAAACATTGAAGATGAAAATCGTTGGACATAGCTATGTGTACTCACAATAATGGCATTCCAAACCCTAGTTATTCTTCTAAAAACATAAAAAAAAAATACTAAACATTGTAGAGCTTTCTTAGGGCATCTACATAGAATTCCTTCTCATTATTGAAAAAAATCATCGATAATGGGATCATTCAACTCCTCCAAATCTTCAGAAATATCAGTTTACTCACTAAGTTATCTTTTCAGTTCACGCAGGGTTCTTTGTTAGAGACAACATTTGTTCATAGTGAGAGATATCTCTTATAGAAGAAATGATTCGATATTTTAAATCATTTCTTTTCCTGATGAAATCCTCCACCATAGCCCTAAAGTTGTTATTGGAATGACAAACAGACAATAGGAAGTTAGAGGAAGAACCTAGATTATCAGTCGTGTTTTTCTCCTTCCTTTTCCTTGAAGAAGAAATTCCTTCGCACAGATACACATTAACTGCTTCTACAACATCTCTTTTCGTGGTACCTCTAGTTATAGGGGCCATGAGACTGTATCTTTAGAAAAGATGGTAAAGAATAGTGATGTTCACAAATGAACATAAATATACTCCAGGATAGCAAACCCTAAGGGACCTTGAAAAAGTATCCACGGTTCATGATCCTTTATCAATATTAATAATAAAATATTTACTTGCTCAATATGGAACATATTAAATCAACAAAAGATTTACATGACTTGAATCAACTTTGAAGTAATCCTTATTTTTCAAGTCCAAAATAAGTATATGATTTATTATTATGGTTTAGATAGTAATCGGGTGAACAGAGTGTTCACATCTTGTGTCACAGGGTGACATTTCAAGGTTTGTTGAGTAAACGGACTTACCTCGTCTACTTATGGTTATTTTGGATTTCTTCTTGTACCTAGGCGTCTCTGACTGCTTTTCTATAGTCAGATTCATCTTTTGCATGTCATCTTGAAGTTTGGTAATTCTTTTACAGTTCCTCTTGAATCTCCAACACTTACTCTGGACATGACTTGTACTTCCACAAAAGGAGAAGAGTAAAGAAGATTTGCTTTGTAGAGCTGATATCTGTTTATCACAACGCTCAAGTTTGATTGATCCAAAACGGGTTGGAACAACTGAGTTTGTTGTGCTTACAGTCTTATCTTTGAACCCTAACCCTTGTGTATTTCCAAAAGCCTTTTGACCAAATAACATTGCTGAAATTTTTTCTGAGATTCCTGACAACCTTTGCAGGTCACACTTGAGAGAATTGATCTCCATTTCTTTTAGAAATAGGGTTTTGGTGAATTTTTCATTAAGACAGTCAATCTCAAGACATTTCACTTGTAGTGATGATTCAAGTTTATTCAACAGTTCTTTCAGTTGAATAAACTTATTCAAAAATTCTAGGTTCTCAGTTTCATATTCGCATTCCAACCTGGAGTTTGAATTGCATGAAACTTCTGCTGAAGAGGCTGAACTTTCCGTACACACTACAGTAGTATGCAAGTCATCGTGACACTGAGATTTTTCTTGAATCATCAGAAGCAATAGAGAGAAAAGAAAGTTTCTCGGATATTTTGCTTTTCTTTACCATATCCTTGATCTTTTGTGTCATCAGTGATTTATTAGAATCAACATGATTAGAACAACATTCATCATCCCATGACAAGTTAGAGGCTTCACTTGGAATTGTCACAGCATTGAATGCATACGTTCTGAATGTATTATGATCAAGATCAAGTCATTTAATCTTTCCCACAAGAGTACTTCTGGAAAGAGTATCAAGGTTATTTCCTTCAACGATGGCATGCTTCTTAGAATCGTATCTAGATGGCAACGATCTGAGTATTTTCATCACAATGTCCTTTTCAGGAATAGTCTTTGATAGACACTTTATATGTCTATTTTGATCTCAATTATGTGTACTGTTAGTGCTCGATTTTATACTTATTTGATTATTTTATGTTTTTGTAGGTGTTTTTGGAGAAATAATGTTTTGCGGGAAAATTGGCTCGAAAAGTTGTATTTGCGCTTGTGTGAGAAAATTACTATTCAGACCCTCAGTTTGGATAAGGGTAACCTAATTACCAAGGGGCACCCAAATCACTATCGAAACCCCAACATCAGGATAAGGGGCGACCATCTTCTACATTTGAATTATCAGTTTTGGCGGGAAAATGAACCATCACACCTGCAGATTAGGGTTCGAGATTCAAGCGATATTTAAAGAGATTCAAGGGAAGATTATTGTTGGGATGATCCTGCTAGAGTATAATGGAGTTGGTAAGGGTGTTTTGATCGACCATAATTGGAAGCATGATCGTTTTGGAGCAGAACGGAGAGGAACTATCACGGACATCCTGATTCGGTAGAAGGTGGAGTTATATTCGGATTTGGTTGTCGGATTGGATTGGTAGGAACCTATTTTGGTTGAACAGGGAAGGTAAGGCGGCCAGATTTGAGAAAAGATGAGTAGTTATCGATTTGCATCAAAACAGAGAGTTGCATATATTCTCGGTAATTTTTAGATTATTCCGGGAAAGATACAGGTAGATTAGGAAATAGGATTTTCTGTTGAAGTTAAGACTATCTTTGAGAGAGTCTGGGACGTTGGATTTGGTTTGGAAGACGCGTAAAGAAGCTGCAGAGAGTTATTCTCGTGACTTTTGGCCGAAGAAAAATATTTAGGTTTGGAAGACTTAACTCGAGTTTTAAAGGGTTATTGTGGGTATATATAGGCAGCTGGGATGTCGATCAAGGGAGTCGAGAGTTGGGTGGAGCCAACAGAAGGCTACAGAGATCAACAGGAGAAGTTGCAGAGAAGGAGATTCTGCTGGTATAGAAGAAGAAGCTGCATAACATAAGAAACAGAGAAAAAGTCGCAGAGAAATATCGTTGTTCAACAGCAGTACAAACATATCGTTTATAAACAACAGTTACATTAGGTTTTTAGCCACTATTCTTATTTGTAACAACGACGTCTGTAACATCATTACAACGTTACAAATCTCTGTGTTATACAATTTCTCCAATAAAACACCTTTTTGAGCTATGGATTATTATTTTGGGCGTGTTTTTCATATGAGGAGCTAAACCCCAACACTGGGATGACGAAGGAATCCTAATATCATACATGGGTAATTATATTTAATTCTTATATGACTTTTGCACTAATTAAAATTGAATTATGATTTTGATTAATTAGTTGTCATCTCGTTTGATGGGTCATGCTTGCTTAGATGTTTTGATGTCCCATGCTTAGGATTTACAACTAATATTTTGAGAATCTTCCTTGGCAAAAATAAGAGTCCATGTCTTTATTTATTGAGCTATAATTGTTAAAATAATTAATATATGAACCTTATGTTATGAGTTTGGTGGAATCCTGAGTCCCAGTTCTCTCGATATTTTGTGACAAACCTTGTATATATATTTTCTTTGTTCTTAGTGTTTTCCTAAATCAAACCTTTACGAGTCTGAGTTGAACGAATCTTTCTTACCACTTTACAAACAACATAAAAAAAAATTTACATCAATTTTTGGCGCCGCCGACGCGGATTTGTATTTAGATTTGTTTTTAGTTTTATTAGTTTTTGTTCTTTTTTAGGCGTTTTGGTATTTTTCGATACTTTTCAGATTTGGAGCGAAGCTACAAGGAAAGAAAAAGTTCTATAAAAGGAAAGCATCGCCAAAGAAGGAAAGAAAAAAGGAATCCGAAAGGAGTGAATAAGAAGATTTTGTCTATAATTATTTTGTTTATTTTTAGAAACTGTAAATAGGATTTTATTTTTGTAATTTTTCTTTTCTTTTTTGGACATTTTTATTTTTGGACTTTATTTTTGGACTGGACATTATTATTATTTTGAAACCCTAAGGAAGGGTTAAAAATTAAATATAAACTGTTTGCAGGGAAGGACGACAGTTACGATACTGTCTCGGCCCCTCGGGTTCGTACACTGGCATTGGAGTCGGTGGCCTGAGTCGACTTCAACGGTTCATCGCCCATCTGGTACGGGAGGTAAGACGCTATCCACCCACCAAACCCCTGTCAGTGGGTTTTATTTTGTGTGACAACTCACACCCCTGCAGTAGAATGTCGAACTGGTATTACAATAGCCAATACAACGAATATCCGACTGAGTTTCAAAACTGACGTTACTACTTTGACCATAGTGTGAATAGTGGTTGGGAACATCAGCCTTTTGAAGATCATGGTCCATACCATGGTGAGCCCAATTACTATCCACATACGCACCGGTCATATGAGCAAAATTCTTATATTTCTTCTTTAGAAGAGTCTCTCAGGAAATTAGAAGAGTCGACACGTAGGATAGCTGAGATGAATAACTTAGTTTATGACGAAAGAAAACTTTCTATAGAGGAATCCCTCAAGCTGATAGCTGAGACGAACGAAAGAATTGCTCGAAATAATATTAATTTTCAATACAATGTCTCCAATAATACCCTTGAAAATGAGGATAGTTATTTGCATAAACAGGATGACGAGGATAAAATTGGTTACACTACTTGTTTAGATGAGGTTCAACCATTTTCATGTTCTTATAATGATATTTATGATGGGGATAATGTTGATGAAGAATTTAAAATATGTAGGCATAGTGATCAGGAATTTGTTACTCCAATTAAGCTTTACGATGATAATATTATTTCTAGTTCAAATCCAAATAATTTTAATAATTATTCACCTATTCAAAAGGACGAGGATTTGACTAGAGATACCCCCATTTTATACGATGTAGTATTTCCTGTTTACGAAGTCGATAATGGTTTAGAGGAACGAGTTTATTATGAGAATACTGTTTTAGAGTCCCAGGACTTAGAAACATTAGTCTTAGACGAAGAATATGAACTCGTAGATCTTTTAAATATGAGTGAGGATGCATCACCTGAGTATAATCTACACGAAGAAATTGACCATTTTCAGGATTCTGATGATCTAGAAATTAGGGAAATTGTATCTAGTCTATCTAGAGACACCCAAAACTCTAAGTTTGGGGTGATTATCATTCTCCTTGTGCCTTACCTTTAGCTCTTACAGAGATCCCTCACTTGGAACTTGACATAAGTGCCTCAACCATTTTAAAAGATTATATTCATAAACGTTTTCCTGAACCTAGTGATGTCCATAAGGAAGTTCAGTTGTTAGAACCCCATCCTCTGGTTGATGTGGTTTGCCCAGGCTATGATACAAAGATTGACTTTGTTTTCCCACCAAATATTTTTCTTCCAAATGTGGGGATGTGTGAATTTCAAATGTGTCAGTTACTGAGTTTTGAGAATAAACCTAAGTACTTTAGGATATTAGAAACGACACATTTGCCTAAGATTGACTATCACTTTCATCGTGGTCAAATGTGTGAGTCAAAAGATTCACTTTAAAGATCCGCAATTGTTCAGATTATTATTATGCGCTTCTAAGCTTTTACTTGAGTTTTTCCAGACTTTAATACCTGAATCTGATCTTAGCTACGAGGAAACGCAACCCATGAAAATATTTTATTTAGAACCAGTTATAGATCCTGAACCTGAACCACGACTAGATGTAGTTTTCTTAAACAGGAAACTAGACAAGGGTGTGCTTTATTTGTTTATTTTGACAGGTTGTAGATTCCTTTTACTTGTGGTAGCTCTATTTGGTTTTGATGACTCATAGATATTTCGGCTATTACTTTATGATTCTATGAGGTGACTAATTCTTTCTTAGTCTGGCTGAAGATATTAAACTTAACACTTCTTGGGAGGTAACCCAATATTCATGCGACACGGTAATATCTTTCCTTATATCTTTTGCTTCAAATGGTAACAGTTTCTCCTTGTTCATGCTTTTAATTTCACCTTTGGAACATTGAGGACAATGTTAGATTTAAGTTTGGGGGTATAGGAGAAACTTTTTAGTTGTATAATTAAACTCCAGAGCCTAGAAATTTATGCCTATTAAGGATGGCACTAACCAATCTAAGTGGATGGAAGCATTTTGATTGTAGGAGTTGAGGAACCAATCTGACTAGATGGAAACATCTAAAGAGTCTATTCATAAAAGCACAGAGCTTAGGTGTTAGAAATAACATGATAGTTTCACCATATCTCGCTGAGTCCTTTTCACTTCTATTTTTATTTTGTTTTGTTTTTAAACTATGTTTCTCTAAGTGATTAGGTGGGGCTCACGATTCAAGTTGTCACCAATGATAGGGTGAATTAGAGTGATTGAGATACAAAAAAAAAAAAAAAAAAAATTGAGACCAGACCATCAGATCAACTGGAATAAATTCAATAAAGTCGACCACTGGAACCCTTGTATATGTCAGTTGTGTTGACCTAGAGTTAGGATTATCGACCACTGGTACCCTTGTATATGCCAGTGTGTTGATATTAGTCAGACTAGTATCTCAGTCCATTACAATAGGTTCATTTTGGCGGAGGCCTTCAGACAGATATGAGAAACACCGTTCACCTAGTAAACATCAAAACCATCTATGTTTTTCTTTATATCCATCTTCTTGATCTATCCATGTGGTTAGTTTTGACTCCGAATATTGATGTCCATAGTACGACTATCTGAGTAGAGCTCTGTCACTTATATATGAATTTTAGTATGCTAGAGTGCAAACTCGTGTAAAACAAGTGGAATTTCGCATCAGGGTACTTCCTCTTGTAGTCAATAAGTACGCCAACCAATGAGATTCTTTAGTGCCATCCAAGGTTCTGCGTAAATGGCTAAGATATGGAGTAAAGGTTTTGTGGTTATACCTCTGGTAAGCCCTCCCGAGACTATAACTCGGCCACTAGGGCCACCTAGGGGTTTAAAGGCTTATTGCATACGCTAAATGCAATCGACGTTGCCTGCGACAGTGAGTTAGGATTTTATTTTCTAGATTTGATTTGCTCGAGGACTAGCAAATAATAAGTTTGGGGGTATTTGATAGACACATTTATATGTCAAATTTGATCTCAATTATGTATACTGTTAGTGCTCGATTTTATACTTATTTGATTATTTTATGTTTTTGTAGGTGTTTTTGGAGAAATAAGCTTTTGCGGGAAAATTGGCTCGAAAAGTGGTATTTGCGCTTGTGTGAGAAAATTACTATTCAGACCCTCAGTTTGGATAAGGGTAACCTAATTACCAAGGGGCACCCAAATCACTATCGACACCCCAATATCAGGATAAGGGGCGACCATCTTCTACATTTGAATTATCAGTTTTGGCGGGAAAATGAACCATCACACCTGCAGATTAGGGTTCGAGATTCAAACGATATTTAAAGAGATTCAAGGGAAGATTATTGTTGGGATGATCCTGCTAGAGTATAATGGAGCTGGTAAGGGTGTTTTGATCGACCATAATTGGCAGCATGATCGTGTTGGAGCAGAACGGATAGGAACTATCACGGACATCCTGATTCGGTAGAAAGTGGAGTTTTCGTATTTGGTTGTCGGGTTGGATTGGTAGGAATCTATTTTGATTAAACATGGAAGGTAAGGCGGCCATATTTGAGAAAAGATGAGTAGTTATCGATTTGCATCAAAATAGAGAGTTGTATATATTCTCGGTAATTTTTAGATTATTCCGGGAAAGATACAGGTAGATAAGGAAATAGGATTCTCTGTTGAAGTTAAGACTATCTTTGAGAGAGTCTGGGACGTTGGATTTGGTTTGGAAGACGCGTAAAGAAGCTGTAGAGAGTTATTCTCGTGACTTTTGGTCGAAGAAAAGTATTTAGGTTTGGAAGATTTAACTCGAGTTTTAAAGGGTTATTGTGGGTATATATAGGCAGTTGGGATGTCGATCAAGGGAGTCGAGAGTTGGGTGGAGCCAACAGAAGGCTACAGAGATCAACAGGAGAAGTTGCAGAGAAGGAGATTCTGCTGGTATAGAAGAAGAAGATGCAGAACATAAGACACACAGAAAAATTCGCAGAGAAATATCGTTGTTCAACAGCAGTACAAACATATCGTTTATAAACAACAGTTACATTAGGTTTTTAGCCACTATTCTTCTTTGTAACAGCGACGTCTGTAACATCATTACAGCGTCGCAAATCTCTGTGTTATACAATTTCTCCAATAAAACACCTTTTTGAGCTATGGATTATTAGTTTGAGCGTGTTTTTGATATGAGGATCTAAACCGCAACACTGGGATGACGGAGGAAGCCTAATATCATACATGGGTAATTATATTTAATTCTTATATGTCTTTTGCACTAATTAAAATTGAATTATGATTTTGATTAATTAGTTGTCATCTCGTTTGATGGGTCATGCTTGCTTAGATGTTTTGATGTCCCATGCTTAGGATTTACAACTAATATTTTGAGAATCTTCCTTGGCAAAAATAAGAGTCCATGTCTTTATTTATTGAGCTATAATTGTTAAAAGAATTAATATATGAACCTTATGTTATGAGTTTGGTGGAATCATGAGTCCCAGTTCTCTCGATATTTTGTGACAAAAATTGTATATATATTTTCTTTGTTCTTAGTGTTTTCCTTAATCAAACCTTTACGAGTCTGAGTTGAACGAATCTTTCTTACCACTTTAGAAACAACATAAAAAAAACTATATCAGTCTTACCCAATGCAAAAGATGCATTAAAAATTTCAGACACTTTGTGATTAAACTCATCAAATGAATCTTCATCTTCCATATGAAGGGTTTCCCAATCGGAATTAAGGTTTTGAAGCCTAGCTTCCTTTTCACTGGTATTTCCTTCGAATACGGTTTCTAAGATATCCCAAGCATTTTTAGACCTAGTGCACGTTGTCACATGGTGCTGAAGATCTGGGGTAATGGCATGTATAATAACATTCAAACCGTCGGAGTTTTGCTTTGGAGCAAGAATCTCGGCAGCATTGTATTCACCAATGTTCTTTGGAACGGCTGCATTCCCTACTGCCACAACGGGAGCATCATAGCCATCAACTTCATAAACCCATGATTGAAAATCATGCTCTTGAAGAAAGGCACGCATAGAAATTTTCCACCACAAGTAATTTGAGTCATCGAAGACTGATGGTACTTTTATAGAGATAGCACCTTTGTCCATATCAAATCGCTACAAACACATACTTATGAGGTCTTTAATGTGTTTGCCTGCTCTGATACCAATTGAAAATTTGGGAGGTCTAACAACAGCACCCAACAATTCGTTTGGAAATCTGAGAGCACTTACTCCAATACACTTTCTAGAGAATCAACTAGACAGTCAGACACAATCTAGAGTAAAGTATATCAAAGAGTTTAATATATCTAACTCTTAATTCGGAAAATAAATAACACGGACACCAGAATTTTGTTAATGAGGAAACCGCAAATGCAGAAAACCCCTGGGACCTAGTCCAGATTGAACACCATACTGTATTAAGCCGCTACAGACACTAGCCTACTACCAATTAACTTCGGACTTGACTGTGGTTGAACCCTAATCAATCTCAAACTGATTCAAGGTACAGTTGCGCTCCTTAGTCTCCGATCCCAACAGGATACTACGCACTTGATTCCCTTAGTTGATCTCACCCATAACCAAGAGTTGCTACGACCCAAAGTCGAAGACTTGATAGACAAATCTGTCTCACACAGAAAAGTCTATAGGATTGAATAAATATGTCTCCCACGGAAATACCCAAGAGTTTGTGTTCCTTCTTTTGATAAATCAAGGTGAACATGAACCAATTGATAACCGGACTTATATTCCTGAAGAACAGCCTGGAATTATCAATCACCTCACAATAAACTTAATCGACTAGCGAAACAAGTTATTATGGAATCCCAAACGATGAGACGAAGTGTTTGTGATTACTTTTCTATCTTGCCTATCGGAGATATAAAATATCGAGCCAATTACTTCAATTGTACTCAACACGATAGAAACCGCAAGATCAGATCACACAACTACAAAGATAATAGATGGGTCTGGATTCACAATCCCAATGAAGTCTTCAAGTCGTTAACCTACAGGGTCTCGAGAAGAAACCTAAGGTTAAAGGAGAATCTACTCTAGTTATGCAACTAGTAACACACATAAGTGTGGGGATTGAGTTTCCCATTTTCTAGAGTTCTCCTTTATATAATTTTCAAAACAGTGTTTTCAATCTAAGTTACCTTGGTACCAAAGCATTCAATATTCATCGTTAGATGAAAAAGCTGATTCAACCAAGCTAATATCTTTCAACCGTTAGATAAAACTTAGCTTGTTACACACAAACGAAATGTACCCTCATTTATGTAACCGTACCTACACGTGTACACCATGTTGGCTCACAAATAGTTAACCGAGGTTAGCAATATGATTACTCTCATATTAACCTTATTCATCTCAACCATAACTAGTTCAAATGACTCAACTGAAACTAGTTAAAGAGTTGTTCAATTGCTATAGAAAACACAATTGAAACTAAATTGGTTTGATTCTATTGAATCAATCATGAACATTATAGCCACTGTTTGCAAAGATTGCATTCCTTACGATTTAAATGTTTAAGTTCATGAACTGACCGATTTGACAAAGTAACCAGCTTAAGTATGCGTACGGGTATGCGTACTTAAGCAACCGGATATGAGTTTCTTTAGTTTCCAAACTCAACAGAAATTTTAAGTTGGAAAACTTCCGCCAGTATGCGTACAGCTATGCATACTTAAGGTGACTAGTTAAGAGTTTGTCAACAGCAAACTCAGCAGAAAATTTCGGTTTGAAAACTTCCGCCAGTATGCGTACAGGTGCGCATACTTAACCTGTCTCCTTCACCGATTTCGTATACACACATATGCATACACTTGGCTCCTGGTTTATGGATTCATACACTAATGTGCGAACACACTATATATGCTTATATCCAAACATGGTTACATTCTCAACTTTTTATTTCAATCATTGAAACATTCTTCTATAATGACAATAGTCGTTTTCACACATTATTAGCATCAAAGAAATTTTCAAGATATATCGAAATAATCATTATCGAGACATTCCAAGTCTTACACCAAATGATTGTATCATACAAACCATGTAAGATGTTACTCGGAAATTTTCTCATGCTATAAGGTGAACTTGGTCGAAGCGAAATCTTACCAACAAATATTTCGAGAATATGTAAGCGAAATATATTCTGCTCGAATTCTCAAATGTGTTTAGAGAAAACTATATCTTAATACAATTTATGTCTCAATATAGGAGATAGTAGAAATAGAATTTCCAAGTGATACATGAGTTCAAGTCTCCACATACCTTTTGTCGAAGAAGTTCCACAAGCTCCCCTTAGTAGTTCTTCATCTTCAAATGATGAACTCTGTGAAGTCTAAGCTCAACTACACTATCTATGTCCTAGTCTGATACATCTATAAATAGGCTAGAAATTAGCACTTATAGTTTTGATCACTAACATTGACAAACATGCTTGAGATAACAACGCATGCGAGTTCGACCGAGCAGTGCTCTAACAAAACTAGTTAAAGAGTCATTCAATTGCTATATTCTCAAGTATACAAGAACACAATTGAAGCAAAATCGGTTTGATTCATTCGAATCAATTCATGAACAATATAGCCACGGTTTGCAAAGATTGCATCCCTAATTATGTAAATTTCTAAGTTCATGTAACAACCGATTTTAGAACTTTAACCTTCAAGTATGCAAACGGGTACGCATATTTGAAATACCCGGACCAAGATTAGTTTCCGGCAGTATGCAAACGGGTACGCGTACTTCCAATTCCAGCAGAAATTCACGGACCTGAAACTGTCGCCAGTACGCGAACGGGTACGCATACTTAGGTTCCTGGAATTTACAAACTAACAGGTACGCGTACGGTATACATGCTATAGTTCCCGGACATGGATTACATATGTGCAGGAGTATACAACATGTCATATCCAATAATGTTTAGTATTTTAAACTCTTATTTCAATTATTGAAACTTTCTTAGAGGATGACAATAGCCGTTTTCACACACTATTAGCATCAAAGAAATTTTCAAGTTATTGAAATATTCATAACGAAACATTCCAAGTCTACACCAAATGATTGTATCACACGAACCATGTAAGATGTTACTCGGCAATTTTTACATGATCATCTTCTGACTTTCGTCAAGAATATAAGATGAACTTGGTCGAAGCGAAATCTGGCCAACACATATTTCGAGAAATATGTAAGCGAGTTAAACTCAGCTCGAAATCTCAAATGTCTATAATAGAAAACTATATCATAACATGACTTATACATGTCTCAATATAGGAGGGACAGAGTAGAAATAAACTTTCCAAGTGATAGATGAGTTTCAGTCTCCACATACCTTTTGTTGATGAATTTCCACAAGCTCTCCTTAGTAGTTCTTCATCTTCAAATGATGAACGTCGTGAAGTCTAATGCTCAACTACAAAATCTATGTCCTAGTCAGATACATATATAAATAGGCTACAAATCAAGACTTATATTTTTGATAACTAACATTGACAAACATGCTTGAGATAGCAACGCATGCGAATTCGACCGAGTAGTGCTCTAACACAGGGAAAATTACCATTAGTGGCACAAGAGCTTATACCATAACAGGGAACATGCAACCTGTGATGATTTCTTGAAGAGAGATCAATTTTATAAGAATTCTGGTTTTCTGTAGGAAAGAAATTCACTGTAGATGTCATCAGACGATTTACTCCGTTAACAGTAGAAACAAGCAAATTATGAAGATCAGAAATCTGTTTCTTTCTAGCAAAGCAATGAAGATCATAATGATTCTTTTTCTCACAGAAGGAACAGCATCATGGATTACAGACATGATTGCCTTGACCCATAACTTCTTCCGAAATATGCAAATTTTGCAAGTGGTTCACAGTAGGTAATTCATTGGAGGAACTTTTCTTCACGCTAGGTAAAGCCTTGTGAGTATCAGAAGAAGGTGTAGAATACGACTTATTCATTAAAAGAGAGTTTTCCTTTACAAGGTGTTACATTGTTCTTGGGCATATCGAAGAGATGCAACAAGTTTCTCTTTTTCAACACGATTACTGTTTATTTCTGATGAATGAGCTTTGACTAAACGTTCTTCTCTAATTGAGTGTTCTTCAACAGTATCTTCAAGCATACTAATCTTTTCACGCTGTAGAGTAGTTTCTTGAACCAGTTTTTTGATATCGTTAGAGAGAGATTCAATGAAGCTGTAGAGTTCACGTTCCCTTTAAAGATATTTCTCAAATTCATCAATAAGCTGGTCATTCTTTTCTTCAAGAGTATTGATTTTCGAAACTTGAAAATCAATAATTTTAGCGGATTTTTTTAACGATCTGGTGAGTTCCATTTCAGATTCTGACACGATCTCACAAATCTTGTTTTTTCCTCGGGATTCAGAAGAGTATACTAAGGAGTTATCCTTTGAGGCAAACCCAAGATTTTTGGTGTAATCAAAAACTTTGGAAGACATATCAATGTGCATTATCTTGTGAGATACTTCTTAGGTTCTCATAACACAGATTGCTATAAACACAGACTTATAAGGTCTTAAACGTGTTTGCCTGCTCTGATACCAACTGAAAAGGCGAGGGTACAACAACCACACCCAACAATTCGTTTGGAAATCTGAGAGGACTTACTCCAATATACTTTAAAGAGAATCAACTAGATAGTCAGACTTAATCTTTAGAAAAGTATATAAAAGAGTATATCTCTAACTCTCTATTCAATCTGCAATCAGTAAATAGTAATTTGCGAGCCTGATTGAATATAAAAGAAGTAACTTGAACGGTACCAAAGACCAATGTTCAAGGATCAATCAATTTCAATCAACAACCAAAGGTTGGATTTCCCAATTGATCGATTCACAAACACTAGAATTTTGTTGACGAGGAAAACCGCAAATGCATAAAAACCCCGGACTTAGTCCAGTTTGAACACCACACTGTATTAAGCCGCTACAGACATTAGCCTACTACCAACGAACTTCGGACTGGACTGTAGTTGAAACCTAATCAATCTAACACTGATTCAAGGTACAGTACGTCTCTGATCCCAATAGGATACTACACACTTGATTCCCTTAGCTGATCTCACCCACAACCAAGAGTTGCTACGATCCAAAGTCAAAGACTTGATAAAAAAATCTGTCTCACACAGAAATACCTATGAGTTTTGTTCCGTCTGTTGATAAATGAAGGTCAACATGAACCAATTGATAAACCGGTCTTATGTTCCCGAAGAACATCCTAGTATTATCAATCACCTCACAATAATATAAATCTTATGGAAGCGAAACTAGATATTATGGAATCACAAACGATGAGACGAAGGTGTTTATGATTAATTTTTATCTTGCCTATTGGATATTGAATATCGAGCAAATCTTAGAGAAGATAGTACTCAAACGATATAATCGGGCAAGATCAGAACACGCAACTACAGGGAAAATAGTTGGGTTTGGATTCACAATCCCAATGAAGTCTTCAAGTCGCTAACCTACAGGGTCCCGTGAGAAACCTAAGTTTAAAGGAGAATCGACCCTAGCTATGCAACTAGTAACACACATAAGTGTGGGGCTTAGGTTTCCCAGTTGCTAGAGTTCTCCTTTATATAGTTTTTGAATCAGGGTTTACAATCTTTTTTAACCTTGGAAACAAAGAATTCAATATTCACCGTTAGATGATAAACATGATTCAACCAAACTAATATATTTCAACCGTTAGATCAAACTTAGATTGTTACACACAAAAGAAATGTACCCTCATTTAGGTTTATGTAACCGTACCTAAACGTGTACACCGTGTTGTCTCAACAATAGTTAACCGAGGTTAGCCATATGAACACTCTCATATCAACCTTATTCATATTAACCATAACTATTTCAAATGACTCAAATGAAACTAGTTAAAGAGTTGTTCAATTGCTATATTCTCATAGAAGTATACAAGAAAACAATTGAAACAAAATTGGTTTGATTCACTCGAATCAATTTATGAACATTATAGCCACGTTTTGCAAAGATTGCATTCCTTATTATATAAATGTTTAAGTTCATGTACACAACCGATTTTAGAACTTTAACCTTCAAGTATGCAAACGGGTACGCATACTTGAAATACCCGGACCAAGATTTGGTTTTGCCAGTACGCAAACGGGTACGTGTACTTCCAGTCCCAGCAGGAATTCTCGGACATGAACCTCACGCCAATACGCGAACGGGTACGCATAGGTAGGTTCCCGGATTTCTCAAGCCAACAGGTACGCGTACGGGTACGCATACTATGGTTCCCGTACATGGATTACATATGTGCAAGAGTTCACAACATGTCATATCCAATAATAGTTAAGTGTTCGAAACTCTTATTTCAATTATTGAAACTTTCTTAGAGGATGACAATAGATGTTTTCACACACTATTAGCATCAAAGCAATTTTCAAGTTATTGAAATAATCATAACGAAACATTCCAAGTCTACATCAAATGATTGTATCACACAAACCATGTAAGATGTTACTCGGTCATTTTCACATGATCATCTTCTGACTTTCCTCAAGAATATAAGATGAACTTGGTCGAAGCGAAAGCTTCCGACACATATTTCGAGAAATATGTAAGCGAGTTAAACTCAGCTCGAAACCTCAAATGTGTATAATAGAAAACTATATTGTAACACGACTTATGTCTCAATATAGGATATAAAGTAGAAATAGACTTTCCAAGTGATAGATGAGTTTCAGTCTCCACATACCTTTTTTTGATGAAGTTCCACAAGCTCTCATTAGTAGGTATTTGTCTTCAAATGATGAACGTCGTGAAGTCTAATGCTCAACTACAAAATCTGTGTCCTAGTCCGAGACATTTATAAGTAGACTAGAAATCAAGACTTATAGTTTTAATTACTAACATTGAAAAACATGATTGAGATAGAAACGCATGCAAGTTCGACCGAGCAGTTCTCTAACAATATGAGGGTTTACTAAGGTGAGGAAGGTTTGGTTAAGAAGAAAATTATTGATTCAGGGAAGATGATCGAAGAAAAGTTCCCATTAATTATTGGAAGTAAAATATGATGTCACTTTATGAAAGAAAGCTGAGGAAAGTTGTTTTCTTTAGAGAAACTAATGTTGAAAGTGGAATTTGGTTCGGAAAGAACGAAAGAAACTATTGAAGATAAACATGGAATCGAATATAAATGATAAACATGGAATAAGTAGTCAATGGTCAATATTGACTACTTAATGGGTTTTTTTTCGGATGGCAGGTCAGATACACTAATTTTTAAAGCTAAGTGTAAAGATAAGTTATAAATTTTAAATCATGGGATCGGTTATATTTAATAAGACATAAGATTTCAAAATCTAGAAAACATTTATTATTTTTCGTGAACAAATATTTTATTTCCTCAAGTGACTTGCCTCGTATCCCTGAACCCTATGAATATAAAACATAAAGTAGCAACTTCAAAAGTTGCTTTTAATTCCAATCATAATGTCAAGGTCATCATTTCTATCTTTAGGATCTGCTTCTGCCATCTTTCTCACACTGTTTATTCTATCATTATTCTATGCACAGTCAGTTGATGGTATTTTCTTAACATTTAACAAAAATATTGTCACCGTGGAAAATGATATAGATCCAAAAATAGCTTTAAAACTTCATTGCAGATCAAGTGATGATGATTTTGGCGAGCATACACTATATTACAAACAAAGTTTCTACTGGAGATTTCGTATTAATATCTCGCTGTCAACTAAATTTATATGCAAATAAAGTTGGTATGATCCTAATAAAAAAAAGGTTCACAAAATGGAGTTTTATGCTTATATAGCATATAGAGACTATAACAATAATTGTGCAGGTGAATGTTTTTGGAGCATTCGTCGAGATGGTGGATACTATGGTAAAAGTGAAATAGATGAAGATTTTCAGTTAAAAAAGATGTTTTCTTACATATGATTCTAATTCCAAACTGATAGTGGATAATCCCATAAAAGATTTAATGGTGGTTTAATTTAGGTATCAGTAATAGTTTTTGGGAGAAACTTATTGTCAGTCTAGTATTTTTGTTTTCCAATATTTAAATTTCGGTTGTTAAGAATTGGCTACTTCATTATGATGTATCGGGCTCATTAGAAGAAAAAAAAATAATGATGTATTTGGCTCATATGTGAACCATATTTCTATTAATAAAATTTATCGATAAAGAATATAACTATTATTATTGAAAACCTAATAAAAATTACCTTTGAAAGTGGAAATATATATATATATATATATATATTATGTTGTGCTATAATGGATTGATTTGTTTGGAGAAGACGTATAGGTTGTTAGCATCAAGTGGAATTCGGATCATTACCATCTCTTCTTGAGAAGTTGATAAGTATGTGGACAAAAATATTACATCTAAATGTTATATTTATTAGCTCTCCGAATGTACAAATTAATGGTTTCTTTAGTTTTGCAATTTTTTTAAACAAAGCTTGGAGGAATACTGCAGTTCACCCGTTATTTGGATGGGAAATAACAACATACCTTGCAGTCTCGACTTTTCGAAAGAATAGACTAGTCGCCGGAAGATTCCTACAATCAAGGTAGTGGTCCTAAATTAGAATTCAGTTCTGGTACTTAGAACAGATGAATAACTACTGCTTGACCGTGTCGATGAAACAACAAAAAATATGACGGAGATAAGAATCTGCTACTATTAATACGTTATAATATTAAATTTTAAAAAATAGTCATATGTTGGATTTACTTCATGGCTTTTATAATACCAAAAACTATAGTTTTGGTTTTTCATATTTCTCTTTCCTTTTTCTTCTTCACAACGAAATCATACATCCTAGATTTGATTTCTTTGATATCTTAAGGTCGCTTAATCCTTGATATTCCTTACCATAGATTTATAGTTTAAAGAATAAATACTAACGATCAAACTTAGTTACTATTTAGGTTTAGAAATACTTCTCTTAATCGATCATAAGATGTTATTAGCAATTTAGATTGGGACTTATATTTTGATTACATGCTTAATTAAAGTAGTTTTTCAAATAGATTTGTATGTGTATAAATATTACTATCTCAATCAAGATAAATAAGTATTGTGGTTATCGATCAATGGAAATCAACCATAAACCACAGTTAAAGTGGAAGATTTTGTCCAGAGAAGAAAAACGAGTCAACGAATGCAAGAAGCTTGTTCATTATGTTAAATTGATTATCTCCGGTAGGAAGAATTTTTATTTATTGTTCAATAACCTAGGCAAATTAGAGCTAGAAAATATAAAATAGTTTTTTGTTATTGAATGATAAGATCTACATTGAGAAGTGAGAACCTATTGGGTATATATAGCGATACCATAACTTGGTAAGCAAGAAAAATACTTGTAAATCAATCTGTACTAAATATAACCCTAAATACAAAAAAAAAAATCCGATAACTTATTATTACCAATCCCATACTCTAATACCCTCCCTCAATCTCATGTGGATTTTCGATCCACATGAGATTGCCAATGAAAGTTGTTGACGAAGTACGGTGCCTGGTGTGAAAATGGGGTTGCACACAAAACTTGCAAGTATACAAGGCCAAGTTTTATAGTATAGGGATGAGTAGGGGTTAGTCCACAGGGAGTGGGAGCATACAAGAAATTTTCCTAAGCTATCAATGGGTGCAAAGCACTATAGCAGTGAGCAAAGCAAGGTAATGTGGCAGATGCAAGGAACTAAAACAGTTAACAAAGCAAAGCAGTTAACACAAGATGGCAGAACAGCAAAGATTAAATGGAAGAGGATATAAAATAACAATAGCAGGGAACCAAGACTGTAAGCCAAGGGCAGTCAGTGCACAACAACTTCAAAATGCAAGAAAAACAGTGAAGGAAGGTAAATTTAGCAGGGAACAAAATAGAACTGAAATTATAAGTGATTGCAAAGGATTTGTGGTTAAGCCAAGGCTTAGGATCCACCTTGTGTCCTAATCAAACAACATATTTCTAGGTTGAGTTGAAAATCCTATGCATACATCTAGAATGGGAGGAAAACTAATTTTCCCACTAGTTTGCCCCTAGCATTGACTGTCTTTTGACAGAACAATCAATCACAGGCACTATGAGCATTAATCTCTTCCCAATGCTCAAGCAAAACAGGGCAAGGAGTTAACTATCCTAGCAACTTGTCATTTGACAGTGCATAAGGCTTCAACTGAGCCTTAGCCTAATGCAGTTTAGCTCATGCTAAACTTGAGTATAACAACAGCATTCATCAAACAAGCTAAATTAAGATACAACATGCACACAGGTTGCACACAATCAACTGTAGCTAAAATGGAATTTGGAAAATGAAAGTTGATTGCAAATATTGTTCACTGGCTAGCCCAGAGATGATTTCTACAACACCCATAACATCAATTTATAGTTTTTACAAAACCCTAAATTTCTACAAACCCTAAATTGAAAATCCCCAAATCAGCAGGATTAGGGTTTCGATAAATAAAATTAACTCACCCTCTGATGCAAATAGACTCGACCCATGCTTGTACTTCTCCTCCTCTGCTAATCCTCTACTCGAATTTCTCCCAAATTTTGTCTTCTCTTCACTGTGGTGAATCCTTGGTTATGTTTGTCTTCTTGGTAGCATCAAAAATCAATGCTAAGAACAAGACAGACACGACTAGGGAAGAGGTAGGCGATGGTGGTGGTGTCCTTGTGGTCGTGGTGGAGATGGAGACGGCGGAGCAGACATGGCAGTGTCTGCCATGGTCGGGGGAAGAGGAGAAATTTGGGGGAAGTGTATTTGGGGAAGAAGAGAGTGGGTGTTTGTTTTGGGTCGATGGGTTTGATGCTTAGGTGTTGAGCGGGCGCATCCATTTTGATGATTTGCGAAGCTCAGCGGTAGGATGATGAGATGATGAAATGAATCGGACGGCAAGATAGAATAAGGCTCTGAGCGACCGTTGGATTAAGTGATACAACGAAGCTGACGGCTCCAGATGGAGTTAGGTGTTGTAGTGTTAGACAGGAGTTTCAGACTTTGATGTACGGCGATGCTGCGACCGTAGGATGCTGAGATGATCCAATCTGACGGCTAGAAAGGGAAACGGGTATGGATATAGGAAATGGATTTGGGTGAGGGTTTTGGGCCTTGGGTATGCCAAGCCCATATCTTCTTTAAGAACAATTCTTCCTCTTCAAGCCCACTTCTCGTTGATCCGGCTCTTGCAAACATCATTCTTCGCTTCCTCCTAGCGAGAGTCTTTGCCGTTCCTTTGCTCTTTTCGCTCCGTGAGATATTTTTACTTTATTTAGTAGCTAAAAATGCAAAATTAATTAAGAAAAGTATTTATTCTTGAAAACAACGAAAATACAGAATATGGGATAAAATGTAGAATTAATGCACAAAAGATGAGTTAAATGCCAACAAAAAGGGATAAATATATACATTATTTGGCACTCATCAAATACCCCCAAACCTGAATTTTACTTGTCCTCAAGTAAAACAAAACTAAGGAAATCCTAACTATACCACTGTCGCTGGTCTCTCGAATGCATTTAGCGTATGCACTAAGCCTTTTAAACCACTAAGTGTCCCTAGTGGACGAGTTGAAGTCTCGTGAAGGTTTTCTTAGAACGTACCTACAAAGTTCTAGGTCAAAATATAAGCTCAGATTCCATCAAATGTGACATGTGCAAGTCAGTTTAAGCTCACACCAAAATGGAGATGTCAATCTAGCTATTAAAGGCACAATCCTAGCACTGATAACAAATAAAGACATGTGATAAGAGTGTAAAGTGTATCTACACATGTGTAAAGAAAGATCTGAAGTTATGACTACTAATCACCAAGAGATAGTTTCTCAGGCTAAGAACTGAGGTCGAAATCTAGCTAGCTGTCCGGACTTTACGAGAATTGTGAATGAGTTGGAGGTATTTCACAATTACTCGCGTTGTACATCAATGGCATACACCCTCCTTGCTTATTACAATGAAACAACAAAATGACTATTTACATGACTCTTATTTACATTGACTATCTCTTTTTATTTTGGAACAAGAGATGATGGAATTGATAAATACTTGATTTTTTTGTATTTTTCTGATATTTTTTTTCTGAATATATTTTTTTTTTTTTTTTTTTTTTTGAAAAAGATTTTTACATATACAAAAAAAAAAAAATTACATGACACTTTGCAAGAGGTAGCCCTTTTTGATGCACCCAGTTAAATTCGATGGTTGTCTTTCTTAATGTAACCTCCACCTTCTATCCCAACCAACCAAAGAACAAGCTAGTCAAGTTTCGTTCAGTATTCTAAAGTGATTGGCAATCGTAACTTCCTATCAAACACCTTGAAGATCGAGGCCATACATGTATTGGTAGATCGTGCGCGTGCAAATTTCTTATCACTATGTGAATTGTGCTAGAATCAGGGTGCCTAAATATCTAGACTAAGACTCCTAATAAAATACATATTTGCACAAGAGTCAACATTTCAAGGTAAATGAGCTCCATTTTTATGATTTTTTATTTTTTATTTTTTTTTTTTTTAATTTTGATTTTTCAATTTTTTTTTTTGGAATTTTTCAATTTTTTCAAAAAGAAGGAGTTTTGTTTTCAATTATGGCAATTATCATGGTATCTACTCTATACCCCCAAACCTAAACTAAACATTGTCCTCAATGTTTCAAAAATGGAAAGATTATAAAACAATATATGAAGAGGAACATGCTGAGTAGAGTAAAAGGAGAGAGAATACCCGATTGTACGGCGAGCTCGATTAAAACTCCGTTATTCAAGGCAAAAATCCATCATATTAGGAGTCACAATGGATGAGCACAAAATATATACAAAAGGAAATTTAACTAACACATTATCTACAAGAAAATTTGGTTTTTAATGGGATTGGACTTTTTGGAAAAAATTTGGTTTTGTTGGGAAACATTTGGTTTTGATGGGAAAACGAAAAATTTTGGTTTTTAGGGAAAATTTGGAAAACTTTTTGGTTATTTAGGGAAAGAGTGGACCAGTTTAGTCCACATAGACTGGGTCCTCCAGGTTGGTTGTTTCAATGTCGGGTGGAAATGGCTCAAGGAATGGCTTTAATCTCTGCCCGTTGACTTTGAAAACGTTCTTGTTGGAGACATCCTCCAGCTCTACAGCTCCATGAGGAAAAACTGTGCGTACTAGGTACGGACCCTTCCATCTGGAACGCAGTTTTCCTGGAAAAATGTAATCGGGAGTCATACAGCAAGACTTTCTGACCAGGAGTGAAGGATTTGCGCAGAATACGCTTGTCATGAAACATCTTCATCTTCTGCTTGTACAGCTTGGCACTGTCATAAGCCTCATTTCTCAATTCTTCCAACTCGTTGAGTTGAAGTTTCCTTTGAATTCCAGCTTCGTCCAGAGAGAAGTTCAGCTCTTTGATTGCCCAGTAGGCACGATGTTCTAATTCCACAGGTAGATGGCACGGCTTTCCATACACTAGACGATAGGGGGACATGCCAATTGGTGTCTTATAAGCTGTTCTATAGGCCCACAAAGCATCATTCAATCTCAATGACCAATCTTTCCTGGACGGGTTGACCGTCTTCTCCAGAATGTGCTTAATTTCCCTATTAGACACTTCCACTTGTCCACTAGTCTGAGGGTGGTACGGAGTAGCAACCTTGTGAGTTATGCCATACTTGCGTACTAAAGACTCAAAGTACTTGTTACGAAAATGTGAACCGCCGTCACTGATGATAGCTCTAGGGGTACCAAAACGTGCAAATATGTTTTCCTTTAGAAATGAAAGTACCACCTTGTGGTCATTTGTTCTGGTTGCTATGGCTTCTACCCACTTAGAAACGTAATCAACTGCGACTAGGATGTACAATTGCTGTCAGACATGGGAAATGGACCCATGAAGTCTATCCCCCAAACATCAAAAATCTCCACAATCAAAATGGGGTTCAATGGCATCATGTTTCTCCTCGAAATGCTTCCTAGCTTTTGACAGCGTTCACAAGCAACACAATAATCATGGCAATCCTTGAACAATGATGGCCAATAGAATCCACACTGCAAGATCTTTGCAGCGGTTTTCTTGGCACTGAAATGGCCTCCACATGCTTGGTCATGACAGAAAGATATCACATCTTTCTGTTCAGTGTTGGGGACACATCTCCTAATGATTTGGTCTGGACAGTACTTAAACAAATATGGGTCATCCCAAAGGAAATGTTTGACTTCAGCCAGGAATTTAGAGCGGTCTTGTCTCGACCAACGTGAGGGCATCCTACCTGTAGCGAGGTAGTTAACAATATCAGCAAACCAAGGAAGGTCTGAGATAGACATCAGCTGTTCATCTGGGAATGATTCTCTAATCAGCTACATCAATAGACTCTAAAGTTAATCTAGACAAATGATCAGCAACCACATTCTCACAACCTTTCTTATCACGGATTTCGAGATCGAATTCCTGTAATAAGAGTATCCATCGAATAAGGCGAGCTTTAGCATCCTTCTTGGAAAGAAGATACTTCAAAGCCGCATGGTCGTGTATATGATGATCTTAGACCCTATCAGATAAGATCTAAACTTGTCTAATGCGAAAACGACGGCAAGCAATTCCTTCTCGGTAGTTGAATAATTGAGTTGGGCATCATTAAGGGTTTTGCTAGCATAGTATATCACATATGGTAGTCTATCAACTCGCTGTCCTAAAACAGCACCAACAGCATAATCAGAGGCATCACACATAAGTTCGAACGGAAGCTTCCAATCGGGTGGTCGGACTATAGGAGCGGTGGTGAGAAGGGTTTTTAATTCCTCCCATGCCTTCACACAAGCAGCATCGAAATTGAAGGCAACATCTTTGGAGAGAAGACTGCACAGAGGTCTGGAGATTTTGCTGAAATCTTTGATGAATCGCCGGTAAAAACCAGCATGACCTAGAAATGATCTGATCTCCTTCACAGAGCAAGGTTGTGGTAGATGTTGAATGAGGTCAACTTTAGCTTTATCCACTTCAATTCCTTTTTGAGATGATGTGTCCTAGAACTATTCCTGAATTCACCATAAAATGGCATTTTTCCCAATTTAGAACAAGGTTCTTTTCTTTACATCTGGATATCACGAGGGCAAGATGCTTCAAACATTCGTCAAACGAGGAACCAAAAACAGAGAAATCATCCATAAAGATCTCGAGAAAACTATCTATCATGTCAGAAAAAATGCTCATCATGCAACGCTGAAAAGTAGCAGGTGCATTACACAACCCGAAGGGCATACGTCTATAAGCAAACGTCCCAAATGGACACGTGAATGTAGTTTTTTCCTGATCTTCTGGAGCAATGTGAATTTGGTTATAACCGGAAAAGCCATCTAGAAAACAGTAGTGACTGTGTCCAGACACACGTTCTAGCATTTGGTCAATGAAAGGGAGCGGGAAGTGATCCTTCCTTGTTACTGTGTTCAACTTCCTGTAGTCGATGCATACTCGCCATCCTGTGGTTGTACGAGTAGGGACTAATTCATTCTTGTCGTTCTGAACTACAGTAATGCCTGACTTCTTAGGCACAACTTGAATGGGACTAACCCATTTGCTATCGGGAATTGGGTATATGATACCCGCATCAAGTAGTTTCAGGATCTCTCCTTTGACTACATCTCTCATGTTAGGATTAAGTCTCCTTTGCATTTCCCTCGATGGTTTGGCATTCTCTTCAAGGTTAATGTGGTGCATGCAAATGGTGGGACTAATTCCTTTGAGATCTGAGATGGTCCATCCTAAGGCCTCTTTGTGTTCCTTAAGTACTTCTAAAAGCTTACTTTCCTGTTCCGTGTCTAAACATGATGAAATAATGACAGGTAAAGTATCAGAAGAACCTAGGAATGCGTACTTCAACGTACTAGGCAATGTTTTCAATTCAAGCTTGGGTGGCTCAACAATGGATGGAATGCTTGGAATCAGAGAGTAGGGGTGGTTCCACTTCATATTTCCTTTCAGTGACGTCCATTTGAGGTACAGATTCGAGCAGAGATAGGACGTCACTACAGTATGCATCATCATAGGAATCTGAGGTTAAAGTTCTCCATACATGCTTGAAAGGGGTCGACGGATAGAATGTTAGTCAACGAATCTTGCATTAATCCTTCAATCATATTAACTTCATGCACATCATCATCATCAAGATTCACAGGTTGTTGACTAATATCGAACACATTCAATTCTACCGTCATGTTACCAAAAGACAGTTTTAACACTCCATTCGACAATTATGATCGCGTTGGACGTAGCCAAGAAAGGACGTCCTAAGATGACAGGAATGTGACAGTCTGGGTTTTGTACAGGTTGAGTGTCTAAGACAATGAAGTCTACGGGAAAATAGAATTTGTCAACCTTGATCAAAACGTCTTCGACCACTCCACGAGGAATCTTGACAGATCGGTCTGCCAGTTGTAGAGTGATAGATGTTGGTTTCAACTCCCCAAGACCTAACTGCTCATAAACAGAATATGGCAGTAGGTTAACACTTGCACCTAGGTCTAATAACGCTTTATTGACCGTGTGTTCTCCTATAGTGCAAGAAATTGTTGGACATCCTGGATCCCTAAACTTGGGTGGAGTTTTGTTCAGAATGATGGAACTCACCTGCTCAGCTAAGAAAGCACGTTTTTGCACATTGAGCTTGCGCTTTTGAGTACACAAGTCTTTGAGGAATTTGGCATAAGCAGGGATTTGCTTGATTGCTTCAAGAAAAGGAATGTTGATGTTGACTCTCTTGAACAGATCTAACATCTCATTGTAATGGGTACTTTTCTGTTGATAGATCAATCTTTGAGGAAATGGGCAACAGGAATGAGTTGGCAAAGGGACATTCACAGCAGTAGAATTGTCAGATTTTCCAACTTGCTCAGATTCTTTGGTTTTCTGGGGTTGTGGAGGCATGGAATTTGTCAGATTCATTAGGTTCGCCCACGTTGTTCTCGATGACTTTACCACTTCGGAGGGTGGTAATGGCATGGATTGATCGGTGAGGTTTCAGTGCAGGATGTTGTGCCTGTTTGAAATATCCTCTTTGGATTTTGTTGGGGTTGGCTCGGAAGTTTACCCTTTTCTCTCTCACATATTTGATCCATCTTTTGATCTAGATTTTTCTGACTTTGCATCAAACTCTGGAACATTCCTCTAGGGTGGATAATCTCTTGTCGGTATTGTGTTGAGGATATGATTGTTGTTGAGAGTTTGATTGTTGTTGAGGGTTTCTCGGGTGTTGATAACCTTGATTGTTCTGATATCCCTGATTGTTTTGATAGCTCTGATTGGGTTGAGATGGTCCTCCTGAGTGGGTCCTTTTGACCATGAAAAGTTAGGGTGGTTTCTCCATCCTGGATTGTAGGTCTGTGAATAAGGGTTATGCTCTGGTTTTTGAAACATGGCATGTGCCTGTTCAAGCCTAGACTCCTGGACTGCAAGCAAATCGGACAATTTTGGAATTGATGGTTGGGGTCGTTACAAGCAGCACAACAGACGAAGCGACATGTTCTCGGAGAGTAGTGGTGGAAGGTTTTGAATTTTTATGTAGTTCTAACTCTTCTAATCTCCTAACTATTGATGCCATGTTTGCTCTTCCCTCAAAATCCGCTTCAATCCTAAAAGCCTTTGCTTCGGATGTAGTCTTTCTGGTTTCACGGATGGATTCCCACTGTTGCGTCTTTTCAGCTACTTCAATCAAGAAGTCCCAAGACGCGTCAGCAGTTTTCTACGAATAGACCATTACACATCGACTCAACCGTTGTTCGGGTGGACACATCTAGACCTTCATACAAAATTTGCACAAGTCTCCATTTTTCAAAACCATGATGGGGACATTGGAGCAATAATTCATTGAATCTCTCCAGGTATCTAGCTAAGGTCTCACCTTCTAATTGCACAAAGCTATTCAGACTTTGACGAATTGTCGCAGTCTTGTGGTTCGGGAAAAACTTTTTGAAAAACTCCTTTATGAGGTCATCCCATGTCATGATGGATTGAGGCTGTAAAGCATAGAGCCAGGCCTTTGCCTTATCTTTCAGGGAGAAAGGAAAAGCCTTAACTTCAGGGTTTCGTCGGACATTTGAGTGAAACGCAGAGTTCCACAAATTTCCTCGAATTCTCTCACGTGGTGGTAAGGGTTTTCATTCTCAACACCTCTAAAAATAGGAAGCATCTGTATTGTGCTCGATTTCAGCTCATAATGGCCATTATCCTCGGGTAGCACAATACAAGAAGGTTGACTGGCTCTAGTTGGGTACATATAATCCTTGAGGGTACGGGGTTCTCCCATTGTTTCGGTTTGATCTGGGCTGTCTACCTCAGAACTCAGAATTTCGATAGGTTCTTCTTGATTAATTCTAACAAGTCTGTTTGTTTGGTCTCTATAGGTCACAATCATGTCCTTGTAGGTACCTCAACTAACATGTTGGTCAGACAGAGTAATCGGAAACAATTTGGCCCACAAGGGTTACGAAGATTTGGTTTTGAATGGGTGTTGGACTAACAAGGGATTTTGGTTTTTTTTGGTTTAAAATTGGGCTTTGGAAAAAAAAAATTTGAACTAAACCTAGCATAAATTAGCACAACCCATAAAAGAAAATAAAAACAATAATAATAATTAAGACAAGCCCATAAAAGAAAATGAAAAAGAAAAAGAAAAAATAAAAGAAAAATAAAGACAAAAAATAATTACAGTCCCCAAATAAAAAAAGAAAAAGAAAATAAAGGAAAATAAAAATTATTACAATCCCAAATAAATAATTAAATTAATTATTACAATCCCGAATTTGAATTTAAATGAGGCCCAAGTGGGTTAACTCATGGGTTAGGCTTACTTGATTTTTGGAGGGAAGCCCAAAAATAGGCTTTTGGTCCCCTTTTAGTTGCACAGCCCAGTTGGGCTTTAGGATCGTCCTTAGCAGCTCACGCTCAAGCCCAGCAACAAAAGGTGGAACAGAGCCCAGCAGCAGCAGCAACGAAGCCCAACTCACAGAAGACCACGAGCCCAGCAACAAAAGAAGGCAGAGCCCAGCAGCACTTGGCAAGCCCAGTCAGTTGAAGTTTGTGAAGCCCAGTTCAGAGAAGTACAAGCCCACCAGTAGAAGGCAGAGCCCAGCAGCTTCAGTTGGCAGCCCAGTTGCTTTGGCTTGGCAGCAGCAGGCTTGGTTCACCAGCTCCAGCAACAGCAGCAGCAGCAACAGCAGCAGCAACTCAGAAATTGGCTGCAGAGATTGTGTGCAATGATAGCAGGCTACAAGTGCAATGATTGCAGGGCAAGAATGAATGGCATGCAATGATCTTGACAGAGATGCAATGGTAGATGAAAGACAGCAAAGGAAATCAGCAGATGGCAGCACCACTCCCCGGCAGCGGCGCCAAAAACTTGGTGTGAAAATGGGGTTGCACACAAAACTTGCAAGTATACAAGGCCAAGTTTTATAGTATAGGGATGAGTAGGGGTTAGTCCACAGGGAGTGGGAGCATACAAGAAATTTACCTAAGCTATCAATGGGTGCAAAGCACTATGGCAGTGAGCAAAGCAAGGTAATGTGGCAGATGCAAGGAACTAAAACAGTTAACAAAGCAAAGCAGTTAACACAAGATGGCAGCACAGCAAAGATTAAATGGCAGAGGATATAAAATAACAATAACAGGGAACCAAGGCTGTAAGCCAAGGGCAGGGGAAGTTTGTGCACTGATTTCAGTGCACAACAACTTCAAAATGCAAGAAAAACAGTGAAGGAAGGTAAATTTAGCAGGGAACAAAATAGAACTGAAATTATAAGTGATTGCAAAGGATTTGTGGTTAAGCCAAGGCTTAGGATCCACCTTGTTTCCTAATCAAACAACATATTTCTAGGTTGAGTTGAAAATCCTATGCATACATCTAGAATGGAAGGAAAACTAATTTGCTCACTAGTTTGCCCCTAGCATTGACTGTCTTTTGACAGAACAATCAATCACAGGCACTATGAGCATTAATCTCTTCCCAATGCTCAAGCAAAACAGGGCAAGGAGTTAACTATCCTAGCAACTTGTCATTTGACAGTGCATAAGGCTTCAACTGAGCCTTAGCCTAATGCAGTTTAGCTCATGCTAAACTTGAGTATAACAACAGCATTCATCAAACAAGCTAAATTAAGATACAACATGCACACAGGTTGCACACAATCAACTGTAGCTAAAATGGAATTTGGAAAATGAAAGTTGATTGCAAATATTGTTCACTGGCTAGCCCAGAGATGATTTCTACAACACCCATAACATCAATTTATAGTTTTTACAAAACCCTAAATTTCTACAAACCCTAAATTGAAAATCCCCAAATCAGCAGGATTAGGGTTTCGATAAATAAAATTAACTCACCCTCTGATGCAAATAGACTCGAACCATGCTTGTACTTCTCCTCCTCTGCTAATCCTCTACTCGAATTTCTCCCAAATTTTGTCTTCTCTTCACTGTGGTGAATCCCTGGTTATGTTTGTCTTCTTGGTAGCATCAAAAATCAATGCTAAGAACAAGACAGACACGACTAGGGAAGAGGTAGGCGATGGTGGTGGTGTCCTTGTGGTCGTGGTGGAGATGGAGACGGCGGAGCAGACATGGCAGTGTCTGCCATGGTCGGGGGAAGAGGAGAAATTTGGGGGAAGTGTATTTGGGGAAGAAGAGAGTGGGTGTTTGTTTTGGGTCGATGGGTTTGATGCTTAGATGTTGAGCGGGCGCATCCATTTTGATGATTTGCGAAGCTCAGCGGTAGGATGATGAGATGATGAAATGAATCGGACGGCAAGATAGAAGAAGGCTCTGAGCGACCGTTGGATTAAGTGATACAACGAAGCTGACGGCTCCAGATGGAGTTAGGTGCTGTAGTGTTAGACAGGAGTTTCAGACTTTGATGTACGGCGATGCTGCGACCGTAGGATGCTGAGATGATCCAATCTGACGGCTAGAAAGGGAAACGGGTATGGATATAGGAAATGGATTTGGGTGAGGGTTTTGGGCCTTGGGTATGCCAAGCCCATATCTTCTTTAAGAACAATTCTTCCTCTTCAAGCCCACTTCTCGTTGATCCGGCTCTTGCAAACATCATTCTTCGCTTCCTCCTAGCGAGAGTCTTTGCCGTTCCTTTGCTCTTTTCGCTCCGTGAGATATTTTTACTTTATTTAGTAGCTAAAAATGCAAAATTAATTAAGAAAAGTATTTATTCTTGAAAACAACGAAAATAAAGAATATGGGATAAAATGTAGAATTAATGCACAAAAGATGAGTTAAATGCCAACAAAAAGGGATAAATATATACATTATTTGGCACTCATCAGTGCCAATAAACGCCCAATAAGTATAATAAGAAAGCGTGTCGCCATGAAGAATGAAAAAATAACGATTAGGAGAACCGCCAAAAATAGAGAAAATCATAGAACCGTTGATGAAGCACAATCGTCGATAAAAATACCCTACAAAATAAGGATTAGAAAATTTGACGAAGACCCCGCCGCGACAGAGAAGATATAACTAAGTATAAAAACTGTACATATTTATATATCGTCTAATCGATAAATGTATACTTGCCACCTATAAATAAGAATCACATCACAAGTCTCCATTCCAAGGCCTCATCAAGCTTAGGTTAAACAATTAGAACGAACAACTTCACTAGCTTATCGATTAATGTATCAATAATGTATGTTCAAATTTTATACATAAAGAATAGATACAAAGGATTGATTGCAAAGAAATATATCTGAGAAATTACTTCATGCTAAAATATTCTTGGTATTGCAGTTCATATAAGAACTATCTTTGATGTATCCACCACATAGTTCATTTCACTAGATAAATGATATTATATTGCCTAATGTAAATAATCCGGTTGGGGATGCAATTATTATCCATCTTTGTTTCAGCTACACTTTTTGTGCATATACTATCTTTGCTGGTGAAATTCTTTTCTCTTTTTACCTCCCAATAAATATTACCACACCAACTCTCAAGGATAATTGTCTTTTACGTCTTGTAAAAGGTAGGATTATTATGTATAATTTTATCACGTTTGAGTGTTAATTATGACCGCACTCAAATTTCATGATAGACTTAAGTCTGGTAAGTAAATAAATGGTTAGGATTAAGTGGATTAAGGGAGCAGAATGGTGGAAATATTAAGGGTAAAGATAAGTTATGAACTTTAGGTCATCTGTTGTATTAAATACGGTATCAAAATCTAGAAAATACTTATTAGTGTCCATAAACAAATATTTAATTTCCTCAGGTAACGTACTTCATAACCTTCCCATAACTATAAAACACCAAGCAGTGACCATTAGCATTGTACTTATTTTTCATTTTCAAAGGTTGCTTCTAATTCCAATCATGATAATCATCAGTTCAATGATCTTCTTCACGCTTATATTATTTTATTAATATTCTTTTCACAGTCGGTTGATGCTTTTTTTCCTATTTTTAACAAAAAGATTTTCACCGTGGAAAACGATATAGACCCAAAAATAGCTTTAAAAATTCATTCAGATCAAGTCAAGATGATTTTGGTGTGCATGCAATATATTACAAACAAAGTCTATACCGGATATTTCGTGTTAATTCTTCACAATCAACTAAATTTATATGCAGATCAAGTTGGTATGATCCTAATGGGAAAAAGTACCACATAATGGAGTTCTATACTTACAAAACAAATAGAGACTATAATAGATTTTGTTTAGGTAAATATTTTTCGGACATTCGTCGAGATGGTGGCTACTATGGGCAATGTGAAGTAGATAAAGAGTTTTCGTTCAAAAATATGTTTTCTTACGAATGATTCCAATTCCATATTGACAGTGGAGAATCCTGTAAGAGAATCTAATGTTGGATGAATTCCAAGTAATAATTTTCAGGAGAAACTCGATGTCAATCTAGTTTCGTTTTCTAATATTTAAATTCGGGTTCTTAGACTTCAGAGTAACAATCATATCATTAGAAAGAGGTTTTATAATATTCAATTGAATTCGAACCCTGATGAGTGCTAAAAAAATGCATATTTCTATATATTTTTCTTGGCATTTAACTCATCTTTTGTGCATTAATTCTACATTTTATCCCATATTCTGTGTTTTCGTTGTTTTCAAGAATAAATACTTTTCTTAATTAATTTTGCATTTTTAGGTACTAAATAAAGCCTGGTTAACTCACGGAGCAAAAAGAGCAAAGAAACGGCAAAGACTCCCGCAGAAAGGCAGCGAAGAATGATGATTGCAAGAGCCGGATCAACTAGAAGTGGGCTTGAAGAGGAAGAATTGTTCTTAAAGAAGATATGGGCTTGGCATAACCAAGGCCCAAAACCCTTACCCAAATCCATTCCCATTATCCATACACATTTCCATGAGAGCCGTCAGATTGGATCCATCTCATCATCCAACGACCGCCTCATCATTGTGCATCAAAATCCGAAGCTCCTGTCAAACACCATGGTACCTAACTCCATCTGAAGCCGTCAGTTTTGTTGTATCTCATAATCCAACGGTCGCTACATACCTCTCCATCGTAGCCGTTCGATTCAATCTATATGAGATCATCCAACGCTCTTTACTCGTTGTTCGTAAAAGTTCTCTATCCCTGCTTCACACCCTAGCAACCGAACACCTACACCCCAAACAAACATACCCTAATCTCATTATCCATCGAGCTCTCTTCTCCCAAATTTCATCTTCTTCTCCCACTGCAACTTCTTCCCCGACCATGGCAGAACTGCTCTCTGCCTCCACCTCGAGCTTCACCACTTCCACCTTGACCCTACATCCCAGAAACCAAGACCCATCACTCTAAACTCTATCTCTCTCACCTCTATCTCATTCACACTATGAGATAAATCTAAGAGAGCTAGGGTTTGAGTACCAGTCGACATGAGCATCAGAGAGTATGGGAAAAGAAGGAGAGGACGAGAAGGAAGCATGGGTCGAGCACAGGGGAAACAAATTCAGAGAATCAGTGAGTTTAATTTCCAATTTAAAAATTAGGGTTTCCAATTTAGGGTTTCTGAAAATTTGGGTATTTTGTAATACTATAAAAGGGAAGTGTTAGGGATGTAGAAAGTATGCCTGGACTAGCCAGAGCACCACCAAGAGGACTGGAATAGCCAGTTCCTCAATTGTTCATGTTCTGTTGTTGTTTCAATTCCAAGTTCAATTAATGCCTAATTCAATGTATTGTTATCAAATGTTATTTATGTTCTAAATCCACCACTAGGGTGAGAAGACCCTTAAGCCATGTTGGTTAGCCTTTAGGTTGATTCTTGTAGAACTCAAAATAGTCTAGGCTAGCTAAATTCCTAAAAGCCTCACTGACTTGTGATTAGTGGTGCTGTAAAAAGACCACTAATGCTAGGGGTTAGTGGTAGTTCTAAGGGATTAACCAGCCATATTAATTAGAGACCTAGAAACCTAAATGACCTGTGATTGTTTATGCTTTAATCAGATAGGAAATGCTAGGGGTTAATCTAAGGATTTTAGGTTAGATAACTTTCCACATGAATTGCCCTGGCCAAGAGACTAGCTTGAACTAGACCCTCTTGTCCATTAGGGACAAGGATTTAACCTAGGTGAACTAGTCAGGTGAAAGAGAAATCTTAACCCTAGAATCACACTTCCATTCCCACTGTTTTCATTTTCTTCACTACTTTTTCCACTGTCATTCTTAGTCACTTTCTTTGCTTCCTGCCAACATCTCACAGTTATATTTTGTCACTTCCTTGCATATAGAATTATCTTAGGAGGATCTCAACACACACCCAGTCTCTGTGGTTCGACCCTGCCTTGCACACTCACTACAACAGACCCTGTGCACTTGCAGGTATCAGTTTGTAGGTCTTTTTAGAAACCTACCAAGTTTTTGGCGCCGCTGCCGGGGACTTGGCTGTGCTGTTTTGAAGATTTCTTAGCCATCTTGCATTTCATTCTAGTCCATTTGCATCATTGCATCATTGTCTGCAGCAGCATCTTGCATCTGCATTGCATTCCTGCATAGTGTAACTTGCATAACCATTGCATTTGCATCTTCCCTGTTTCAGTGTAACATTTTTTGCATTATTGCATCATAACTTGCATATTCATCTCTTGTCTTTGCATACTCACTTGCATTCATTACATCTTGTTGTTCTTACTATTTTGTTGTTGTGCCTCACTTTCTTCTTTGAGCTGCAGGTACAACTGAAGTTCTGCTCTGTGCCTTGTGGTGCCTCTGAACTTGTGGTGCTGCTGCTGTGGAGCTGGTGCTGC
This sequence comes from Papaver somniferum, assembly GCF_003573695.1. Lineage (NCBI taxonomy): Eukaryota > Viridiplantae > Streptophyta > Magnoliopsida > Ranunculales > Papaveraceae > Papaver > Papaver somniferum. Next base: position 1,796,191 of record NC_039367.1, read on the forward strand.
ACTATTGTTGCTAGAACTTATGCTGCTGTGGTGCTCCTGCTGGTGCCAGGCCAAGTCTGCTGCAACCCCTGCTGCCTGGTGCTAAACTGAGCCATTAAAGCCCAACTGGGTTGTAAGCTGCAGAAGGTGAACCAAAGCCCAACTGGGCTTTTGCAACCAAACTGAGCAGCTGGGCTGTGCTTAAGCAAGTAAGCCTAAACCCATTAAGAGAACCCAACCCGTGGGCTTCCATTTTTAATTTGTGGGCTTGTAATAATTTTTTCCATTTTTCTGTTGGGTTTGTAATTAATTTCTTGTGGGCTTGTTTGTTTAATTGCTTGTGGGCTTGTGGTGTTAGATTGATTTGGGCCTGTAGTTTTAAATTAGAAAAACTGAACTTTTAAAAGCCCAACTGGGCCTTAGACCAAACAAGCAACAGTTGGGCTATTTCAAAAGCTACATTGGGCTTCAGTTTGCATACACATTGTGGGCTTAGTTCACCTTCCCTTGGCAAAGCAATTTCTCCCACCAATGTGGGCTTGCTCCCAACACTGAAACCAAAATTCTTGCTCCCAATACTAAAACCAAAATTTTTTCTCCCAATTAAAAACCAAATTTTTCTACCTCTTTAAAACCAAATTTGCCCCATCAAAACCAAAAGCTCCCAAATGGGCTTTGTCTTCAAAGTCTAAAACCAAAGTTTTCAAAACCCAGTAAACCAAAGTGTTTTCTTTTCCTATTAAGTCCAAATTTTCTAAAACCCATTAAAAACCAAATTTCTTTTTTAAACCCGACAAAACCAAATGTTACCCATAAAAACCAAATTTTCCCAAAAATCCAAACCCATTAAAAACCAAATTTTGGGCTTTGTAACATAGTTACTTAGCTTTTGAGCCAAATCATGTCTAGATCTTGGTCTACAGTTGGGGAATACAACAAATCCCTTAGAGAACTTGCGTATGGACATACTCCACGTTATGAACCTCCCATAGACCATGATGTCAATAGTTATAGGAATTATTATGGACATTTTCAAAGTCCCGAGCCTCAATACATGAACCCTAATAACTATTCACACATGCATCATTCACCACAACGTGAAAATGAACATTTTGCTAGTGCCTCACTCACACAATCATCACTGATCGATCAATTAGAAGCTCGAATCACATCTTTAGAAATGCAATCACATGAGGAATCTGTCACATCTAATTTCTTAGGCAACCTGAAATCTATGCATGTCCCGCATGTGGTAGTTTAGACCACCCTGTTGAGAATTTTCATATTTTGCATAATTTTAGGCAATCTAAGAAAATCCAAGGTATGAAATGCCCATAAATTGTGAGAATGGTAGTCATTGGGACCATAATCAATCCTTTGAGGGTTGCGATCAATATTTTGTAAACCCTAATGACCATGCACACATGTACCATTCACCACAATTTGAACATGAAGAATTTTGTACTCCCATGAATTTAGACTCCACCACAGAAGCTTTAAGACTCAGTAAGCAAAACTTTGATAGATCTACATCATGAATTCAGGCATATTTAGATCAGATTTTGCTTCACCTACAAAAGGAGGAAATTCATGAGGAAATGTATGTTGTCCCTAATGAAGTGTCTAGTCCCATTCATGTAAATGATGTTGAATATGAACCTAATTTAGAGGAACATGAATCGACTAATGACACCACCACTGTTAATGAGGACCAATACGCATGCTACCATGATGATGATTATGATGATTATGATGATATGTTAGAAGAAAATGAAAATATTGTGGAACCTGTTGGTTCAATAACATATGGCTTCTCGCCCTCGACCTTCATGAATGTTGTTTTTTCTAATACTCATTGTAATTCATATGATTTTGATATTGACATGGGATTCGTACAATTATTCTGCGAAGATGAGCATGACATAGGAATAGTTGAATCTTCTGTAGACACTAATGCTAATATGCATGAAAATATATTTGATGTGTCTGATTCTCTACCTAGGTCACATTGTGATATTTCTCCTGATTTGCCGATGCATGAGAATAAATTTGTTGATGATGTTGATGACTCTGATTGTGATCTTGACAATTTGTTTGATGATTGTGAGCATGTTGTGACACGTGTAGAAGACTTAGGAGATGTTGATGTGATTAGTAATGATGTGCCTATCGTCCTACATAAGTCACAATCTGATGGCCTTCCACCCAACCTAGATTTGGTTTGTACCCATATTGTCAAACCGACTTTTCTGAGAGTCCCTAATCTAGGTTTGGAACTGTGTGCTTCCCAAGTCCTTTTGGACTATTTTGCATCTAAGTATAATATCTTTGAGGAGCCACAGTTGGAATTAGCATGTTTGCCCGTCCCTATCACAGTTCATTTCGAGCTAGACCTTGTGCATGATGAACCCCCAAAATTGCGAGATTTTGTTTCCAAAATTTTGTCCGTTGAAAAATCCAGGTTTGGGGGTAGCTCATTTTGTTTCACAGTTTCACTTGCGTTTATTTCCTGTTATATTTGTGTGAAGCTGTTGAAACCTCTACACTTTGTCTTTTGGGTTGATCCTCAACTCTTTAGATTGTTAGTGTATGGTGAATTTTTTGTATATAATCCAGTAGATAAAATTTCTTAAAACCCTTTTGTTCCTTTTGTATATATTTTGCTAATCTAATATGATCTCGGCTGACATATGTTGGATTCTTGCCTTGAATAACGGAGTTCTAATCTTTCTTTCGCCGAAATCGGGTATTCTCTTTCCTTTTTCTCTACTCAACATGATCCTCTTCATATGTTGTATTATAATTTTGTTCATATTTTGAAACATTGAGGACAATGTTTAGTTTAGGTTTGGGGGTGAAAAGTAGATACTTTGATAATATGCCATAATTGAAAACAAGAACTCCTTCTTTTTGAAAAAATTCAAAAAAAAAAATTAAAAATGAAAAAAAAAACATAAAAATGGAGCTCATTTACCTTGAAATGTTGACTCTTGTGCAAATATAATTTTTAGGAGTCTTAGTCTAGATATTTAGGCACCCTGATTCTAGCACAATTCACATAGTGATAAGAAATTTGCACGCGCACGATCTACCAATACATGTATAGCCTCATCCTTGAGGTGTTCTATCGGAAGTTTTAGTTGCCAATCACTTTAGAATACTGAACGAAACTTGACTAGCTTGTTCTTTGGTTGGTTGGGATAGAAGGTGGAGGTTACATTAAGAAAGACAACCATCGAATTTAACTGGGTGCATCAAAAAGGGCTACCTCTTGCAAAGTGTCATGTAATTTTTTGTTTCCTTTTGTATATGTATCAAAAGTGTTTTCTTATCAAAAAAAAAAAAAAAAACGATGTATATATTCAAAAAAAAAAAAGAATGAAAAAAATGAAAAAATCAATCAAGTATTTATCAATTCCATCCTCTCTTGTTCCAAAAATAAAAGAGAGTAGTCAATGTAAATAAGAGTCATGTAAAGAGTCATTTTGTTGTTTCATTGTAATAAGCAAGGAGGGTGTATGCCATTGATGTACAGCGCGAGTAATTGTGAAACACCTCCTACTCATTCACAATTCTCGTAAAGTCCGGACAGCTAGCTAGATTTCGACCTTGGTTCTTAGCCTGAGAAACTATCTCTTGGTGATTAGTAGTCATAACATCCGATCTTTCTTTACACATGTGTAGATACACTTTACACTCTTATCACATGTCTTTATTTGTTATCAGTGCTAGGATTGTGCCTTTGATAGCTAGATTGACATCTCCATTTTGCTGTGATCTTCTACTATCTTGCACATGTCACATTTCATGGAATCTGAGATTATATTTTGTCCTAGAACTTTGTAGGTACGTTCTAAGCAAACCTTCACGAGACTTCACTCGTCCACTAGGGACACTTAGTGGTTTAAAAGGCTTAGTGCATACGCTAAATGCATTCGAGAGACCAGCGACAGTGGTATAGGTAGGATTTCCTTAGTTTTGTTTTACTTGAGGACAAGTAAAATTCAGGTTTGGGGGTATTTGATGAGTGCTAAAAAGTGCATATTTCTATATATTTTTCTTGGCATTTAACTCATCTTTTGTGCATTAATTCTACATTTTATCCCATATTCTGTGTTTTCGTTGTTTTCAAGAATAAATACTTTTCTTAATTAATTTTGCATTTTTAGGTACTAAATAAAGCCTGGTTAACTCACGGAGCAAAAAGAGCAAAGAAACGGCAAAGACTTTCGCAGAAAGGCAGCGAAGAATGATGATTGCAAGAGCCGGATCAACTAAAAGTGGGCTTGAAGAGGAAGAATTGTTCTTAAAGAAGATATGGGCTTGGCATACCCAAGGCCCAAAACCCTTACCCAAATCCATTTCCATTATCCATACCCATTTCCATGAGAGCCGTCAGATTGGATCCATCTCATCATCCAACGACCTCCTCATCATTGTGCATCAAAATCTGAAGATCCTGTCAAACACCATGGTACCTAACTCCATATGAAGCCGTCAGTTTTGTTGTATCTCATAATCCAACGGTCGCTACATACCTCTCCATCGTAGCCGTTCGATTCAATCTATATGAGATCATCCAACGCTCTTTACTCGCTGTTCGTAAAAGTTCTCTATCCCTGCTTCATACCCTAGCAACCGAACACCTACACCCCAAACAAACAGACCCTAATCTCATTATCCATCGAGCTCTCTTCTCCCCAAATTTCATCTTCTTCTCCCACTGCAACTTCTTCCCCGACCATGGCAGAACTGCTCTCTGCCTCCACCTCGAGCTTCACCACTTCCACCTTCACCCGAAATCCCAGAAACCAAGACCCATCACTCTAAACTCTATCTCTCTCACCTCTATCTCATTCACCATATGAGATAAATCTAAGAGAGCTAGGGTTTGAGTACCAGTCGACATGAGCATCAGAGAGTATGGGAAAAGAAGGAGAGGACGAGAAGGAAGCATGGGTCGAGCACAGGGGAGACAAATTCAGAGAATCAGTGAGTTTAATTTCCAATTTAAAAATTAGGGTTTCCAATTTAGGGTTTCTGAAAATTTGGGTATTTTGTAATACTATAAAAGGGAAGTGTTAGGGATGTAGAAAGTATGCCTGGACTAGCCAGAGCACCACCAAGAGGAATGGAATAGCCAGTTCCTCAATTGTTCATGTTCTGTTGTTGTTTCAATTCCAAGTTCAATTAATGCCTAATTCAATGTATTGTTATCTTCAAATGTTATTTATGTTCTAAATCCACCACTAGGGTGAGAAGACCCTTAAGCCATGTTGGTTAGCCTTTAGGTTGATTCTTGTAGAACTCAAAATAGTCTAGGCTAGATAAATTCCTAAAAGCCTCACTGACTTGTGATTAGTGGTGCTGTAAAAAGACCACTAATGCTAGGGGTTAGTGGTAGTTCTAAGGGATTAACCAGCCATATTAGTTAGAGACCTAGAAACCTAAATGACATGTGATTGTATATGATTTAATCAGATAGGCAATGCTAGGGGTTAATCTAAGGATTTTAGGTTAGATAACTTGCCACATGAATTTCCTGGCCAAGAGACTAGCTTGAACTAGACCCTCTTGTCCATTAGGGACAAGGATTTAACCTAGGTGAAAGGGAAATCTTAACCCTAGAATCACACTTCCATTCCCACTGTTTTCATTTTCTTCACTACTTTTTCCACTGTCATTCTTAGTCACTTTCTTTGCTTCCTGCCAACATCTCACAGTTATCTTTTGTCACTTCCTTGCATATAGAATTAGCTTAGGAGGATCTCAACACACACCCAGTCTCTGTGGTTCGACCCTGCCTTGCACACTCACTACAACAGACCCTGTGCACTTGCAGGTATCAGTTTGTAGGTCTTTTTAGAAACCTACCAAACCCTAGCATACTTTCCCCACTTAGTTGCTACTTGAGAATCAATAGGATCTGGATTACCTATATTTTTAAGCATATCGAATAATTTGATGGGATTTAATAAACTTATTGGGAGACCTTAAATATGAATCCAGAAATAGACATACCTAAAATCATACTCCTCAACCAACAGTTCATCTTGACATCTCTCAATAATCATTAAACTTGTTTTACATACCAAGGGGTATCCTGAAGAACAGCCTCCAGATCACATTGAAATTGAAATTTAGCATTACAATAATCTACCAATATGTGTGATATTCATAGTGCCAGAAGGTTTCCAAACTTTTGCTAACACTTCATTGAATATGTTTATATTATATTCTTTCCCCGAACTAAACTTGAAGATTAAACACTTATTTGTTTCCTCTTATAATAAAGTTCATCTTATGTAAAATCTCTTCAATCTCAGTACCATTAGATGATGATAAAGCCTTAAGTAGAGAATAGAAAAAAAGGGAAGAAAGATAGAAGAAGAAACAGGGATTAGAAAATATATAGGAAGGAAAGAAAAGAGGAAGCTGAGATTGGAAAAACAAAGCTTAAGAATCACCGATCGGTGACATAGAAAACTCCCATCTGAAAGGGAGAAAAAACATCAAATAATATGGAAGATAAAATCCTTCTTTGAATCCAATCACTTGCTTAAATCTATAAATTATACATTTATTTCTATCATTCTTCCCTGGGGTCAATAATCCTTCCTCACTTGCTGACTTTAGGCATATATCCTTAATTATGCCATATTAGTTACAAGATTATTTCAAAAATTCTTATACGTTGAATAGAATCTTTATTTAGTAAAATTATTTCACCTTATCATGCAACGTATGTGCCTAATTCATATTGTAAAGGAAAAGAAAAAAGGACTGAAATGGTGTCATAGGCCTTAAACTTCATATGTATGTGTAAAGACTTTGACACAGTTTAATGTTCTTTCTTGATTGATATTCTTATGTTTCCGCTTTTCTCATGATTGGTGTGTTATCATTTATCAACGTATAAGTACCATTGACATTTCTATCATGCTCAGCTCACGAATCTCCATGTTTTTCTTTCAAAACAACTAGAGGTTTGCGACTAGGAGATCCTTTATCCACTTATATTTTTATATTATGTATGGGATCCTTAACTAGATACCCTGTAAGGATTCTCTAGCTCGTCAACGCTATTTGACCGGTCTAGAGATGATCAAGAGACAGTTTAGCCGTTATTGACTTGTTTAATTATATATGAACCATAATTTATAGAAATTAGTAAAATAATAATTTGGAAAAACAACTAGTACCCTTAGATTTTCTCGAAAATTTATACAAAATGGACTACTAGAACGCGTAATTTGGACAGCAGACGAGAAAGATATCGTAATCGAAAAATTATCGTGACATGTTTGACTACCTGTCAAACGTGAGATTGACTTGACCGTTGACTTGTCCTTTCACTGTATTGACCGGACCTCTAATTAGATGGACCTCTGTTTAGTAGTTGGTCATCCCTTAATATTTTTGAGTGGTTAGTAATGGTAAAGAAACTTAATTAACTTAGATCAAACAGTTAATAGTTAATTATATTTAGATTAAGATTAATCACTTAATTACGTTAATTAATGATATAGATATTTTTGTTTTGAAAACTAAAATTTTCTTTAAAAATGAGTTGTTGTTCCATCGGGGATTTTTATAAGAAATGACTCACCGTATTTTGAAGGTGTAGGTGATGGTGGAGGGAAAAAAGCCAAATTTTCAAAGGTTTCTCTCTCCAAACCAGAGCTTCTATCTCCTTTCTCTTTTCTTCGTCCTATAAGGTTTTGTGTCTATGGAGACACAAGATCAACCAAAACCTCCCGATATAAGTGACAGATCTCGAAGTAACCTACGATTCAAACAAGGAAGAAACAAATCTCGTTCAAAATCAAGACCCAATCTTGCTACGAACTCATTTAAGCAAGTTACTGCTGGTCCGTACAACAATGGAGGTATTTCAAATATCCAAGGAGCAAAAACAGCACTGGAACTCGCTCATATGCAAACATCGTGAAGAGGATATCGCTGGAAGTCTCTTCCATTGATGCAGACTCACTATCTCACCCTCCAACTCGATCCTCTACGGGTGAGATGGTCATCAAGATCCCTAAAGAGGTGATTTCCATGTCCAAGGAGAACTGGAAGTTCAGTTTAGTGGGTCGTTTTGATTTTAAGGCTCTGAACATGAAGTTCGGTGAAGTGAAACAAGCTTTAACTGATCTATGGAAGCTCATTGACCATGTTCAGTTCATACCATGGGTGAAAGGATACTTTATCATTAAACTTTGCAACGAGATAGATAGAAAGATTGTGAACTACGAAGGTCCGTGGCAAGTGAACTCTCAGCAGCTCAAAGTCCTTCCATGGACTCCCATGTTCAATCCAGAATTTGAAAAGGTCACAAGAGCTGCTGTTTGGGTACGTTTTCCTCACCTTCATCTGGAATATTGGGATGAAGAAATCCTATTTCGAATAGCTAGAGGCCTTGGCAAACCAGTAGCTGTCGACCCAAGAACTCTGAAACATGAATACGGGTACTTTGCGGCGGTTCTTATAGACATCGACTTTTCCAATCCGCTAGAAAGCATTATCATTGATGATGAGGATCTTCCGACAGGCTTTTACGTTGATTATGAGATCTACAATAAGCCAGATTTCTGCGATCATTGTAAATCAATTGGTCATGTTGAAAGAAACTGTAGGAATAAGAAGTACAACGATCTGAAGAAGCTATACGATTTTGAAACCGATCAAGAGAAGAAAACAGTTCTGAAAATGGAGATAGATGAGCTCAGAAATGCTTGGAAGAAGAGGGAGTTCATCGGTAATGTTAGCAGGGCAGGCAAGACCTCTGATGCTGCAACAAATCCAATTGGAGGAGCGGCGTTTCAAGGAGTCCATACTATCATTCCAAGCACTTCAAGCAGTGAAGATGATCAGTTCGATCATGGAATTCATCAAGAACAGGAAGTTCATCAAGATCATGAGGTTCTTCAAGACCATCAAGATCAGAGCCTAACTTCAGCTGAGTTGGTCGACATCACTAGCTCTCAGGAAGCTAGAAGTGTAGTTGTCGGTCAAGACAATGTTGACGCTACTAGACCTATTGGAATGGTCCCTTTCAGTCTGACGGAGCCTCCTGTGGTTGTTGGGAACCAGCCTGGTTTTTCTCAATCAGAGGGAACAACTTCCAACGGCTCTATGCTTGAAAAGTCCCCAGCAGAAGGTACCACTTCCTACGGACCTAGGTCTGAACCTGCAGCTGACGCTGACACCTCAAAGTCTGGAATGATTCCCCACGCGGAACCCAAGAATATCAGCTCTAATCTTGTCATGTCACCTGCAAAAGAGACCACTTTCAACGGCTTCAAGCCTGACGAGTCACTCTCAGGGGGGACAACGCTAACTCATTTGGATGAGGAGTATCAAGACTTGGATGAGGGCAATCAGGATTTCCTAATCAATTACAACAATCAGATTAAGATAGCAAAAGACTTAACTAGAATTTCTGACCTGGCTCAAGCCAAACTTGAGCAGGCTAAGGCTGAGCGCCAAATTATGCGATATCGCATCAAAGAGAAGAACATACAAGCTGAAGGTTCTGGCATCAAAGAGAAGAACATACAAGATGAAGGTTCTGGGACCGCCGATGGGACAAAGGCTACAATCGAAGAGGCTACTCATACCATGCAATGCAGGAACAACATTGTAGTGGAGGAAACTAATAAAATAGAATGGGGGGCTGCCAAAGATGAGGAAGATCGCCTGAAAAAGGAACAAGCAGCGAAGAAGAATGCCGAGCTTCTGGTAAGCAAGAAGGCCTCGAAGAAAACATCAAAAAAGAAGAAACAACAAGCTAAGGTTGTCCAAGAAGATGAAAAGGGTCCAGCAAGCCCTTCTGATAATTTGATTACTTAATGTCTGTAGTTTGGTCTTGCAGGCATGTCTGCTGTTTTTTGTCCTCTTCGTTTTTTATGAAGTAAGGTCGTCTCTCTGTAGGACTGGCATCTTGTTTTTCGCTTCATGTAGGCTCTTTTGCGTTTGGCTTTTGGCTAAAGGCTAAAGAGACCTATCCCTTTCTGTTTGCGCTTTTTTTCAATCCATTCTTTGATCGAGTAAAAAAAAAATTAGGTGATGGTGGAGGTGTAATGAAAGTTTGTTTTAAGGGGTAAATAAAGAAAAAATATGAATAGGAAGGAGAGTTCTTTGGTATAGCTTGATAGTTCCATGGGAGATGATTGTTGTAGGTTGGATAGTAAACTTAAAAGACTTGAGAAGCGAGATCAGGGATTAGTGTATTGTTTAGCTAGAATCTAACTAGTGGTGCTGAAATAGAAGAATAAGAAGAAAAAGGTATATAATATTCTTAGGTTGAAGATGAAGCTTATATATGGTGATGATGATATCATGGGAATAATGGAAACAAGTTTAAGAATCAAAGGTAACATTTTTAATCTACTCTAGAATATTTTTGAAGAATTTGGTAGCTATTAGATATGAAAATAGCTCTAAAACAATTATGTACTTCTTAATGTATGAAAACATGATTTTATGTGAAACTTAGTGTTCACTGACCAACTTGTAGAGACTTCATTAGGTACCATAGGTTAATAATTGGAAGTATCTCTATAAATATAAATTATAGTTGATCAGGTGGTGATTATGATCATATAAAGTTTGTTTATTTTGGTTAAATAATGAGTGAGATGTAAGCGATAGAAAATGAGTCGACACATCTGAAACCAGGTGTATTTAGTCACTAGCATCAATAAGTTGGAGCTTTTTCGGATATGTTAGAATGTTATTTGGAAAATAATCAGTAGGAAAAAGTTGTAGAGAATTATTCCTTATTTCTAGTGGGCCGTAGATTGTTTAAATTGGATTTATAGGTTATAATATAGAGACCTTGGAAGTGGACCATTTAAGCTGTATTTGGTATCTCGACACTTGGAGTTTTTTCAATGAATTGTGAAGAAGATGACCGAGTCAGATCGCTGACTCAGTTAACTCCTCTGACTCGATTTGAGTCAGACTTTTTTATGAGTATTTTTGGTTGGCCGACTTAGTGGACCGTGCCGTTTAGGCTCGCGGGCTAGGGTTAGGGACACATTCACTCTTTTGATGTTTTGGACCACTTATGTTTCGAATTAGCTTCCGGTTTCTTCTGCAAAGTTGTAGCATTTTTCGAATTAGCTTCCGGTTTATGATACCCAATTTGACCCAATTTGGATAAGTAGATATTGTTTTATCTCAAAATTACTTATTACTAAGTTATGGAACCATTAATAAAACTAGAACAATAAGTAATTTGACTTACACTATAACTAGAGACATGTATGATATTATGTTATGAACCTTGTATGAGCCTATTGGCTAAATTGTTAGAGTGCTTGTGTGATTAACAGTTGGTGTATATGAACAACGATCAATTCAAAGGATGTATTAGTGGATTGAGGATCTCGAGGTAGGCATGGCTTATCATCAAATCAGGTGGGAACTCTTGTAACCTTCTTGCAATCATTAAGATTTTTGTACATTGCGTGCATGATGAATTCTTATTAATGAGCATGTTTGTTTGTAATGAATCGGTATGTTGTGTGACATGCATTGTATGATTTTTCCTGCTAGGAGTGTCTGTGGTTTCCCCATAGCTTCTAGCTAAGTCAAGTAGGCCAGCATCCCCTTGGTTGTATATTATTTTAGTAGGCTGGAATCCCCCAGTTATATATTATTTAGTAGGTCGGCATTCCCACGATTGATTATTATAATTTTATATTAAATTTATTTAGTAGGCCGGCATCCCCGCGGTTGAATATTATTACCTTATTTAGTAGGCTAGCATCCCCCAGTTTTATATTATTTAGTATGACGGCATCCCCTGTTCTGATATTATTTATTATATTAACTTGGGAGAATCACAGGTGTGCATATTACGCTTGTTTTGTCTAACTTTCTGATCTTGATGGTGATATTCTGAATCATGGTTTGTATGAGCACTCTGTGTGGATGATGTTATTATTATTGATTGGAGTTTCTCTTGCATCGTCTTCTCCAATGAGTTTGGCGATGTTAGGGTAATACTTGCTTCATGATGCATGAATTTTCGAATGTTTAGTTCTTCCTAGTTCTTGATAATTATTATTCTTTTACAAGTGTGAGCATGTTAGTGATTACTTGAAAATTATATGTTTCCACTAAGCACCTCTTTGGGATGATGATCTCACACGTTTCCAATTCAGTTTCAGTTATCAGAATATAAAGTGCTCGTGAAGATATCCGTTTTTGTACCTTAAAGCTTTAACGATCTAAAGATGTTTATGCATCTTTCTATATGTATGTATTCTTTGATTATTTGTAAAACACCATATATTTATGTATTCATAACACTTGAGAATCTTCATTTATAATGAATATCAGAGGGCTTGGGTTGGGTTTAGTTCACATTATGTAATTACGATTCGTAGATCGATAATTTTCAATTAGGACGTAATCTTATTAACTAAGTAGGTTTAGTATTTGGGACGTCATACCCCATCCATGATGAAGACAACCAACTAATCTATGGAGTAAGCATTAGCAAAGAGGTTGCAAGTGTTTCATACTTGCTCTTTGTTAATGATTTCCTCATATTTGTCAAAGCTTCTCAGGAGGAGGCAAATAAGTTAATGGATTTGATCAAAGATTTTAGTTGTATCTCTGGTCAAGTGATAAACTCTGACAAGTCTTGTTGTTTCTTCAGCAAGAATCTACACCCTGAGCATACTATTTCCCTTATGAATATTTTGAAGGTTAAGAAAATTGATTTCAAAAAGAAATGTTGTAGTATACTTATCTTTATTCGAAGGAGCATAACTGGTTGTTTTAATCATCATTTTGATAAAAATAAAAAATAGAAAATAAAGCAGCTTACCCAAGACGGTAGACCCATAATCCCGCAATATGTTTTTAAATCTTCTCATGTATACCATATGAGTACTTTCCTCATACCCGTAATCTGTTTTAAAATCTTCTCATGCATACCGTATGAGTACTTTCCTCATACCCGATACCATAATCCAGAAAAATAGAACAAACCCAGAGGGATTTTAGGCATGGAAAGTGGGGCGACATTAGTTCCCACAAACTTCAAGGAGGTTTGCGATTTAAGGATTTGAGAGTTTTTAGCATGTCAATGTTTGTTGAACTATCTTGGTATTCAATTCACTCCTTAAATGAGTCGTGCGTCAAAATCTTGAAATGTAAATATTTCAAATACTGTCATCTTTTGCATAGGGAACCAAATGACTCTTCCTAGGTATAGAAGGCATTTGTGTAAGTTTGGAAATTATTAGAGAAAACACCATTTGGGAAGTTAAGAATGGGCTAGATATTCATGCTTTTAATGACAAATGGATACCATATGCATATGCTTGTTACTGATTTGGTTTTTCCTCGTACTAGAACTTGGAATATTGGTCTCGCAAATGGTTTCTTTGTTAGAGATAATGCCCAAAAAATCATCAACACTAGAATTCCTCTCACGGGAAGGATAGGTTAATATGGTCACATACCAAAAAATGGTGATTTCTGGTTAAAACCTCTTATAAAGCTCTCACATGTGAGTTAAACCACATGTATAACCCCAATCAAACTCAAGCAACCTATAAAGCTCTTCGAAACATACCCATCCTCCCTAAAATCCATTTCTTTATCTGGAAATGCATGCATTGAAAACATCCTCCAAACAAGATCTAGACTCCCACAATATACTAGTTTTACAGATCCATGATGCTTGTATGATACAAATTCAACTGAGACAGTTGAGCATATTTTTCTATACTGATGGAAGTTTTCTGGGAAATACATCCTTTGAGCATTATGTTATTTTTGAAGTTGATTCTGATTTATCTGTGAAAGCCTGGTTTCACAAATGGATGAAATATCTGAAAGACTATACTTTGCTTTTATTTTTTAGGGAATGAATCTGCGCACGGGTGTAAGATTGGACTGGGCGCAATTATTGTGTTCTCCTCGAAGCAGTGGATTTTTGTTTGCAGTTATTGGATACCATATTGCACCGTATTCTCTATTTGATGCAACTTTATATGCACTTAAATTTAAGTTTTCACATTAATTTAAGGTGGATAATGTTCGTCTAGATTCTTACAAGACCAACAAATAACAACCACATACGATGTTATATCTCAACACAGCAAAAACTGCAAATATAGTTATTAATTTGTTGACCGAAGCAACATTAACTATAAAATTCGACAAATCATGACATTGACAAATATCAGAATGGAATCGCAGGTGCATCACCCATATACATCATAAGGTGAGAGACATTTAGAACACAACTCTAGGACTGAAACAAACATTGTTATGGTGGTTAATTCACTTAATTTGGCAGAGTTAAAACAAATTAATTACAAGGTATTTATCAGAAAACTGAGACAATCTTTAATTGCAAGAAATCTAATACAGGGGCTTCACATTTCAATAGAGAGGCTTCACATGGATTTTTAGTGATTGAAAAGTTAGTTACGGGGTGTCTTGATGCAATAAAAAATGTCCAAGTTACCATCCATCTAAAATAGAAAAACCTAAAAGCTAAAATCAAAACCTAATTCCAATTCAAAAACCTGCTCCTCTCTTTCATACCATAAATTCTTACCTCTTTTTTTCAAAAGAAATTATTTCGCTGTCTTCGATTAATCAACGATTGGAAAAATTTGTGATCACGGGTTGAAATCTGTATAACCATAACCAAGACATTAGGATTATGGGATATAGTTAAATTAGTGAAATCAGGGAAAAAAAAGGATTAATTGACTTTTGGTATTTATAGTTTGTCCAAAACTAGCGTTTGGACTAACATTTTTCCAACTTAGTGTTTAGTACTCGGAAATCGCGTTAAATTTGGTTGACTGGGTTAGATCAAGTTTTAATTAACTTAGCATCTAAAATATATAAGAATTTACTCCTATATCCTTGACTTGTTGAAAAACTACATTGGAATTGGATATGTACACCCACAAACTAGCTCTCTTATCTCCTTTCGTCGCCGGCGGCACAATCATCTGATCATTCTCTTCGCTTCCTCTCATTTTTCTCCTCGGATCATTATCACTTCTTCCATCTCCAACTCACCCCATTTGCTTCTTCTTTTTGAATCCTCCTTAATCAGATATTCAGATCATATTTACCTTAACCCCTAATTTAAATCAAGTTTTCAAGCCGATAAAGCAGTAAAGAACTGCTGCTGCTGCTATTATTGATGTTCGTCGATGGTGAAGGAGATTAAGAGCTGGTTTTAGAAGATCAAAGCTTGAGTAAGAGTTTATTTTCTATTTCGACATTGTATTGAGCGTCAAATCAGGGAATAAATGGTCCACTGCCATTGATATTAAAGGTGAATGCTGGTGATTAATGAAGAATTAGAATCTTGGTCGGATTTAGGACTTGGGTTGTTGTCGGAATTAAATGGAATGCAGGGAAGGAGCTAGGAGTTTTATCCATTAATATTAATTGAAACACCCATCACTTGTTTGATTAAAAGTCTTAGTGACTAGCCCTGTAACAAAAGGCTATTATCATTAAAATGGGAGGTGAATGAAGATATTAGACGGTGGTTTCCGGAGTGAATAAGAAGGGTCTTGTGCATTTTCTGAGTTTGGATTGGACATAGAGTTTTGAAGCTGTGAAGATGTGAAAGAAACAAATCTTTTTCGCTCTCTTTCTCTAATATGAATCGTTCATTGTAATGGATTCTATACTAAGAGATGTTTGTAGAATAGTTGAAAGATCTTTTGCAATGGATTAATGATCTTCAAAATGAGAAATTTTGCTTGTATCAATCAATTTGCAGCTGCTGAGCACCCAAAGCAATCTCTTCTCTTGATCAATTGCCCAGGTCCTGACAGACGTATCTAGAGCACGAGGTTATTTGTGGCTCCAAATACAACAATAACATAACCAGCTTTTTCTTCGAGGTTAGCTGAACCTGAATCTCATATGATGTGTTTAGGGTTCGTTCCTTTATATTGTAGGTCGATAATTGTGAACTATTGGCGGAAGAAGAGAGTAAAGAATTAGGAAGTGGATATTCCATGATGGGATTAGGAAAGTCGTTGGATTTGAGGACCACTTCAGGGGAACAATTGTAAACTCAGATTAATTTATTTGAGAAAATTAATTAAATTCATGTCGGTAACAGTCAACTACAGTCAACGTCAATTTTAGATACCAACCACTAAGTTGGACAAATGTTAGACCAAACACTAATTTTGGACAAAATGTAAGTACCAAAAGTCAATTAACCCGAAAAAAAATTAAGATTGCAGATTCACTTACAATTAGGTATTCTTAGAACTCCTAACCTTAGATAATAACAATAAAAAAAAATTGTGTTGTTACGGTTAGGTTAATAACCGTAAATAGATTTATGGTTAGGTTAAGCCCAACCTTAAGAAATCATGTGCATTGCGATTCTCTTGATACGTGCCTCTTGATCCTGTGCATGAAAAATATATGGTAATAAAGATTTATTAAGATTTTTTAGGAAGATTTTTTTTTGTTAAGGTTCACTGGAATAAATCAATTAATGTAGAGATATTTTTAGGATTACAAATAGTGAAAATAAATAGTCTAATGGAAAATCAATAAATATATGTTGAGAGCTTTTAGGAAGAACAATTACCATTGAGATTTGCTCATTTTTCGCTTATGCTGGGACCAACAAAAATTCTTAAAATTTTCCTTAAATGATTTCTGAACATTTTTTAATTTATCCAAAATTCTTTGGTTACCAAACTAAAAATTCACAGATTTTATAGTTATCAAACTAAACACGTTTTTACCAAAGTAAACTAATTACCAAACTGAAAATTCTTTGATTTTCTGTTGAATAAAATCTTGAATTGTACCAAGGCCTAATATCTGTGTTTGTTGAGAAAACTTCTCCTCTCTCTCGTAACCGGTTTCTCTAGTGTTTCTCTTCCCGAATTACGAATTTCCTGATTTGTTTCAATTGTGATCCAAATCTATTAGATCTTTCGGATTGATTTAGTTACAATCATTAGTTACTAGTATTATTAAATAAATCATCGTTTTTTCTTCAAAACGATTTTAGGGTGTGCGTATGATCATGGTATTTTTATTTTTTTTATTAGTTGATTTCATATATAATGGCACCTATATGCCTATTAGAAGATTATATCAGCCGTAATGGCGTTTCCATTGAATGCTTTCATCACAGATATATCATCGAGAACAATTTTTCGGAAGTGGTCATGATTTTATAATCTTTTGAAGATAAGTGTCTCCAAGAAGTGATGGTGATAACAATGAAATGGGCATGTTATTCCCTTCCGGGAAAATTTACTCTTAAAGGAGAAGAAAAATTAAATTGGGCAGATTATTCCCTTCTGAGACATTCTACTCTTAATGTAGAAGATAAATTCAGATGGCAAGAATTTATTTCACATACCATGTTTCAAATATCAGTTTCATCTGTAAAACAAGATATATGTAATATTTTATTGTTTCTATCTTTGATGTACTTGGAATCGATGTATTTAATTTTACAATATTAATGAAATCAAGATGTTTCCTTGAAAAAAAACAAAAATCTGGAATGACCAAACTAATTAAACACGTTTTGATTAACAACAATAAATATTTTAACTAATTAAGGTTGGTAACTTAACAACCAAAGCCGTAAGAAGCCTTACGATTAGATTTTTTTGTCACACCCAACTATAACAATTTTTTTTTAATTCTTAAATTGGTTTCCCCGACTAAGTTACGGTTAGGACTTAGGAGTTCATGTTCACCTAATCGTACGCTTATTTTACAGCTAGTTTATAAAGGAAACACTTACAGTAAGCCGGTATGAAAAGCTAAAAAATTCAGTATTTTTACATATTGTAACCAAATTTTATCGGATTCACCTACCTGAAATCTTTTCCTGAAATAACTCATTTAATTGAGCAAATCAAAATCTAGGATTTTTCAAAAAAAACTATTTTTTTTGTTCCCTCCAAAAACCGATAACACAAACTCTAACGTTTTCCTTTAATTATAAATCAATATCATTAATCTAATCTAATATTGGATTAGCCAAGCTAATTTATTGATCAACACTGATTAAATGAGGGTTTTTAGCCATTATGAAAATATTTTAGATATGGGATTTTTGAAATTACTAATAGATGATCTATTTTTGTCCTTTTTTAAAGCCCCTCTATTAGAATGTGAAGCCCCTATATTAGGTTTCAATTAAAATCTCCGCAATTGTTTGCATTGAAGTACCTCTCACAAAATTTATACTTTTTTATCGGTGTTAACCATTTGTCTAGAAAATGACTGATAGAGAATAGCATATTATTCTTCATGTCACTCATAACTATGGTCCTAAGAGCAGTTTCTATGGACTCGACAAACTTGTAGTTTGTTCATTTTGCTCCCACATGGACTCAACAAATATGAAAAACGGATGGGAAAACCAACAAATTTGAGGGTTTGTTAAGTGAGGCAGAAGATCTCACGCGCGCTTGACGGAAAAACGGGCGGTTGTATCCCAGAAACGCTGACGTGTGACCCAAAACCGCTAGTTTTTCCTTCACACACCAGTGTCTGAAATGGATCCTCCAACGTGTGAACCAAAACCGCCAACGGCTAAATCTAGACGGCTGAAAAATCTTTTCATCCAATGGCAACAATTTTGAGTTCTAATAATACTCCTCATTTCAACTCCAAATTCACACATACTACACATTCTAAATCTCTTCACTCTCAAATCATCTACAAAAATACCTCCCAGAGTTCGTGGTGTTAGATTCACTCAACAAGAGGATTTAGTTATTTGTAGAGCCTTTGTTTTCACACACAAGATGTTGTTATAGGAACTTAGCCGAATCAACGTTGTGTTTATGGGAGAAAGTTTATAGAATGTTTGCCGCTGAAACGAGGAACATTTATGGGCGTGATTTTTACAGATTGTCGCATCGTTTTAGTGAAATTAGTCGTCATGTATTGGAATTCCTAGATGTACATCTGAAAGATGGTCCATCTAAAGCACATCGTTACTTCTCTTGAATGCCTTTACCGGTCTTTACAATGGAAGAAGTTGTTACTCTTGTTCGATGTTGGTTACATCGTATGATGAGACCAATGTAAAGTGATTATTTCTGAGAAAGAGTACTGGAACATTTTGTAGCGTCGCGGAACGAAACCATAAGAACCAGTAAGAGCCTAGAACTAAGATTTTCATTTATCACTAATGATGTCAAACACACACAGAAGTTTTGTGGATGGTTAACGATAGCAATTCTGGATTATCGAACGAAGAACTGGTGAGTATACCTTTGTCCGCACTGATCAACTGCATCATAAATATCTTAACTGTTTTTATCTGTTTTACAGAAAACCATCGCTCGCACCAAGTTTACTGAAGAAACCGGAAGATAGTTTAAGCATTTTGAATGATACGAATTTTGTAGAGATAATGTCGCTGGATTTGTTGTAATTTAATTTGGGTTTGTTGTCATTTATTAAAATGTATTTTGATGTTATATGCAAGTTTAAAATGTAACAAATATCGATGAATCTGAAATTAAAGTCTATTGTAAATTCAATATATTTTCTTTTATTGATATCACTGTCAGTTCTTACAAGATATAAATTTAGACAATAATAAAAAGTAAACAACTTCAATAAAAATTAAGTACAAGCTTTGACCTCATGTTTATCTACATTTGACGTATCTTCCATTCGACGTGCTCTTTCACAGTTTCGCTTTTGTTTTTGAATTTTTTGTTATTAACTTTCAAAACTTGAGCTCTTCTTTGCTTTTTAACGAAACATTTTCTTGGAGTAACTTATTTTCAATAAAAAGTGGATATTCCATGATGGGATTAGGAAAGTCGTTGGATTTGAGGACCACTTCAGGGGAACAATTGTAAACTCAGATTAATTTATTTGAGAAAATTAATAAAATTCAGGTCGGTAACAGTCAACTACAATCAACGTCAATTTTAAATACCAACCACTAAGTTGGACAAATGTTAGACCACACACTAATTTTGGACAAAATGTAAGTACCAAAAGTCAATTAACCCGAAAAAAATTAAGATCGCAGATTCACTTACGGTTAGGTATTCTTAGAACTCCTAACCTTAGATAATAACAATAAAAAAAAATTGTGTTGTTACGGTTTGGTTAAGCCCAACCTTAAGAAATCATGTGCATTGCTATTCTCTTGATACATGTCTCTTGATCCTGTGCATGAAAAATATATGGTAATAAAGATTTATTAAGATTTTTTAGGAAGATTTTTTTTTGTTAAGGTTCACTGGAATAAATCAATTAATGTATTAGGATTACAAATAGTGAAAATAAATAGTCTAATAAAAAATCAATAAATATATATTGAGAGCTTTTAGGAAGAACAATTATCACTGAGATTTTCTCATTTTTCGCTTATGCTGGGACCAACAAAAATTCTTAAAATTTTCCTTAAATGATTTCTGAACATTTTTTAATTTATCAAAATTCTTTGGTTACCAAACTAAAAATTCACAGATTTTATAGTTATCAAACTAAACACGTTTTTACCAAAGTAAACTAATTACCAAACTGAAAATTCTTTGATTTTCTGTTGAATAAAATCTTGAATTGTACCAAGGCCTAATATCTGTGTTTGTTGAGAAAACTTGTCCTCTCCCTCGTAACCGGTTTCTCTAGTGTTTCTCTTCCCTAATTACGAATTTCCTGATTTGTTTCAATTGTGATCCAAATCTATCAGATCTGATTTTCAGATCTTTCGGATTGATTTAGTTACAATCATTAGTTACTAGTATTATTAAATAAATCATTGTTTTTTTTTTTCAAAACGATTTTAGGGTGTGCGTATGATCATGGTATTTTTATTTTTTTTATTAGTTGATTTCATATATAATGGCACCTATATGCCTATTAGAAGATTATATCAGCCGTAATGGCGTTTCCATTGAATGCTTTCATCACAGATATATCATCGAGAACGATTTTTCGGAAGTGGTCATGATTTTATAATCTTTTGAAGATAAGTGTCTCCAAGAAGTGATGGTGATAACAATGAAATGGGCATGTTATTCCCTTCCGGGAAAATTTACTCTTAAAGGAGAAGAAAAATTAAATTGGGCAGATTATTCCCTTCTGGACATTTTACTCTTAATGTAGAAGACAAATTCACATGGCAAGAATTTATTTCACATACCATGTTTCAAATATCAGTTTCATCTGTAAAACAAGATATATGTAATATTTTATTGTTTCTATCTTTGATGTACTTGGAATCGATGTATTTAATTTTACAATATTAATGAAATCAAGATGTTTCCTTGAAAAAAATAAAAATCTTGAATGACCAAACTAATTAAACACGTTTTGATTAACAACAATAAATATTTTAACTAATTAAGGTTGGTAACTTAACAACCAAAGCCGTAAGAAGCCTTACGATTAGATTTTTTTGTCACACCCAATCGTAACAATTTTTTTTTAATTCTTAAATTGGTTTCCCCGACTAAGTTACGGTTAGGACTTAGGAGTTCATGTTCACCTAATCGTACGCTTATTTTACAGCTGGCTTATAAAGGGAAACACTTACAGTAAGCCGGTATGAAAAGCTAAAAAATTAGTATTTTTACATATTGTAACCAAATTTTATCGGATTCACCTACCTGAAATCTTTTCCTGAAATAACTCATTTAATTGAGCAAATCAAAATCTAGGATTTTTCAAAAAAAATCTATTTTTTTTTGTTCCCTCCAAAAACCGATAACACAAACTCTAACGTTTTCCTTTATTTATAAATCAATATCATTAATCTAATCTAATATTGGATTAGCCAAGCTAATTTATTGATCAACACTGATTAAATGAGGGTTTTTAGCCATTATGAAAATATTTTAGATATGGAATTTTGAAATTACTAATAGATGATCTATTTTTGTCCTTTTTTAAAGCCCCTCTATTAGAATGTGAAGCCCCTATATTAGGTTTCAAGTACAATCTCCGCAATTGTTTGCATTGAAGTACCTCTCACAAAATTTATACTTTTTTATCGGTGTTAACCATTTGTCTAGAAAATGGCTGATAGAGAATAGCATATTATTCTTCATGTCACTCATAACTATGGTCCTAAGAGCAGTTTCTATGGACTCGACAAACTTGTAGTTTGTTCATTTTGCTCCCACTGTGGACTCAACAATATGAAAAACGGATGGGAAAACCAACAAATTTGAGGGTTTGTTAAGTGAGGCAGAAGATCTCACGCGCGCTTGACGGAAAAACGGGCGGTTGTATCCCAGAAACGCTGACGTGTGACCCAAAACCGCTAGTTTTTCCTTCACACACCAGTGTCTGAAATGGATCCTCCAACGTGTGAACCAAAACCGCCAACGGCTAAATCTAGACGGCTGAAAAATCTTTTCATCCAATGGCAACAATTTTGAGTTCTAATAATACTCCTCATTTCAACTCCAAATTCACACATACTACACATTCTAAATCTCTTCACTCTCAAATCATCTACAAAAATACCTCCCAGAGTTCGTGGTGTTAGATTCACTCAACAAGAGGATTTAGTTATTTGTAGAGCCTTTGTTTTTCACACACAAGATGTTGTTATTAGGAACTTAGCCGAATCAACGTTGTGTTTATGGGAGAAAGTTTATAGAATGTTTGCCGCTGAAACGAGGAACATTTATGGGCGTGATTTTTACAGATTGTCGCATCGTTTTAGTGAAATTAGTCGTCATGTATTGGAATTCCTAGATGTACATCTGAAAGATGGTCCATCTAAAGCACATCGTTACTTCTCTTGAATGCCTTTACCGGTCTTTACAATGGAAGAAGTTGTTACTCTTGTTCGATGTTGGTTACATCGTATGATGAGACCAATGTAAAGTGATTATTTCTGAGAAAGAGTACTGGAACATTTTGTAGCGTCGCGGAACGAAACCATAAGAACCAGTAAGAGCCTAGAACTAAGATTTTCATTTATCACTAATGATGTCAAACATTACACAGAAGTTTTGTGGATGGTTAACGATAGCAATTCTGGATTATCGAACGAAGAACTGGTGAGTATACCTTTGTCCGCACTGATCAACTGCATCATAAATATCTTAACTGTTGTTTATCTGTTTTACAGAAAACCATCGCTCGCACCAAGTTTACTGAAGAAACCGGAAGATAGTTTAAGCATTTTGAATGATACGAATTTTGTAGAGATAATGTCGCTGGATTTGTTGTAATTTAATTTGGGTTTGTTGTCATTTATTAAAATGTATTTTGATGTTATATGCAAGTTTAAAATGTAACAAATATCGATGAATCTGAAATTAAAGTCTATTGTAAATTCAATATATTTTCTTTTATTGATATCACTGTCAGTTCTTACAAGATATAAATTTAGACAATAATAAAAAGTAAACAACTTCAATAAAAATTAAGTACAAGCTTTGACCTCATGTTTATCTACATTTGACGTATCTTCCATTCGACGTGCTCTTTCACAGTTTCGCTTTTGTTTTTGAATTTTTTGTTATTAACTTTCAAAACTTGAGCTCTTCTTTGCTTTTTAACGAAACATTTTCTTGGAGTAACTTATTTTCAATAAAAAAGTGGATATTCCATGATGGGATTAGGAAAGTCGTTGGATTTGAGGACCACTTCAGGGGAACAATTGTAAACTCAGATTAATTTATTTGAGAAAATTAATAAAATTCAGGTCGGTAACAGTCAACTACAATCAACGTCAATTTTAAATACCAACCACTAAGTTGGACAAATGTTAGACCACACACTAATTTTGGACAAAATGTAAGTACCAAAAGTCAATTAACCCGAAAAAAATTAAGATCGCAGATTCACTTACGGTTAGGTATTCTTAGAACTCCTAACCTTAGATAATAACAATAAAAAAAAATTGTGTTGTTACGGTTTGGTTAAGCCCAACCTTAAGAAATCATGTGCATTGCTATTCTCTTGATACATGTCTCTTGATCCTGTGCATGAAAAATATATGGTAATAAAGATTTATTAAGATTTTTTAGGAAGATTTTTTTTTGTTAAGGTTCACTGGAATAAATCAATTAATGTATTAGGATTACAAATAGTGAAAATAAATAGTCTAATAAAAAATCAATAAATATATATTGAGAGCTTTTAGGAAGAACAATTATCACTGAGATTTTCTCATTTTTCGCTTATGCTGGGACCAACAAAAATTCTTAAAATTTTCCTTAAATGATTTCTGAACATTTTTTAATTTATCAAAAATTCTTTGGTTACCAAACTAAAAATTCACAGATTTTATAGTTATCAAACTAAACACGTTTTTACCAAAGTAAACTAATTACCAAACTGAAAATTCTTTGATTTTCTGTTGAATAAAATCTTGAATTGTACCAAGGCCTAATATCTGTGTTTGTTGAGAAAACTTGTCCTCTCCCTCGTAACCGGTTTCTCTAGTGTTTCTCTTCCCTAATTACGAATTTCCTGATTTGTTTCAATTGTGATCCAAATCTATCAGATCTGATATTTTCAGATCTTTCGGATTGATTTAGTTACAATCATTAGTTACTAGTATTATTAAATAAATCATTGTTTTTTTTTTCAAAACGATTTTAGGGTGTGCGTATGATCATGGTATTTTTATTTTTTTTATTAGTTGATTTCATATATAATGGCACCTATATGCCTATTAGAAGATTATATCAGCCGTAATGGCGTTTCCATTGAATGCTTTCATCACAGATATATCATCGAGAACGATTTTTCGGAAGTGGTCATGATTTTATAATCTTTTGAAGATAAGTGTCTCCAAGAAGTGATGGTGATAACAATGAAATGGGCATGTTATTCCCTTCCGGGAAAATTTACTCTTAAAGGAGAAGAAAAATTAAATTGGGCAGATTATTCCCTTCTGAGACATTCTACTCTTAATGTAGAAGATAAATTCAGATGGCAAGAATTTATTTCACATACCATGTTTCAAATATCAGTTTCATCTGTAAAACAAGATATATGTAATATTTTATTGTTTCTATCTTTGATGTACTTGGAATCGATGTATTTAATTTTACAATATTAATGAAATCAAGATGTTTCCTTGAAAAAAAACAAAAATCTGGAATGACCAAACTAATTAAACACGTTTTGATTAACAACAATAAATATTTTAACTAATTAAGGTTGGTAACTTAACAACCAAAGCCGTAAGAAGCCTTACGATTAGATTTTTTTGTCACACCCAACTATAACAATTTTTTTTTAATTCTTAAATTGGTTTCCCCGACTAAGTTACGGTTAGGACTTAGGAGTTCATGTTCACCTAATCGTACGCTTATTTTACAGCTAGTTTATAAAGGAAAACACTTACAGTAAGCCGGTATGAAAAGCTAAAAAATTCAGTATTTTTACATATTGTAACCAAATTTTATCGGATTCACCTACCTGAAATCTTTTCCTGAAATAACTCATTTTAATTGAGCAAATCAAAATCTAGGATTTTTCAAAAAAAACTATTTTTTTTTGTTCCCTCCAAAAACCGATAACACAAACTCTAACGTTTTCCTTTAATTATAAATCAATATCATTAATCTAATCTAATATTGGATTAGCCAAGCTAATTTATTGATCAACACTGATTAAATGAGGGTTTTTAGCCATTATGAAAATATTTTAGATATGGGATTTTTGAAATTACTAATAGATGATCTATTTTTGTCCTTTTGTTAAAGCCCCTCTATTAGAATGTGAAGCCCCTATATTAGGTTTCAATTAAAATCTCCGCAATTGTTTGCATTGAAGTACCTCTCACAAAATTTATACTTTTTTATCGGTGTTAACCATTTGTCTAGAAAATGACTGATAGAGAATAGCATATTATTCTTCATGTCACTCATAACTATGGTCCTAAGAGCAGTTTCTATGGACTCGACAAACTTGTAGTTTGTTCATTTTGCTCCCACATGGACTCAACAAATATGAAAAACGGATGGGAAAACCAACAAATTTGAGGGTTTGTTAAGTGAGGCAGAAGATCTCACGCGCGCTTGACGGAAAAACGGGCGGTTGTATCCCAGAAACGCTGACGTGTGACCCAAAACCGCTAGTTTTTCCTTCACACACCAGTGTCTGAAATGGATCCTCCAACGTGTGAACCAAAACCGCCAACGGCTAAATCTAGACGGCTGAAAAATCTTTTCATCCAATGGCAACAATTTTGAGTTCTAATAATACTCCTCATTTCAACTCCAAATTCACACATACTACACATTCTAAATCTCTTCACTCTCAAATCATCTACAAAAATACCTCCCAGAGTTCGTGGTGTTAGATTCACTCAACAAGAGGATTTAGTTATTTGTAGAGCCTTTGTTTTTCACACACAAGATGTTGTTATTAGGAACTTAGCCGAATCAACGTTGTGTTTATGGGAGAAAGTTTATAGAATGTTTGCCGCTGAAACGAGGAACATTTATGGGCGTGATTTTTACAGATTGTCGCATCGTTTTAGTGAAATTAGTCGTCATGTATTGGAATTCCTAGATGTACATCTGAAAGATGGTCCATCTAAAGCACATCGTTACTTCTCTTGAATGCCTTTACCGGTCTTTACAATGGAAGAAGTTGTTACTCTTGTTCGATGTTGGTTACATCGTATGATGAGACCAATGTAAAGTGATTATTTCTGAGAAAGAGTACTGGAACATTTTGTAGCGTCGCGGAACGAAACCATAAGAACCAGTAAGAGCCTAGAACTAAGATTTTCATTTATCACTAATGATGTCAAACATTACACAGAAGTTTTGTGGATGGTTAACGATAGCAATTCTGGATTATCGAACGAAGAACTGGTGAGTATACCTTTGTCCGCACTGATCAACTGCATCATAAATATCTTAACTGTTGTTTATCTGTTTTACAGAAAACCATCGCTCGCACCAAGTTTACTGAAGAAACCGGAAGATAGTTTAAGCATTTTGAATGATACGAATTTTGTAGAGATAATGTCGCTGGATTTGTTGTAATTTAATTTGGGTTTGTTGTCATTTATTAAAATGTATTTTGATGTTATATGCAAGTTTAAAATGTAACAAATATCGATGAATCTGAAATTAAAGTCTATTGTAAATTCAATATATTTTCTTTTATTGATATCACTGTCAGTTCTTACAAGATATAAATTTAGACAATAATAAAAAGTAAACAACTTCAATAAAAATTAAGTACAAGCTTTGACCTCATGTTTATCTACATTTGACGTATCTTCCATTCGACGTGCTCTTTCACAGTTTCGCTTTTGTTTTTGAATTTTTTGTTATTAACTTTCAAAACTTGAGCTCTTCTTTGCTTTTTAACGAAACATTTTCTTGGAGTAACTTATTTTCAATAAAAAAGTGGATATTCCATGATGGGATTAGGAAAGTCGTTGGATTTGAGGACCACTTCAGGGGAACAATTGTAAACTCAGATTAATTTATTTGAGAAAATTAATAAAATTCAGGTCGGTAACAGTCAACTACAATCAACGTCAATTTTAAATACCAACCACTAAGTTGGACAAATGTTAGACCACACACTAATTTTGGACAAAATGTAAGTACCAAAAGTCAATTAACCCGAAAAAAATTAAGATCGCAGATTCACTTACGGTTAGGTATTCTTAGAACTCCTAACCTTAGATAATAACAATAAAAAAAAATTGTGTTGTTACGGTTTGGTTAAGCCCAACCTTAAGAAATCATGTGCATTGCTATTCTCTTGATACATGTCTCTTGATCCTGTGCATGAAAAATATATGGTAATAAAGATTTATTAAGATTTTTTAGGAAGATTTTTTTTTGTTAAGGTTCACTGGAATAAATCAATTAATGTATTAGGATTACAAATAGTGAAAATAAATAGTCTAATAAAAAATCAATAAATATATATTGAGAGCTTTTAGGAAGAACAATTATCACTGAGATTTTCTCATTTTTCGCTTATGCTGGGACCAACAAAAATTCTTAAAATTTTCCTTAAATGATTTCTGAACATTTTTTAATTTATCAAAAATTCTTTGGTTACCAAACTAAAAATTCACAGATTTTATAGTTATCAAACTAAACACGTTTTTACCAAAGTAAACTAATTACCAAACTGAAAATTCTTTGATTTTCTGTTGAATAAAATCTTGAATTGTACCAAGGCCTAATATCTGTGTTTGTTGAGAAAACTTGTCCTCTCCCTCGTAACCGGTTTCTCTAGTGTTTCTCTTCCCTAATTACGAATTTCCTGATTTGTTTCAATTGTGATCCAAATCTATCAGATCTGATATTTTCAGATCTTTCGGATTGATTTAGTTACAATCATTAGTTACTAGTATTATTAAATAAATCATTGTTTTTTTTTTCAAAACGATTTTAGGGTGTGCGTATGATCATGGTATTTTTATTTTTTTTATTAGTTGATTTCATATATAATGGCACCTATATGCCTATTAGAAGATTATATCAGCCGTAATGGCGTTTCCATTGAATGCTTTCATCACAGATATATCATCGAGAACGATTTTTCGGAAGTGGTCATGATTTTATAATCTTTTGAAGATAAGTGTCTCCAAGAAGTGATGGTGATAACAATGAAATGGGCATGTTATTCCCTTCCGGGAAAATTTACTCTTAAAGGAGAAGAAAAATTAAATTGGGCAGATTATTCCCTTCTGGGACATTTTACTCTTAATGTAGAAGACAAATTCACATGGCAAGAATTTATTTCACATACCATGTTTCAAATATCAGTTTCATCTGTAAAACAAGATATATGTAATATTTTATTGTTTCTATCTTTGATGTACTTGGAATCGATGTATTTAATTTTACAATATTAATGAAATCAAGATGTTTCCTTGAAAAAAAACAAAAATCTGGAATGACCAAACTAATTAAACACGTTTTGATTAACAACAATAAATATTTTAACTAATTAAGGTTGGTAACTTAACAACCAAAGCCGTAAGAAGCCTTACGATTAGATTTTTTTGTCACACCCAACTATAACAATTTTTTTTTAATTCTTAAATTGGTTTCCCCGACTAAGTTACGGTTAGGACTTAGGAGTTCATGTTCACCTAATCGTACGCTTATTTTACAGCTAGTTTATAAAGGAAAACACTTACAGTAAGCCGGTATGAAAAGCTAAAAAATTCAGTATTTTTACATATTGTAACCAAATTTTATCGGATTCACCTACCTGAAATCTTTTCCTGAAATAACTCATTTTAATTGAGCAAATCAAAATCTAGGATTTTTCAAAAAAAACTATTTTTTTTTGTTCCCTCCAAAAACCGATAACACAAACTCTAACGTTTTCCTTTAATTATAAATCAATATCATTAATCTAATCTAATATTGGATTAGCCAAGCTAATTTATTGATCAACACTGATTAAATGAGGGTTTTTAGCCATTATGAAAATATTTTAGATATGGGATTTTTGAAATTACTAATAGATGATCTATTTTTGTCCTTTTGTTAAAGCCCCTCTATTAGAATGTGAAGCCCCTATATTAGGTTTCAATTAAAATCTCCGCAATTGTTTGCATTGAAGTACCTCTCACAAAATTTATACTTTTTTATCGGTGTTAACCATTTGTCTAGAAAATGACTGATAGAGAATAGCATATTATTCTTCATGTCACTCATAACTATGGTCCTAAGAGCAGTTTCTATGGACTCGACAAACTTGTAGTTTGTTCATTTTGCTCCCACATGGACTCAACAAATATGAAAAACGGATGGGAAAACCAACAAATTTGAGGGTTTGTTAAGTGAGGCAGAAGATCTCACGCGCGCTTGACGGAAAAACGGGCGGTTGTATCCCAGAAACGCTGACGTGTGACCCAAAACCGCTAGTTTTTCCTTCACACACCAGTGTCTGAAATGGATCCTCCAACGTGTGAACCAAAACCGCCAACGGCTAAATCTAGACGGCTGAAAAATCTTTTCATCCAATGGCAACAATTTTGAGTTCTAATAATACTCCTCATTTCAACTCCAAATTCACACATACTACACATTCTAAATCTCTTCACTCTCAAATCATCTACAAAAATACCTCCCAGAGTTCGTGGTGTTAGATTCACTCAACAAGAGGATTTAGTTATTTGTAGAGCCTTTGTTTTTCACACACAAGATGTTGTTATTAGGAACTTAGCCGAATCAACGTTGTGTTTATGGGAGAAAGTTTATAGAATGTTTGCCGCTGAAACGAGGAACATTTATGGGCGTGATTTTTACAGATTGTCGCATCGTTTTAGTGAAATTAGTCGTCATGTATTGGAATTCCTAGATGTACATCTGAAAGATGGTCCATCTAAAGCACATCGTTACTTCTCTTGAATGCCTTTACCGGTCTTTACAATGGAAGAAGTTGTTACTCTTGTTCGATGTTGGTTACATCGTATGATGAGACCAATGTAAAGTGATTATTTCTGGGAAAGAGTACTGGAACATTTTGTAGCGTCGCGGAACGAAACCATAAGAACCAGTAAGAGCCTAGAACTAAGATTTTCATTTATCACTAATGATGTCAAACATTACACAGAAGTTTTGTGGATGGTTCACGATAGCAATTCTGGATTATCCAACGAAGAACTGGTGAGTATACCTTTGTCCGCACTGATCAACTGCATCATAAATATCTTAACTGTTGTTTATCTGTTTTACAGAAAACCATCGCTCGCACCAAGTTTACTGAAGAAACCGGAAGATAGTTTAAGCATTTTGAATGATACGAATTTTGTAGAGATAATGTCACTGGATTTGTTGTAATTTAATTTGGGTTTGTTGTCATTTATTAAAATGTATTTTGATGTTATATGCAAGTTTAAAATGTAACAAATATCGATGAATCTGAAATTAAAGTCTGTTGTAAATTCAATATATTTTCTTTTATTGATATCACTGTCAGTTCTTACAAGATATAAATTTAGACAATAATAAAAAGTAAACAACTTCAATAAAAATTAAGTACAAGCTTTGACCTCCTGTTTATCTACATTTGACGTATCTTCCATTCGACGTGCTCTTTCACAGTTTCGCTTTTGTTTTTGAATTTTTTGTTATTAACTTTCAAAACTTGAGCTCTTCTTTGCTTTTTAACGAAACATTTTCTTGGAATAACTTCAAAAACTTGAACTTTCCTCTTACAATTTTCGATGTTTTTAAAACTTCCACATATCTTAGAAACAACGGCTTCAAGTTTTGCATCGCAAAAAAGTGTGATCGCCTTTTCAGTCATTTCACCAACAATAAAACTAAAAAATTGAAAATAGATTTAGAAGAAAAAATTCTAGAGAAGTGAATTTTGGTGTGAGTAAATTGTTTGAAGATCGCGGTAATTTATACAGATAAAAAACTGAACGTTTTCAATTTTGAAAAACCAACGGTTGTCGGTTTTACTACAAACGCCCGCAGTTGAATATCACACGCCGAATTTTTTCTTCACAGTTTGGCGGATGTCGTATGGCCTGACGCTTAATGATCAAACCGCCCACTTCTTTTTCCATAGTGAAAAACGTGTTTGGCCATCTACCTGGGTCAACAAAACTTTTCATTTGTACATGGCCGTAGGAATTGCCGAAGGAATATTTGTAACTTTGTACATTTGGAAAACATTTTAAAAGGCCCATCGTAAGTATCACTCCTTTGGGTACGGAGACTGGGGGAGTACATCCTGAAAATAAAAACATTGAACCAGAAACCAACACTCGTTCTTTGCTTCAAAAAGAAAAGATAAAAAAAACACTCACCAGTCAGAAAGAATTGGTATGTTTCGAACAACAAATTCATTCAGTATAGTGTTAATAGATGAGACGAACCCAAATACTCTATCAATCGTATCTTCATCTTCAAACACAACAGCAAATCAAGTTTCTCGATTTCCAGGTTTGTATTCATTCCCAAATTTATTCCATTAAACCCCACTCTGATAAACCCTTTTCTACAAACCTAGAATTTCAACATTCTAATGAAAAACCCATCTCATATACTGAATATTCAGACCTAATTTACAAAACCCACGCTCTGATTAATCCCTCTGTAATTGTAAAATCTCTTTCTCACAATCTTTCTTATCTCTGGGAGAATCAGAAAAATGAGAACTTTGTTCAAGTTTCATCTCTTAAAGAAATTCTTCTAAAACTCTCTGATATATCACCTGAATCTATACGTGGGTTTTGGAGGGTTTCGGGTTTGAGACCTCATGATGTTCATCAGATTTTATTGGGTTTCAATTTTGATTGTGGGAATTTTGCAAATGAAAAGGAAAAGGTGGGATTTTTATGGGAATTGTTTAATCTTGCTTCTCAGGATTTTCAGCATTTGCCACAATCATATGTTATCATGGCTTCCATGCTTATCAGGGTTGGGTTGCTCAAAGAAGGTGAGTCTGTTCTTAGGATTATAGAGCCTCTGGGGGTTTTATCAGGTTGTCATGACATCTCCAGTGAGTTGATTGAAGGGTATGTTAGAACTAGAGACTTAGAAAGTTCAGTTTCGGCATATAATTGGTTGAGAAGTCAAGGTTTAGTCTTGTCTAATTTGTGTTATAAAGGTTTTATTGAGCTTTTGATTGAAATGAACAAGATACAAGTAGCATATAAGGTGTTTGTTGATATGGTTGATGTTGGGATTGGACCTAATGACGCGGGGAAGTGCACGTTAGAAGTTATTGTAAAGTCATTGTGCAAGGAATGGAAGATTCAGAAAGCTAGAAATCTGGTTAAGAAGGTTATATCAACTGGTTTCAAACCTAGTTATGGAGTAGTTAATTTGATAGCCAATGGATACTGCGAAAAGAAAGATTTTAAGGATTTATTGAATTTTTTGAGTGAGAGAAAGTGTGCACCGGATCCGGCAGTTTGCAATAAGATTTTACAGTCTCAGTGCAGGGATTTTGGTACAGAAGAAGCTTACTTGTTTATGAGGGAATTGGAGCATTTAGGCTACAAACCTGATGAGATAACATTTGGCATCTTTATAAGTTGGAGTTGTCGAGAGGGGAAGCTGAAAGATGCTTTTATTTATCTTTCAGAACTTTTGTCTAGACAATTAGAACCTGATATTTATTCTTATAATGCTCTCATAGCTGGGTTGTTTAAGGAGGGCATGTGGAAAAATGCGAAAGAAGTATATGATGAAATGATTAGGGGAAGGATAATACTTGATGTATCTACTTGCAAGGTTCTCTTAGCTGGTTACTGTAAATCTAGACGATTTGATGAAGTGAAAGAAGTTATTAAGGAGATGGTTAATCATGGTTTAATTCAGTTATCTATGGTAGAGGATCCTCTGTCGAAGGCGTTTACAATTTTGGGTCTCGACCCATTGACGACAAAAGTGAAGAGAGATAATGATGCTGTTCTTTCGAAAGCAGAATTCTTCGACAATCTTGGAAATGGTTTATATCTAGAAGCAGATGTTGATGAGTATGAGAGGACTTTAATGGGGGTTCTAAAAGATGCAGTGATATCTGACTTTAACCCTCTGATATTAAAGGAATGTGATCTCCCTGATATAAAAGCTGCACTGGTGTTGACAGACGATATTGTTCGTCGAGGGAAGCATCCATCTTTGTCTGCATTCTCTGCACTGGTGAAAGGCCTTTGTGAATCCGGCTTGCGTTCTGATGTTGTTACAGCTATCCATCTATTAGAAGAAATGCCAGACCATGTTTACCGGTTGGATGTGGAAACTTTGAATTTTCTTATTCGTGCTATTAGCAAAATAGATGACTGTCAAAGGGGGAGAATACTTTTGGAGGGGATGCACCAAAGAAGTCTGGTAGTTGAGAACAAAACATATGGGGCTCTGTTTATTGGCTTCTGTAAGAAAAAGAGCGTAAAAGAAGTTCATGAATTTTTTGAGCTTGCTCGAAGACATAAATGGTTGCCCAGCTTGAAGGATAGCAAGTCTGTTGTGAGATATCTATGTCAGCAGGAAATGTTTCAAGAAATGTTAGGGCTTTTGGAAAGCATGTTAGATGCAAATAGTCACCTAATTTCTGATTTAAGTAATGTGTTTCTTGAAGAGCTTTGTGATTTGGGTTTTACAAGCATTGGCCAAGCTCTTGTAGAAGAAGTTCTAAGATGGGGATTAGTCCTGGATCGCACAGCTTACAGTCATCTAATAAGAGGGTTTTGTCAGGAGGGAAGATTTCTCGAAGCCTTTTCAATTCTTGAAACTTTGGTAGAAAAGGGCATTACTCCAAGTGTGGATGCATATGGTTTGTTGATCTATCAGCTATGCAGGTTCGACAAATTGGAAAAAGCTAGGGCTTTGAAGGAGGTCATGTTGAGAGAGGAATCAACTGCATCTTTATCTGTATATGGTGCATTTGTTGATGGCTTATCCAAGAATCATCAAATTAGTGAGGCAACCCTCCAATTCCAAGAAATGGTGGCAAAGGGAATCTACCCCAAAACTGGGACTTATAATGCAATGATTCAGGGGTATTGTCGAGCAGACAATTTGAGAAAAGTAAGGGAACTGGTTAGTAACATGGTTAGGAAAAATATCTGCATCTCTATCTCGAGTTACCGTGATTTGTTGAGATTGATGTGTTCTCAAGGTAAAGTGCTTTGTGCATTGAAACTGAAAGATTACATGGTGACGCAAGGCTATTCTTCACTGCATGTCTTCTATAATATACTGATCTTCCATCTTTTAAGAATTGGGAATATCTTACCTGTTACATCACTTCTAGACGAAATGCACAGGAAAGGCCTTTACCCCGATGAATTCACATACAATTTTCTCGTGTATGGCTATTATAAATGTCGCGAGTTCCCAAAATCAATGGTTTTTCTTAAGACGATGATTGATAAGGACCTAAGACCGAACAATCGCAGTCTGAAATCCATGATCACTCATCTTTGTAGTCAAAAGGAGCTCGATGAGGCATTGGAGTTGAGTAGAATAATGGAATTTAATGGCTGGAATCATGGTTCAATTATTCAAAATGCAATTGTAGAAGGTCTTCTCTCTAAAGGTAGAATTGCTGAAGCTGAAGATTTTCTTAAGCGAATGGAAGAGAAGGGTCTTAATCCCAATAAGATCAACTATGATATACTGATCAAACAGTTTTGCTGGCACAAGAAACCAAATAAAGCAACTGATCTTCTGAACGAGATGCTGAAGAAGGGAAACCTCCCGAACTCTACCAGTTATGATGCTCTCATCCATGGTCTCTGCACCCGCAAAAAGTTTGATGAAGCGCTGGATTTACATGCGGAGATGCTTGGTTGGAATTTGGAACCGAGTATTAAGTCACGGGAAATTCTTGTTCAAGGCCTCTGCACAGAGGGGCAAACTGTTGAAGCTGAAAGGCTATTACATTGCATGCTTCAATTAGGGCAAACTCCAAGCAGGACTATCTTCCAGCATATCATCGATAGGTATTCCTTAGAGAATTGTCACAGCAAAGTATCTGAGCTTTTGATTAAGATGCAAGGAAAAGGTTATGTACCAGATTTCAACACTCAGTGGTCGCTTATAAGCAACTTAAGTAATTCAAAAAAGGAAAATGGCGAAAGTGGAGGCTTTCTGTCAAATCTTCTCTCATTGAGTGGGTTTTCACAGAAGAAAAAATCTAACGTCAAAGTAGAAAAATCAGCGCACTAGATTCTAATGCCACTTCATTTGGCACATCTCATGGAGAAGCTCACAACCCTGACTGGCCCAATGGTTATTGCAGTAAATGGGTAAATATGATAGGTGGTCTGGGAAACTCAACAGACTGCCAAGATTGTTCTTCCTCCTCTGCAGATGATTCAATTGAGAAGGTAAATTCTTTTTCTTCAAATTTCAGTTTTTGACTCTCTAGGTTGCAGGGTCGCTTGAATATTAGTTTCAATCTCGGGAAAGATTGGTCTTTGAAAGCATTAACTCAAGCCTTCAAACTCTTCTCTAAAACCACAATTTTTTGTGGTTTGCTTGCTGTCTTCTGTTTTCTGGTTAGGGGTGTTATAATTTGTTGGACATCTGATAGTGATTTTTGGTAACTATATGACTTGGAAATTAAGTAGACAGGCTCCACCACTTGGTCATTTTTTATTTTTATTGATCATTTCATTTACTACTAAAATCCATTCTGCCATGCTGTAGAATCCTCTGTATCGATGGATGCGAGTGGTAGGGATATAATTTTTGTCAGATTTGTAATTAGGAACTGAATAATTGAAAACAATGTGTTGGAAGGGAGTTTGAACTTCAGAAAGAAAGCGATGATGATAGATGGGGTTAGTATTAAGATAGAGTAAGATATGCATAGAGATGGCCCATAGTTTTATTTAAATTGTGAGGTTTATGATTGGATTTTCTTGGTGTTCGAGATTCTTGTAATAAAAACCCCGTTGATTTTTTTTTCTTCGTATAAAACGAAAAGGATAATGGATGAAGCATGGCATTTTAATGATTCTTGGTGATTTCTCGGTCATTTTGTCTGATTTTGCTGCTGTTCACTTCTTAGTTAGAGGTCTTCCTTGACTCACTTAATCCAATTATCTTCTACCCACTTCCTTGATACTCGTGGCTCTAGCTCTAGCTCTGTACACATATCATGCTGTGCCTATTTTTATCATTTTGCAGAATAATTAGCTTCCGCTATTCTTGTAATTTCCCATAGCTGGACTGTTTTTATTGCATCTAAAGAGACTGATTGATTTTGTTTTTATTTTTTTATTTTTTCTTGTTCTGTTTTGAAGATATAAGGGCTGACCTAGGAACATTGGGTGACTAATTCATGCCTCAATTGACAATTAATAGTCATGAAAGTATTGGAGCCCTGAATGATACACCAAGCTCTCTAAAAGAGGTATTACAACATCACATATTAATGACTATTGGTGGATCATAATCATTTATGTGCCAGCATGTTTAACGAGATACATATTTGCTAATTCTCCTGTTGATTTCACTTGAGTAATGGACATGGAAGTTTGGTTTGTAAATCTGACAGTCAAAGTCTTTTACTTGCTATGCTCTTAGTTATACTCCCAGTTCCTGTAAATGATTTACTTATGAGCGAAAACCTGTACAGATCATATTGAAAATATAATGTGCTCGAGAGTCTTACAGTTTTATGTTGCCTCTTTCGACAGGATTCTTCCTTGCCCTTGGGTACTGCATTGAACATCCTACACATTTTATTAGATGTTTACTCTGGGTTATATTTATTTTTTACCGAGGGCTTTAGATATTTGAATTTCGAACAAATCCACAAATTGTTGGCATTGTCGAGCTACTTTGGGTCTGGAAAGAGACGTTGAAAAAGTTGCTGGCTGATCATATTCGAATTCACAGTGTTCATCATCCAAAGGGATAAGATTTACTCTTTGAATGCTAAAACTAAAACAAGGACTTGTACTAGACAAGACGGTACAGCACTGGTCGGCAATTTATTGTTTCCTCTTCTTTTTCATGTTTATCCATGAGAGTTCTGTGGATTTTTGTGGATTTTAATCGCTTTCCACCTCAATCTTAAGTGGATCTCATGTACTAAATACTTATGATGTACTTAAAAAGTAAAAACCCATCTAACTGGTGTGGTAATTTGTACAGGTTACTTTATAAATTGGCGTGGGCGATGGCTGTTGAATTTAGTCATTCGGGGCGATGGCTGTTGAATTTAGTCATTCGGGGCGCAGACTAGCAGCAGACGGTTGGTGGTTGGTGAGGACTTCAGGTTCAAGGTTTTCTGAGCCCCTTTAAAACGTTTAACTTCAGGTTCAACCTCATTCTCTCAATATTATTGGTCTATGAATAAACTTGATTTACAAGGCATACCAGTTAATCAATAATTTAATTTTTAAAGAGTGATCTTAAACTTATATTCTACTCGATTCAACTTGGGTTCCCAATCCCGTGCAAACTGATTCACTAGTCTGCAAGGAAAAAACCCATCTGGTGCTACTCTCTTGAGGAGAATCAGCTCTTCGATCATTAAACCACTGAAACATTGATCTCTAGATTATGCAGCTGCAGCAAATGGTTCTCAGAGACATAGATTTTGCCTAAACACTTACTAGAATGGGTTTCTAAAATAGATATGGTCCTGAATGGAATTTTTTTTGCTCCCACGCTGCTCCAGCAGTTTTGATCTAGTACCATCACAATCAAACATGCGAACTTTTCAGCAACTATCACAGTATGTCAAATGCCTGGCTGTGAATCTTTGATGCTGCTAGATCAACTGTTCTTGAACGGAATTTGTTTGCTCGAAGTTACCAAAAGTTACCAAAACATTGGGAAATATGAACTGCATTTAATCAATTCACGTGACAATGCCCATTGAAATTTGCCATTTCTTTTTGTTCTTCTTACTTCGTAGTCAAGCTGATCTGAACATAATACTTCTCATTGAATTATGGATAGAATCATAACACCTAAAATCTTGTACAACAATTGACTAATGTGTAGGCTTAAACCAGAAAACTTGAAAGCCTACTACTTGTGGAAACCCTAAAAATAATAATCACAAATAGATATATACAAAACAGAAAAATAGAGCTGCTTTTAATTTGGGATGACTAAGCTTCAACTCCATCCTTTTCC
The DNA here is from genome assembly GCF_003573695.1 of Papaver somniferum. Taxonomy (NCBI): domain Eukaryota; kingdom Viridiplantae; phylum Streptophyta; class Magnoliopsida; order Ranunculales; family Papaveraceae; genus Papaver; species Papaver somniferum. The sequence continues at coordinate 1,834,740 of NC_039367.1, forward strand.
ATTTTCTTATTCTTATGCCATTAATACTGCAGCATTGTTATCATCAACAAAGATGTTATCAGAAGAAGAACCAGCAAAACCCAAATTGGATAAAACCAATTCTTCAATTGTCCTATCATTGATTCTTCTAGATCTTGAAGTGGAGAAATCAAAATCAAGATTAATCTCTTTAATTTCAGCTAATTTTAACAACTCTTTCTCTTCTAATCCTTTTGCTGGTCCAAGACTACATCTTTCTGTTCCATGTTTTGCTAATGCATCTTTGAATTTCTTAATCTGCAAAAACCAAAAACAGAACTAATTAGAAAAAGGGGCAACAAAATGAATCAAAATTGAGAAGAAGAAGAGATTTTGTGTTCTTACAGTTGCATTGGTGCAGCTGAAACTGCATAAACGACCCTCAGCTCCTCTGTAAAATCTAAAGAATGGTAGTACATGAATGTTGAGACTATAACACATTGGCTTAAGATCTTCATAATTCACTTTGAAAATTAGCGCATTTGGATTCTGCTCTGCAATTTGGCAAATCTGCAAGATCCATAACAAAAACAAAAAAAAATTAATCAAAAATTATATAAATAAGAACCCCAAAACTTGAATTTTGAAGAAAAATTTAGATGAATTTTGTCTAAGTACCTTGGGATGCAGAGCTTTACAACCACCACAACCAGGAGAATAGAAATCAAGTATAACAAGTTTATCACCAGCATCTAACAGGGATTCTACTAGTTCTGTAGCTGAATTGATTTCAATCATGTTTGGTTTTAGAGTTTTATCCCACCATCTCATTGAACGGCTTACACACAGTGATGCTTGTGCCTGAAAAATTAACCCCAAAAAATATTAATCAGATTTTTTCAATTAATACATTGAATGAAAAAAACCCTAGAAGAGGAGAAAAAAGTAAAATACGCACATTAACATAGAAATTTGAAGGAGGGGTTTTGAGAAGAGTCTGTTGTTGATCTGAAACAACAGCAACTTGAATTCCTTTAAATTCGGTCTTCAACACAGGTAATTCAAGAGTTTTCTGAAATAACAATGGAGAAGCCATTGGAGTAGAATGAACAGCTTGGGTTCTTCTCCTTTGAAACTCATTAGAACCAGAAAGGAAACAAACCCCAGTTTTCAAAGAAGAAGCCATTGGTGAACCAATTCAGAGAGAAAAATATTGACAGAGAAGAAGAGTTTTATGATCTCAGAAGAGAGAATGGGAGATTGAAGAGAATATAAAAACAGGGGAGAAGGAGGAGGAGTTGGTGGGGTATTGTGGTTTTATCTGTTTTGAAAGTTTTATCCATTACTAATCCATGACTTTTTATTTACTGACAGTCTGACACCAAGTTTGATGAGTTGTCAAGGACGTTTTGTGGATCATGCGGTTTCGGTTTTTTAGGTTTCGGTGGATAATTCTAGTGGTCCTCGTGAGGTTTACATAAACCCTAAGAGGGTGTTTGGATGGTAACAAGCTTTAGGGGAAAATGAATTCTTATTTTCTCGGACAACCAGACTCATATGGATCTGACTCAAAAATTTTAATTACTATAGAAAACTTGTATGTTCAATCAAATATGTGTCCCATAGGTATACTCTTATGGATCTGACTCAAAATTTTTAATTACTATAGAAAACTTGTATGTTCAATCAGATATGTGTCCCATAGGTATAAAATTATATCTGACTTAAATATCTTTGTATGAGATCTTGAATCCGAAAGATGAAAACACATATTATTGGATATCTAATTAGGATCGAGTCAGATTCATATCACGAGTAAAAGCATGTTTGTTTTTTGCTGACTCGAGGTCTGGATCACGAGTAAAAGCATGTTTGTTTTTTGCTGACTCGAGGTCTGGATCTGATTCGGTCCCTGACTTTGCCCGAATCAGATGTCAGACCGTTTGATTTTTCTTTTGAGTCAAATCTGACTCGCGATCTGAGTCAGACCTAACCCCTGACTCGGATCAGGTAATAAATTATCCCCAACTCAAGGTAATAACTTATTGACTCATACTTTTGAGTCAGATCTGACACAAAAAACAAACATATTGAACTAATTTCAGACGAATCAGGTGAGTCAGAAGAAAACAATGACGCTCTAAGATCCAAATAAACAAGATGTTAATTTTGGAAATCAAAATTCAATCCCTGGTGAAGTAAAATATTTTTTGTTGATGAGTCTTAAGAACTACGAAAAACAAAACTGCTAAAAGTATAAGTTATATTTTGCTTTTTGCATCAACTAGGACCGAAAGTACTTTCAAAAGTTAGAAGTAAAAAATAGAAGAAAATTACTACTATTTTGTTGCAAAAAACTAATTTCTTTTTTAAAAGTAATTGTTTAAGGTGTATCCAAATATGGGAAGAAATTATTTTTTACTTCATCTGGAATTCACTTCCAATGTGATTTCTGACTTTTTTACTTTCAAAATTTATTCTATACCACCAACCCTCCTGCATTGCTAAAGGTAGAAGTTTTCCTTTCTGACTGCCAAACATGTTATAGATTTTTGACACTATCAAAACACCGGAGTTTTGGCAGTTACCGTTGGTTTGGTAAAACGGCCAAACCGCGTTGTTGACTTGTTATTTCTATTTCTCAAACCGGATAAGGCTCCCTCGATAATGTAAATATTCAAAGTATTTGAATTGGAAATAATTCGTTGGTAATTCCAAAATTAGTGATTAGTTTGGAAGGGAGATCTAATGATTTAAATAAGGGCATCAATTATTGCCTACTAAAATGGGGTGAAGATGAGTAGGATCATTGTCATTCCACCATCACCATGTACCGGTGAGGAGACACAAGCTATTTATTTTCTACCAATGAATTATTGTCATCTTGTTTTGTTTTAGTTATGGTCAATAAAATCTTACTAATACCTTTATTCATTTTGTCATTAACCATTTCCCCCGTGTATAGTTATAGAAAAGTAATACTGTCATTTTTTCTTTTAGCCTAAAACAAGGTGATACTATCTCTACCCCGGAAACAGAGATGGTATTGTATTAGATTTCCAAGTACTTTTAGGCAATTGCATCAGTCCGAAATAGGGACTTCAAGGCTCAAGTAGCACAAAACCAGTAATACCCAAACCCTTTCCCTTATAATGCAAGCGACGGGTAAGGGATTGACGGATCAACTGCTACATATCCTCACCATCTGCTCCCAGCTTTTCCTTGGTGACGTGTCTTCCATCTAAACCCCGTCCTTGAATTCTTTGGGACTCATGGTGGGTACCTGGCTGAATGCGATCGGCCAATTAGGACGCGACACATCACAAGAGAAAAGCTTTTGGGGAGAAGTGGTGGGGTGTAAAATATTTTCAGTGATCGGGGTGTCAATAGCATACAGTGATGCAGCATCATAAAAGGGCACGCACGCGCACATACACACACAAAATTGTGTATTGGCAATTGTATATTTAAACATCTTTGAAATGTATGGAATTAGTCCCTAGAAGTAACATGTATGATGACCACGCCCCCTAAAAAGGACTTCCGGGAACACGAAACAAAACTTCAAAATGCATTTACCAGTTTGAAGTCTGTCACCATAGATGGCATTTGTCAGCATGGGCGGAGCTACACTTTGATTTTACCTAGCCCTAAAGTTCGGAAAAACTTTGAATTTTACTTTCGTTTTTAAGCCTGACTAAAAAATCATGCCTAAAAAATAGGCTTAACCCAGGTGCAAACAAAAAAATCAAGCCCAACTAATTTCCAAGCCACTCCCAGATGTGAAAATGAGATCCATTCTTTCAGATTTTTTCACTGAGAAACCCACGGACAGAAAACTTCAGGCGCGCCCCCATTTTTCTGGAAAAAAGTATTCTCAGACCCATAGTTTATAAAATTCTGTTTCATTCTTTCTTCTTCTTCTTCTTCTTCAATTCCTTCTCTCTGTTATTTCTCTTTTATCATTAGTTTTACCTCAGCTGAAACCAAGAGAAGAGATGGAGGCTCCTGAGGGTGAGAGCTGATGAATGTCGAGAGCAATTTGAAAAGAAATTGAAGGGGGTTTCAGCAGATTCATGAAACTGAGAAGATGAAGATAATGATTTAATCAGAAATTGATCGAGATGATGATGATGTTAACTGTTATCGATTCAATACGATGGGGGAGATTTGAATTGGAATTTAGTGTTTGAGTCTGTATGAAGATGGAGGAATTGGTTTGACTTAGGAGATGGGTTTGATGATTTGAGAGATTACACAATATTTGAGAGTCTTTGAAGATTTGGTTTATATGGTGTAACTGCCGTGAAGAAGAATGGGTTCGAGTGTAAGAAGATCTGGAGCTTTAGAAGCTAGGTTTGAGCATAATTTGGGGAATATGGATGTTGAACTCATGGATAGTGGTGTACTGAAGTGCAGTTGAGCTGAATTGCTTGAGCTCATGGAGGATATGGGTTGATTTGATGTTTGCTGTGTTGGTAGGCGATTTTGCTGCGCACTGTGAAGGGGAGTAGAAATGGCTCAAGTATTGAGATGTTAATGATATTCTGGTGATACTGTGAATGGATGGAAGATATGGATTTCATGGGTTACTGAAATGAAGTAGATGTATGAATGGCTTGGTGCTGGTATTGCTGCGATAAGGTGGAAGTGTTAGTGTTCTACCGGATATGGAGTAGGTGGTTCAGTGCATTCAATTGTAGGCGTGTGTTGGGTTATGAAGCTGCTACAACTGGTTGGCAGAATGGATGAAGCTACAGAAGTTAGGTTGCTGCGGCTATGGTTCATGGGCTGGAGTGTTGTTAGGTGCTTCAGATGGTGGTGTTTGTTGTGTGGAGTTGGTTTTGAAGAAACTGGTGATGTCGTGCAGATGAATGAGAGTGCAAAGATGAAGCTGCTACAGATGTTGTTTTGAGTTGGAAATGGTTGCTGGTAAAATGGGTTTTCGATGGAGTCTGTGATGCTGTTGTAATGGACTAGCTAGTGTTGATGCAGATGCGAAGATGGTGATAGAAAATTTTGCTATGGTTTGCTGGTGATTCTAATGGCTGTGATGTTTAGGAGTTGAACGAGCAAAATAGGGATGTGGTTATAAAATTCTGTTTCGTTATAGCGTGTTATAATAATGTAGGAGTTAGAAAATTAGAGAATGAGAATGGATGAAGAAACCATTCGGTTCATCTTTTTAGACTTTGGTCTGGAAATTTCATAGTAGTGGGGCGAAATACTAAAATAGTGGACTCGGTAGATTGAAAAATGGATGCATAACACATTATCCGACATCTTTGTTATTTTGTGTGAAATTGAAAATTGATGCATAATGCATCATGCAGTCGAGAAAATGGATGCATAACCTGATATGCATCCAAAATACGGCTGCATAATGCATTATGCATTGAGAAAATTGTTGAATAATCTTTTATGCATCGAGAAAATGGATGCATAACCTGATATGCATCCTTAAACATAGTTGTATAACGCATTATGCATCAATTTTTCTATACGCACTAAAATCAACCAAAACAATGGCTACATAACGTGTTATAGATGCATAACTTGTTATGCAGTCGAAAAAATGGTTGCATAATTCGTTATGCGTCTGCATAATGTGTTATGCATCTTTTTTGGAGTCTGTATAACGAATATGTAGTCAGTTTTCGAAATTTTTCCCTGAAATGATGATCACCTCCGATTTTTTCGTGAAAAACAAAAATTTGATATTGTTGTTTATACTCGTTGCGTAGCTCTCTTAAAAATATTTCCAACAATATAAAATTTGTAAAATTCCAAGACGTGGATTTTTAGATATGTTATATCCAAGTTTGCTTACCAATTATACTCCTGAAAAATTAGGCTGCATGACGTGTTATGCCTGAAAAAATAGTATGCATAACGAGTTATGCATTGATTCTTAATAATTTCAGATAATTTTGGGTGTCACGGTATCTAAAATTAATTGTAGGTATGACAATAAGAATATTATTTATTTTGTGTCTCCCCCTAATTTCCCCCCGCAGATTCAATTTCTAGTTCAATCACTGTTTGTCGGTTACGGTAAGGAGGTGCTCATCCAATTTTTACAACTCTATTAAACTTACACTCACATTAACACCGAAATTCAGGACTTTTATAAAAGGTTACCAAATTCCACCAGGATTATTAAATTCTACTCCCTCCGTCCCAAATTAGATGAGCTAGTTGAAGTTTGCACAATTTTTAAGACAATGAGGAAAGGGAACTATATTTAAGTGTTCTTTACAATTATACCCTTATAGATAATAACTAGTAAAACTTAGAAACAATTTATCTCTTCAACTATACCATAATTTTTCATAAACTTTATACCGTTGAAAAGCACTTTAAAATACTTATGCACCGAATATAAACTTGTCTATCAAATTATACATATTTCTTACGGTAACAATAATCAATTAAAAGAGTAGTTTTAGAAATATCCCTTTGATTAGTGAAATAGCTCATCTATTTTGGGACAAAATTTAAAACCAACCAGCTCATCTAATTTGGGTCAGAAGAAGTCTGTGATTGAAGGTGGGTTTGTTTTTACTTATTACTAGGTACTGATAATTCCCATAAATTTTGGTAATTAACCCCAATATCAACTTAGTTTTAATTTTCCATATTCATCCAACATATAATCATGGATGAGACATTCGATTATTAAAGCAACAATGAAAATGGATGGCTTCGTCACATACAAGTAGGAGCTGTTACTAAAGGCAAACATTGGCAATAAATATGATATGGTTAAGTATTATTTTGTTACTACATGACCTGGAAACTAGTAAGTAGACAGGCTCCACCATTCGTTCATTTCATCATTTACTACCAAAGAAACCCTCCGGTTGGGCATCCTTGGTATGGATGGATGTCATGCGAGTGGTGGGAATACGATTATTTTGTCAGATTAGCCCAAGGCTTAGGAACTGAATTATGTGTTTGGAATTCATGGAGAAAGCGATGAATAATATAGATAGGGTTAAGTTTCAGATAGAGAAAGTTTGGCCCATAGTTTCTGTTCAAATTGTGGGTGTGGTTTTTAATTGGATTTTCTTGGTGTTTGAGATTCTAGAAACAAAAACAAATTGTTTTTGTAGTGGATGAAGCATGGCATTTAATGATTATTGGTAGTATTTGTCTGTGTTTTTGTTCACTTCCCATGTCTCAGTGGTCTTTCGAGACCCGCTTAATCTCATCTGTCTATCCATTTCATTGATACTCGTGGCTCACAGAAAAGAACGGATTAAATTAAGATAGAAACTACATAGAATCATAAGGATCTCTGATTCTAGCCAATTGGCTAGGTGAAGCCGCCAATTTTCTAAACCAATAATGGATAATGTATACTTGGTTATTACCAGTTTTGCTGAAGCCAATACTAATATAGAAATTCATTTATCGGGATTACGTGTCTTATGTGGATTGGTACCGGTCTTAACAAAATTAATATCAATCCTTTTTTTCTTTTCGTAATCCAGATAAAAAATAATATTAAAGTTATTAGTAATTTCTAAAGATATCTAAAGAACAATTTCATGTAGGGGTACTAGCGTGTGAGTCTGATGTCTAATACTCCCTTAGACAGTTAATGAGAACATGATTTGTGCTGGTTGGTTTTTGTAAACTCATTAGAACCAGGAATGAAAAGGCCCCGCTTTTTAAAGCTTTATCCATTACTCGTACCATTTTATTTCCGTAGGACATACTAATTGGTCCTAAGAATAATATATTAGAGTTAGTTTGGTTTAGTTGATTCAGTCCTGTGTCTGTTTGTTCCTTTTAAAAATATAAATTGTTGTTTTCAAAAAATTATTGTTTGGTCCTAGGGTGGACAATATCCACGCGGGATGATGTCATCAATGATGTCATAGTCCTTTGATAGTGGCAAAATACTCTTTTTTATCTCTTAATAAAAATAAATAAATAAAAACTTAAAATATCTTTTGAACAATATGTCCAAAAATGAAAAATTTTATATATTCGAAAGCCCTCGACGATAGCGTTCCAACGAGTACCATTGTTGCTACGTTTCGAAGCTTTTAATTTTTGACTTATTTTTAGCTATAAAATGAATTATTATACGAGTTCATTCTACAAAATGAACTATTATACGAGTTCATTCTACAAAATCAACTACTTTAATGAACTATCATGCTAGTTAGTTTATTCCAAAAAGTGAACTCTTTGATTAAATAACATACGAGTTCATTCTACAAAATGAACTACCATACGACTTCATTCTACAAAATGAACTGGTATAATGAACTATTATTACGAGTTCATTATACAATATGAACACCTATCACGGGTTCATTCTACAATATGAACTACCGTTTACGAGTTCATTTTATAAAATGAACTACCATAATGAACAACTATTACGAGTTCATTCTACAATATGAACACCATTCTTAATTACTATTACGAGTTCATTTGACAACATGAATTATCAATCCTACAATATGAATAACTATTATGAGTTCATTCGAAATTAAGAACATCTAACACGAGTTCATTCTTCAATATGAACTATAATAATGAACTACCATTCCGACTTTGTTCTTCAAATTGAACAATTACTATGAGTTTATTTTACAAAATAAATTGCTAGTGTATACAAGTTCATTCTACGAAATGAACTGCTAGAACTAGAATGAACTATCATGTTATAAAATAGTGTTCATTCTCGAATATGAACTACTATTATGCCGAAAAAAATTAAAAGCTCCGAAACATAGCGACAATGGTACTCGTTGGGCTATCGTCGGGGGCTTTCCTAATATATAAAATTTATTAATTTGTGACTTATATTTTGAGAGATATTTAATTTTTAAACTTTTATTTATTAAGATTAGGAGGAGAGAGAAATTAATAGAGAAAATAAGAGAAAGAAATAGTATTTTAGATATTTTTATATTTTTAATTAATAATGGACCAAATGAAAAAGATGATTTTTAAAAAGACCAAATAGATATGGACCGCCTAAAAGAAGACCAAACCATATTTTTTCCTTTATTTACCGACTGTCAAGGCCCGGCCGTGGATGATGCGGTTTCGGTTTTTTATCATTTTAGTGGTCCTCCTTATACACAAGCCGTGTATTTTAGACACTGGATATTGGGAACTCAACAGTAGAGATGTGACAGTGAAGCAACTAGGGTGTGTGTTTGTTTGTTTTGGCACTTATTGTTGGTTGTTGTTGAATTTTCACCGAGTTATTTAAGAACTCATAATTGGGGATGGTAAAACAATAAATAAAATTATGATCATTATCCAAATAAATTTATTCATGAGAACTACTTATAGTTTATAGTAGTTTATTCGGTAACTGAAAGCAAAAGTGTTAGAAGCAGGTTTTAATTTTGTATGCTTCACGACTTAAAGTATATCCAAACACCCAAAATTATTGTTTTCGTTTTAGAAATTAGACGGAAATTTGATGCCAACTTAATTTCTGACTTTTCGATATCGTTTGAAGTTAGAAAAAAAAATATTTTGGCTATTTGTAAGCTTCACAAGGTATATCTAGTAACCCAGCCTAATTTCTGACAGCAGAAGGTGAAGTTTTTCTTTGCCAAACATTCTATAGATTTGTAGCATTGGATTGTAGTATCCAAACGGTAACGATTAAAATACTCGGAGTAACAAGAGTTTTTGTTTTGGCAGTTACTGTTAGTTTGGAAAAACGGCCAAACCACGTTGCTGACTTGTTATTTTTACTTCTCAAAACGGATGAGGCTTCCTTTATTTTTTATTTTTTTTGGTTAAAAAGGAATCTTTTCATTAATGGGATTTCAAGGTTACAATAGTTTAAGATCGAAAATAAGAGAATACTAAGTGACAAGAACATACCGTAAGAGTACAATAACGAGAAATCCGATAAGAGAAAGAGAAGGATTACCGGAGTAAGACAAATACAAGTATGAATAAAATCCGATTAAATAGGAAAAGGATGGTTTTTCTCGGAATTAAATTCCAACCATTTAGTTTGTTTTTTTAGAAAGAAATGCTCCCAAAGTAGGAGTGATTTGCTCAAATCTCTTATAACTAGTGATGAAGCTTCCGCCGTCAAAAAGATCACCTACGGAGATTCCGTCGCCGGATAAGTTGATGATGAAGATTCCGTCGCCGGAGACAACCAAGATGAAGATTTCATCGTTGGAGAGCATGGAGAGCATCATTGTTGAGTATTGATCTTAAAACCCAACCCAATAACCAAGAATCGTCATTAAAACGAAGATAAACCTCAAAAGAGTAGATAAAACCACTATAATATATTTTCTCAAATTTGCTTCATAATAATAAAAATATTTCCTTAATGAATCAGTAGAAAGAAAAAAAACATGCAAAGTATAAAACAATGTGCCCAAAAATAAAACAAAATTGTCTTTTTTAAAGAGTGGGCGGAGGTATAAACCACGCCCCACACAAAAGAAAAAAAAAACCTAGGCGTGCACTATATGTCCGCCTGGTGTGGACGTGGACTATACGTCCGCCTGGTGGTGGAGCGTGGACTATACCAACGCTCGATTATATTTGGGTTTAATCTTGGTCCCAAATCAAATATACTCTGGGCTTTAGTCGTTGATCAAAATTTGATCTATAGTACGTCCCACTACGTCTATTCAAAAGACCAAATATTTGGGTTTAGTCGCCCACTGTGGACGCTCTTATGCAACATATTGTTTCCTCCTCCATGTACTTTCTGCCCTCGATCGATTTCAACATTATCTTTGAAAGCATTTTCTACCTTTTATATATTGTGCCATTGAAGGTATTCTTAAGGGTTTAATGATGTCGATGGATTTGTGTTCTCCTTCGTATTTGTATAGTTGATACAGTAGCCACTTGGTCAACTTCTCAAAAAATTGCAGGGACATGAAATTCCCCGATATTGGTTGCTTTAACATATGATGATCTCTCCGTCACCTGGATAGCGAGAGTGTTTCATTATCATCACCATGCATCACATATATATTACAGGAGGAAAAACATCAGGTTTAACCATGCTGGATCACCCCAGCATTTGGGTTCCTATGTAGACCAAAAACAACAACTTCTAGGAAGTCTGGTTGCATGACAAAAATACTGACCGATCTTCTTTGAAAGTACACATGAAATTACTACACATCCGGCGCCTGGAAACAATGCTACATTCACCGGGGCATGAATCCCGTGAATGTTACCGTAAGACACAACTAAAGGGGACCCATAAACCCGTGAGACACGGGATTTCTCCCGGTACCCAGTCCCTGTCAACGTAGCACTACTCTGACAGATGTGACTGGCTGGGGAAAATAAAAGAAAATATTACTACTTTGTACATGAAGCCAATGAGAGTCGTTTTAGAAAGCAACAATGTGTGGCAACTGCATTTACCTCCTCCAGTATGAAAATGAGATTGGGCTCTTTACAAATTCTAGGATCCATACCTTAAATCTCTATATAATTTATCTAAAGAACGAATATGGGCTCCTCCCCTGGAATCTCTATAAAAAAACATTTAAATAACGAAAAAGAACGGATATCTGTTGCTGGTTTGCATACGAAATTACAAGAAGTGTTTTGGAATCCACTAACAAATTGCTGAACACGTACTTCATACGGACTAAAAGATACTACCTCCGTCCCACTATTAAGTGACCTACCTTATAAGATCACTTAATAATGGGATGGAAGGAGTATTAAGATGCATGATAATTGGAAATGAACGGAGAAACCGACGTGTGAAAGTAAATTTACAATTATATTTTTTAAAAACCAGACAAAGGAATTGCGTCTGACCTAAGCTAATCGCCAAGGTGATATGCAAGCTTTTGGAGCCCTATCGGCACTGTGATGAAAATACCCTATTTGACTCATTACCAAGTTAATCGTTCTTTAAAATTGGTTAACCTTGAAAAGTTAGCAAACCTTTTAAAAATTGTGAATTCGCCTCGGGCAACATATCATTTTTTTTCTCAGTACAGTTTATTTGAAAGCATATTTGTCTCTTTTATGTGATGTGGTTAGTGATCTGTCGCAGGGGCAGAGCAAGCCCAGTACCAGCGCAAGAGTGTGCACTTACATCCCCTATCCTGTTGGCTCCAAAGCCTATTTTCGGGCCTAATTTTGTTCTTTTGCAACCATTCCAACAAAATTTATAACATATTTAAGATTAAGGAATTTATAAAAAAATTAAGCGCTTGAATGAGAATTATTTTGAAGATATGATGTATCACGGTCTCGATGACACTTTTTGTTGATAGTGTAAAAGCACATGAAAATTAGGTAAACCAGAAGAAAAAAAATATTAAAGAAAAATTGGAACATATAGCTTTTAGTCGATCTATAAAGCTACGATAAATATCGTATTTTTTGATAATATAGATACACAAAATATTAGTTCATGAATTATTTTATTTGAATATTTTATTAATTATGAACGGAATTAATTTTGAAATACGGATCTAATATTTCATAAATAAGAAACAGACCCGGGTGAAAAACTAGTTATTATCAATTATGAAATTTAAAATTTTATTTTGTTGGTACTTTTTTTCTTAATAATTATTTTTGGCAATATTATTCGAATTATTATTTAAGTTAAAATTGTTAAATGAAAAAGTGGTCGTATCCTTTTTTTCAGAAACAAGGGGAGTTAGATTTCCAAATATTTTTAGACAACACACCAATCTATAAACTTTGACTCGCTCCCAAGTTCCCATAGCACTATACCGGTAATACCCGTTGCTTAGAGCGTCCACAGTGGTGCGAGTATAACCAAAGACCAAAGAATAAAAAAAAGACCAAATTTGAGTTTAGTCCGTCATGTGGTGTAGTGGGAAAAAAGTATATTTGCTCGCGCGTTGATAAAGATTACGCCTGGAATCAGGCGTTGGTATAGTATACGCTTCAAAAACAAAAACAAAAAAAGAAAAAGAAAAATGGGGCTGAGGTATAAAGCTCGCCCCATGCAAGTTTCATAAATTGTAAAGTTGAAAATGGAGTGGGGAGTTAAGTATATGAACGCCCCATTTCGCGCGTTAAGTTTATGAATGCCCCATCGGGCGTACATTTAACCAACGTCCCGTTTCAGGCGAAGTTTATATGCACACCTGTTCGTTGGACGTTAACTATACCAACGCGCGATGAATGGCGGAGATTATATCAACGCCCCTTGTGTAGGCGGACATTATATCAACGCCCGATGTGTAGCGGAGATTATATTAACGCCCGACTATATTTGGATTTGGTCTTGATCGCCGACCAAATTTGGTCTGGATTTTACTCTTTGATCAAATTTTGATCGATGGTCCATCCCACTACGCCAGCCCACTCAACTAAAAATTTGGGTTTACTCATCCACCGCAGTTGCTCTTACGCCTTATCGTTCATAATGCGACCAATGGGTACTCCTAGCATCAGAAAAGAAAAAAAGAACACAAAATTGTGTACTGGCAATGGCATAATCATGCAACCTTGCTTATTCAATCATGGATGAGACAATTGTTAAAGCAACAATGAAAATGAATGGCGTTGTCATATACAAGTAGCTGTTACTAAAGGCAAACACTGGCAATAAATATGATGTGGATAAGCATTATTTCTTAACTACATGACATAGAAACTAAGTAGACAGGCTCTCCACTTCCATTTGATCATTTTCTACTAAAACCCTCCAGTTGGCCATGCTGTAATTTTCATCGTATCCTTGGTATCGATGGATGCAAGTGGTGGGGATAAGATTATTTTGTCAGATTAGTAAATTGACAGACGCCCAAGGTTTAGGAACTGAATTATACTGAAAACTATGTGTTTTGGGTGTCAGACTTCAGAGTGAAAGCGACGATGATAGATAGGGTTAAGTTTAAGATAGAGATGGCCCATGGTTTCTGTTCAAAATTGTGTGGTTTTTCAATTGGATTTTCTTGGTGCTTGGGATTCGAGAAACAAAAATAAATTGTTTTTCCTTGGAATAAAACAAGAATGATAACTGATGAAGCATGGCATTTAATGATTATTAGGGATTTGCTTGTGTTCACTTCCCACATCTCAGTGGTCCTTCGGCCCATTTGCAAGAATTTCGAGCTAGGAAATGGATGTGCCGATGTGGTAATGAGTATTGCCGCATGGCACAAAATTAATACCAGTAATTTTGTTAATACCGGTAGTTTTGTTAAGACTGGTACAATTCAGAAGTTTGGTGATCAGAATTATATCATTTTATGTGGACTGGAAGAGGACCTAGCAATACTGACACCGGCCTTCAGCAACATTAATTTATGAAGAGAGTAAAAGTACATTTCAAAGTAGGAATACTAGTTCGAACAGTTGTGTGAGTCTCGTGCCTAGTACTCCCTTCGATAAGAACCTTTGGTGAGAACATAATTTTGTGGTGGTTGGTCCTGTAAACTCATTAGAACCATGGAATAAAAAGAAACCACTTATCCATTACTACTTTTTTTTATTTACCGACTGTCAAGGGCCGTTTGTGGATGCGGTTTCGTTTGTTTTAGTGGATTCTTATGGGGCTAATTTCCGGTATTTCCATCAACAGTGAGAGGCCGTTTGTGTTGAGGCCGTTTGTGGATGCGGTTTTACATAATCCCTGTACTTTAGACATTGGATTCACCGATGGAGATATGATGCCCAAAATTGTTTGGTTTGGCAGGTACTGTTGGTTATTGTTTTTATGAAACGGCTAAACCGGGTTGTGGTTTGTTATCTCTCCAATGGAATGTGTGTGAAGGAAAAAGTCATAATCCACCTAAAATCTACAATAATATCTATAAAAAATCATCTCCAACCCATTGATGTGAAGATGATGTGGCAAAAAAAAAGGTTAGACATTCTCTAAATGAACCTCTAATTTTAGACATTCACTTAGAGGATGTCTTCCCATCCTAGTCACACTTTTATTAATAAAAGTCAATGGAAAATACAAATAACAAGGATTTTAACCAATTACATGCCTACAAATAAGTAAACAAATAATAGAAAACTTTATGGGTTGGAGATAAAACTTTTTTTCCTAATATTTAGGATTTTATACTCAAAGGATGTCTTAGAAGTGATACCACATATGAAATGTTCACATTCACCGTTGGAGAAGCTCTTATCTTTGTTATTGTTGAAACCGGACAAGACTCCCTCGATAGCGTCATTGGCTTTTTAAACCGGAAAATTTCCGGTATTTCCATCAACAGTGAGAGGATTCTTATGGGGCTCAACAAAAAAGAATTATATAATGGTGGGTTTGTTTGTTTGCAGAATTCACAATTTTCAGGAATTTATAATGCTAGAATTATAAATTCTGGGATTCATATAAATCCCTCATATGTTTGATAACTCAGTTAAAATTCCTATAATTCATAATAATTTTTTATTGTTTTATAGTCCATGTATTAGTACATTAAGACAGGGTTTTTATATTCCATTTCAACAGTATTACTAATACAATCGACTGTAAATTGTCTTTTCATATTCCATTTCACAATCGATTTTTATATATGTACCACATAAACCGATTCTTAATGTTTGGAATTCATGTGTGTTTTTGTGTTTAGAATCAGATTACATATGTTTTCCTATGTACCAATTGTTAACTAGATTATTGTTTTTTTGTAGATATAGACTTCGGCCACCTAGCATTTTACTCTTTAGAGCTCACCCAGGGTACCAAAACTCATGCCAAAAAGAAGCCTCTACAAGTTCGCTTATGTCCGTGAGACCCGTTTGGAGGAAGCCCCAGAACTGATAGAAAAGCTTGCACTGGAAGAGCTCGTTGAGGTCATCACGTTTGCGAGGAGAATGAGGGATTTGATTTCAGCTGGGAGGGATCGCGATTTTTTTTTGGAAGGTATGTTTGAAGAAATGACTGAAGTTCAAGCCCTTGATGAAGCAAAAGATGTTGCTGCTGCTACAAATGCTCTTGGTGTTGCCGCTCCTGATGCTGGTGCTCCATGATTTATAAGTTTAAGTTTTGAAATATTAATATTTAAGTTTTTAAGACTTGGTTGTTTAAGTTTAAGTTTTAACACTCTTTTGGGATGGTTAAGGTTTATATTTTGGATGATCCAGTGTTGAACTTAATGCACTTAAAGTTTTAATTATAATTATGTGTATCGTAAAACAAATTTATGCATGCTCAATAATTCTGTTTTCCAAACACATGCAAACAATCGGGCTACTCGATATGTCAACATTAACCGATTGTCGAGGGTCCATAATGAAATCAGTTTATGTGTATGGTCATTATAATCCGATTATTATTGGTTTATGAAGTTTTTTCAGCACCTTTTTCTAGCTAGAATCAGATCACATGTGAAATTATATAAACCGATTATTCTTGGTGAAAATTCAAATTTTTTACTTGTCTTTAATCTGTTTATATTGGCTAACATAAATACCGATTCTTGGTGGCATAAAAACATAATCGGATTGGATGGACCTTCGTGAAGACCGACTGTGCCAAATTATTTTATTTATTTTTTCGAAAAATATAGTCGTTGGGGTTTTTCTCTATATATAGAGATCTCATCCTTGGACCCCATTTTCCCAAAAATACTCATTCTATTCCCTCTCACTCCATGTACTCCACAACTACTCATTTCATACCTCCACATACAAGAAATAGCATCGTTTGACTCTGCCGAAGATTTGGCAATCACCAAAGCATGGTATGCCGAAACTCGAATTAAAAATCAGTCCTTCGTAAGGGTAGATGCCGAAACCTTTTGGACAAAGGTATATAACAAATATAGGAAAGCTTTTGGGAATATGAATGGAAGAAGTGTTCAACAAATCCATGATAGGCACCAAGTTCTCGAAAATGCGATATTTGCTTATTTATCTATCCAACATCGTATTTTGAACGCTAGCCACTTTAGCTTGTCCATTGAAAAATTTGTAAGTGTTTTTGTGGTTTATTTTACGTAATCCATGTGGTTTGATCTTCTAATTAAACACCATTAACAAAGTAAGTTTGTGTCGTGTTTTTGTAGCACCAAGTCGTGAAAGCGCGTTACTTGGAGGAAAAGGTGGAAGCATTCACATTTGATGAAAGCTATCACTTCATGGTATCCAAAATTCCAGAGTATGCCCCGGACTTTATGGTGGGTGAATCGGCTCGGATTCCTCCAAAGAAGATTGATGGTTTTAGAAGTTTTTGTGTAGGTGTTTGTACCCAAAATTACTTATAGACACTAAACACGATGATTTGATGATGATTATTAAAAATTAGGGTTAAAGAGCGAATTAAAAATAAATAGAGAAGACAAAGATTTAACGTGGTTCGACAAGTGTTGCCTACATCCGTGGAGGAACTGAGAAATATTTTATTGATTGTAGGATACAAGAGTTTTCTCTGGGTTAGCTAACATAAAATTCCATATCTTCTAGGGTTTAAGATACATGTATTCATATAGTTTATGTAACCCTAATTCTGATATAAACTTAATGTGCAAGCAACTTGGGAAACAAGACTTCTGGAGACTTACAAAGAACAAGATCAATTGAGAAGTTGAGGAAGCTAGGGTTTGTAAGAAGAACTTAGAGAATGATTAGAAGATGAAATTGACGTTATAGGATGATGAGTTAAGATGGGTAATGAGTGAATTGAGGATTTAAAGTTGATTTGAGAATGAATTTGAGTATCTTGGAATTAGGGTTCATGTTATTCCCCAAATTAGAATTAGGATTTCTGAGTTGAGGATAGTGATGAAGATTGTTGTGTGTTCGTGGGATTGAACTGATGGGATGGATATCTTGAGATAAAATTGCTGAATTATGTCAAAATAACAGGAAGATGCTGACTCTAATTGCTTGTGTGGAACTACTCTAAGGTAATTGTTTTCTGAGTTGATTTAGTATAGTTATTCAGTCCCCTTGAATGTGCTTATGTGTTAGATAATAAAGTTAAGATTTGAGATGAATATAGGATGGATATGTACTTGTGGTTTAGGGGATTGAGGTTTGAGTTAATATGGTAGAAATGGGATGAGATTGATACAGAACTGTGATGTGGTTGAATCCAGAACCTGTTAGATTAATACTAGGTTAGTTGCAGGTGGTGATTGTGAAGAGAATTAGTTTAGAATTGTAGTTGATACAGTTGGAAGTTGGGTGTGGTTGATCTGAAGATTTGAATTGAATACTGAACTGAGAGTTTAGACAGAATTCTAGGACTTTATCCAATGGTTGTGGTCTGCTTGTGTGACTGTATTGAACTAGGATGCAGTTAGAACTGAGGTTGAAGTTTAGAGGAATAAACTAGGAGATGAAGGTAACCAGAATTGCAGGTGGTGCAGATTTGATATAATAAGATGGTTTTGCGGTTAATGGATGAAGGTCGTAAACTGCGTGAAGTGATACTGATATTGTTGTTGAAATTTAGGTTGAGTATGCAGAGTTGCCTGATTTGGTATGATGGTGAATTGCAGGGAGAATTGTTGAGTTAATTTGGTTTAAGCCTGAATCGGGTTGGTTTACAGTTTGTAGGTGCATTAATGTTTTGGATTGTGCATCATATTTTGTGTGTTGGTGCATTAGTGACCTTGGCCTGTACCATGGCTCAGGCCAGAACCCATTTAACCAGTCAGATGTCTGACTGATTCGATCCACCTGACTTAGCCGTCTGACTGAGTTGGCTCACTGATTTAATCTGATTTGACCTAGTTAACTCTTTTGACTAGACTTGATTATTGACTTGGACCTTGACTCGTAGACCTGGGGACCTAATTTTGACCAGGACTTGACTTGTTCGTTGACTGACGTGAATCGCTAGTTGACCTTTGACCGTCAGTTTGATCGTTAATCATTGTTAGTTGACTTGGATGAACCTTATTTTCCTATTTTGATGATTTGGACCCCTTATGCGGCCCGAATTAGCCTTTGGTTTCTTTTACAAAGTTGTAGATATTCATAAGACCCATCGAATGGACTATCGAATCAACCCAATTGGATTAGTAAACCCTTAGATATGCTAAAGGAAGAAGATGAAAAGGTGTAAAACCATAAATGGGTTTAGGACCATTAGATAGTTTACCTAACCTTTAACCGGAACTTGTCTGATTATTGTATAATCCTTTTTGGTTGAGTTCTTGGAATGCTTGTGTGATTAACAGTCAGTCTTTATTAACAACAAAAGATTCAAAGGAAGAACTAGTGGAGTCAGATCTCGAGTAGGCATGGCTTGTCGTCAAAACATGTGGGAACTCTGTAACCTTCTTGTAATCATTGAGTTTTCTTTCTATCTGCGAGCATGATGTGCACTTACTTTTTGTGAGCATACATGTATGTAATTGGATGGGTATGTTGTGTAATATGCATTGTTGGGTTCTCCAAATTTTATACCTAATCCATGCTGATTAGGAGTTGGTTTAGACTCCAATTATTTATTGCTATAGGGGGGTCGGGCTCCCCGATATTACCTTTACAAATTTCTTGTGAGAATCTATTCGTTGCACATTATGCTTGATTGTAAAACCTTCAGGACTTGTATGGTAGTTTTGGAATCACGACTTGGGTAATTGTGATAATGACAACTATTATTGGAGCCTGGAGTTATCTTACTGACGCTTTTCTCAAAACTATTTGGCATCTGCTACCTTTCGTAGTCACCTGGGAATTATGATTGGAACGGAATAAAAGAGTTCATGGAGGAAGAAGGAAAACTAAGGAAGATCTGATTCATCCAATCATTCTGGATTACTGTCTTTGGAGCTCTAAAGCTGAGATTTTCAAAAGGTACTCTATGAATCAAATCACAAACCACTGGTTTGTAGTTAACTTGTAATTTTCCATAGTTTTTATTCTCTAGAAGTCTTTTGACTTTGTAAATATCCGGTACATACCTTTTTTCTTTTAATATATCTTTTTCTTCCCGGGAAAAAAACACACACAATGTAATCGGTTGTTATTACGTAACAAGTGTACAGTCATCATGGATAAATAAATAGTGTTTGGACTCTATTTTTTTTAAGTACAAATCTTAATAGGACGGTATCTATATAAGATTATTCATGAATCCTCCTTCATTTTAAATGGTGCAAACTCATAGGATAGTGTTTTTCTGGTGCAACTATGCGCTCCGAATTTAGTAGACTGGCTTCACCACTTGATGATTTTTTTTATTGTTCATTTCATTTTAATACTGAAACTCCCCACTTGGTCATTCTGTTTTTTTCCTCTTATCCCTTGTATGGGTGGACTCAAGTGGTGGGGATAATATTGTTTGTCATATTAGTAAATTACACACGCCGAGGTTTTGGAACTGAATTATTATAGTATTGAAAACTATGGTGTTGGAAGGAGTTCGGACTTCAGCAGATAAAAGCGATGATATGTTTCTTTTTTTAGTTTTTTTTAACCAAAGACAAGCTTTATATTACATAGACATATTACTTACATCGTGATTTATGTAAGGAACTACTAAGTCAGGTGGATAACCCCACCACTCCCCAGATAAATTCTGTTTTCGAGCTGCCTTTGCTAAAACATCTGCAGCTTTATTACAAAACCTGTAAACAAACTCACAAGACCACACAGGGTTACTATTACATATATTAACACAATTCCTAAGAAGAGGTAAACACTGCCACTGACAAAGACTAGTTTGATGTTGTAAAAAGTTACTGATACTCAGATTGTCCGTCTCAAAAATGACATTAGACCAGCCATTTGAAACTGCCATTTGCATAGCCTCTAACATAGCCCAGGATTCAGCTTGCTCAACATTTATAGCTCTTTTCAACGTTCCCCTTCCCATGATATATGCCCCTGCAGAATTCCTAGTTATAATACCAATACCAGCTAACAAGGATTCAGAATTATATGAAGCATCAATATTTATCTTTAAGAACTGTACAGGAGGAGGAACCCAAGTCAGATGTAAGATGTAGTTCTGTAAATGATAATGATCATGAGCAACAAATGAGGTATCTAAATGATGTTGTGCCCTATAAGATTTTATCTGATGTATGACAGTTCGATGATTGGGTGTTATATTGCTGAAAACAGCCTTACATCTATGTTTCTAAATGAAGTGTATTATACAGAGAGCTAAGTGTACAGCTAGAGGTGTGTGTTTGATCGTTATATTTGAACCCTTAAGATGCCAAGTCTGAATCCAGGAGAGAACCGAGGGATGCTGCACAATGGAAACGAACTGATTAGGAAAAAAAGTCTTCCATATAGCTTGAGAGAAAGAGCAGTGAAGTAGCAAATGGTCCAGATCTTCAGTTTGATTCATACTACACAGAACACATATTTTATCATCAGCATTCAGATGCCTAAAAATGCGAGCTTTCACAGGTATAGCATCATGTATTCCTTTCCACATAAAAATTTGAAACTTGTACGGTACTTTCAACTTCCAGAATGCTAACCAAAATTGCTGAGATAAACCCATTGAAATATCCATATGCCAATCCTTTTCACAAAGCATCTTGTACGCTGAAGCAGTTGTAAACATGCCAGTACTAGTAAAAGGCCAGACTAACTTATCTTCCTGATCTAATTGTAAAGGAATAGTGAGAATAGAGTTCACCTGGTCTGCGGAAAATAAAAGGCGAAGAAGCGGAATATTCAATTGCTGAGTGAGAGGATCAAATAGTTCCGAAACCCATTGAATATTACTTGTATTCAGATCACTCCAATCTTTAATTGCAGTCTGCATGGAAGGAATCCAATTGGCAGTCCAGATATTGATGCGAGTACCATTACCGACTTGCCATTTTGCATTTCTAAGAACAATTTCAAGCCCAACACATATACTCTGCCATACCCAACTCGAATTGTTAGTTTCTGGTGGAGGGAAGAATTGCAAATCATTATGAGGAAAATATTTACCTTTCAACAATTTTTCCCAAATAGCATCTTGATTATGTAATAATTGCCAGGCCAATTTCGCAAGAAGAGCTAAATTATAATTGGTTAATTTTTTAAGACCTAGGCCTCCAAATCTTTTAGGTACACAAACCTTTTTCCAACCAATAAGATGTTGTGGATGATCATTGGTAAAATTATTCCACCAGTAACGCCTTTGGATGCTGTCCATTTGATGAATTGTTATTTCTGGCAATTTAAGGATCTGCATTTGATACATACCCATTGTACTCAGCACTGCATTCACTTGAGTTGTTCTTCCTACTTGGTTAACCATTTTACTATGCCAACCCTGTAACCGGTTAGTCATATTATCAAGAATACCTTTACAATTTTTTTGTCTTGATATATGCATCAAAAGAGGAACTCCCAAATATTTTTCACCCAAACCCATAACTTTCATATTAAGAATGCTAGCAATACTAGACTTGTGATCAATTGAAGTGTGCTTACCAAAAAACAAAGTTGACTTCTGCATGTTAATAACCTAACCTGAGGCTCGTCCAAAAGATTGGATCAGATGTCTAAGATGACTCATTTGAGCAGAATCAGCTTGAAAGAATAACAAACAATCATCTGCAAAAAACAGATGATTGATAGGAAGACAATGATGGTTAATTTTAATGCCATTGAGAAGACCAGAACCAACATTATGCTGTAAAAGTCTAGAAAACGATTCCATGATGAACAAAAATAAATAAGGAGACAAAGGGTCTCCTTGGCGTAAGCCGCGGGTTGGACAAAATGAAGAACTAGGAGTACCATTGATAAGTATAGAAATATTTGTTGTGGATATGCACTGATCAATCAAAGAAATCCAATCTTCAAGAAAACCCAGTTGGCGAAAAATTGATAATAAAAAAGACCATTCAACCCGGTCGAATGCTTTCGACATATCTAGCTTTAAACCTACCAAAGCCTTATTTATCTTCTTAGTTTTCATACTATGCATAATCTCCTGTGCTATAATAACATTATCATGGATATGTCTGCCTGTAACAAAGGCAGTTTGAGTAGGAGAAATAATGTCAGGCAATAAAGGTTAAAGACGATTCGCCAAAATTTTTGAGATGATTTTGTAACTAACATAGCACAGACTAATAGGTCTGTAGTCAGCTGGTGTTTGAGGGTTATGAGTTTTGGGTATCAGAACTTGATATGTATGATTTATAGCCTTGAGCGGGGTTAAGTTTTAAGATATTGAGATACATGGCCCATAGTTTTGTTCAAATTGGGTGGTTTTAAATTGGATTTTCATTGGTGTGTGAGATTCTAGAAACAAAAATAAATACACCCCAGTTGGATGAAGCATGGCGTTTAATGATTATCGGTGATTATATGTCTGTCGTGTTGCTTTTGTTGGTGTTCACACTTCCCATATCTGATATCTTAGTTAGAGGTGCTCCAAGACCCAATAATCCCATCATCTGTATATCCAGTTCCTTGAAATGATGGGCCCATTTAACCAACCGATACGATCAAGAACCAGCGTTTAACCAACTCTAAATATTGAAGTGAGTGGTGTTCATTCTCTTTCGATAATGGATTACAATTTAAAATGATCCTGCTATATTCAGGAAGCAGGCTCATTATGCAAAGGCATGCATGAATAGTGATGGTTTTCTTCTCGTCTATCTATGCAATCTAAAGTAAACGAAACCATTAGGTGGTGCAAAACTTAGGGAAGTAAATATGAGATGGGCTTGTGTCTAATAGGTTTGTTTCTTTATTTGGATATGTCAGAAAAATAAGCTTATTTCTATATGTGGAAAGTCAAATATTATGATTTTACTAGTATATTCATAGAGGGACCACTTCTCTCTCCCTTTTCTCTCTAAATATTAAAAGGTGACCACTTCTCTCTCTCATTTCTCTTATAACAAATAAATGGGGACCAAAGACAAAGTAGAAAAAAACCATGAACAAGTGGCTATAATGATTGGTTTTTTTTAATTTTTGTGAAATCGAAACAAAACCTATATTTTTTAGAAACGGAATGAGTAAATCTTAGACCGGCTCCTTTCATTTTTATTATTTTTTATTCAACATTTCATTTTAATACTAAAACTCCTCACTTGGCCATACTCCATGTTTCTATCGTATCCATTGCGTGGAATGTGGATGGATGCGGGTGGTGGTGGGGATAATCTTATTTGTCAGATTAGTAAATTCCAGACGCCCAAGGTTAAGGAACTGATGTGTGGTTTTTAATTAGATTTTTTTGGTGTTTGAGATTCTAGAAACAACAAATTTTTAAATTTTTTTTTTTTAATAAAACGAAAAAGATAATGGATGAAGCATGGTATTTAATGATTATTGGTAATTTGTTGTATATCATGTTGACTGGTTTTATTAGTGGTCACTTCTCATATCTTAGTTAGAGGTGTTCCGAGACCCACTTAATCCCATCATTATTCATTTCCTTGAAATGGGATGAACATGCACCTGATCTAAAGCATCTATAATGCCCCTTCCTATGGGTGTGGCAAACATGATTGTTTGCCATTTAAGCATCTAATATGGAGGGGGCAAACTGGTAAACTAGCATGGCTAAGTGGTAAATTTGTCACTTAGCCAGGCCAGGTCAAGGTTCCACCGAGCAGTCGAGTCTCGACCGCTCGATGTAGTTTACACCGTTAGATGTACTGTCCACCGTCAGCGGTGTAGACTAGACCGCTCGTACCATCTCATCCAACGGTCATCATTTCATCTGCCTATAAATACAATATCAAATTTCATTTCAACTCACACCATTTCTTCACTCTCCATTCTTTCACTCCACAAATCCAATATGGCAGTTCGAGTTCGAACTCGCAAATTTAGCATATTTGAAGATGAATCCATTTGCAGGCATTATGTTTTTGTTATGCAAGATATGCCCGATAGTGGACAAAATCAACATCAAGAGGTTGTATGGAGTCGCATATTTCAGAGATTTCAAGAAGAAACATAGAACCTCAATAATCGAAATGAAGATGGATTGCGTCATCGCTTTGGAATAATCAACAAGGATGTGAAGTTGTGGGATGCCGTACTTGCTGAAGGCTATCGGAACCGACAAAATGGCCAAAACGCAAATGATGTGGAGCAAATGTATCGGCTCGAATGGCGCAACAGAGTTGGTCAAAATTTTCACTTTGAGGGTTGTTATCTTATCTTGAGGGTGTTGCCCAAATATGATCAGTTTAGAGTAAATGCCCTAATATGATGCATCTTTCGTTTGTACAATCCAACTATCATTTGTATCAAATTTTAATTTTAAGATATTAATATAAAACTAGTGCATCTTTCATTAAAAGCTTAGAATTTTAATTTACATTAGTGCCTCTTTCATTCATCTAGATGATGACATAACTTTACAATAAAGACTTTAAAGGTAAAAATTTGGGACAATGTTCTTCATCTTGTTTATCTTCTTCATTTCACCAAACTTCCAATCAATACGCTCATGAACGAAGTCTCCTTTGTTTATCTTCTTCTTTGCCTTCAAAGTTTCCTTCCCTTGAACTTTTCTTGGTCTTCTCTTAGTTGGAGGTTTGATTTGGTTAATATCCAAAACTTGTATACTTCTTTGATTTTTACCGATTTCTTTAAAACCTTCACATATCTTATTAAGGGCGGATTCAAGCACCACTCCAGAAAAATCAAGTTGGGTAGCCAAGTCAATTTTGGATTCAAACTTTGCTATTTTGAAAGATAATAAGGTAGAAAGATGGAAAATTTTTGTGTAAAAAATTTGGTGTAATTTTTGTGTGAATTTTTTCCCTTTTAATAGCGGTGGAGAAAGAGCCGTTGTAGGTTTCAAATCCACCAAACGGTGGAGACTACACCGGTAGCGGTGTAGTCTCAACTGTTTGGTGGAGACTCGACCGGTTACCTTTTCTCCCATAGTGGCTCGGCCAGTTTGCCAGGCCACCTGGCATGGCATATGGAAGGTTTAGGCATTTGCCATAGAAACCGGCCTAACATAGCAATCGGTTAAACCAAAAAAGGTGGTACGGTATACTTGTTAACATAACATAGCAATCGGTTAAACCAAAAAAGGTGGTGTGGTATATTTATTAACACTAAGCTTGAGACAGTCTATGAGATTTGGCACCAAATGGTTACCGGTTTAAGAGAATTGGCTAGCATTACGACCAGCCATTATTTTATTTTTTATTTTTTGGTAATTTGAGATCATCATTCAACGCATCACACAAAAAGTGAGGAGGAATAGTTATCCAAGTAATAACTACTCCCTCCGTACCTATTATATAGGAGGAATTTCCATTTTTCCTTGTACCATTATATAAGCGGAGTCCAAATTTGAAAACGATTTTTTACTTATATTACCCTTATTTATTTGCTTGGAAATCATCACAAATAAGTATATGTCTTTAATATTGGGAATATAATTAAGGGTAAAACAGAAAAAAAGCATAAAAATATATATCAATAAAAATTTCTTAATCTAAGAGAATTGATCCCTCCAACTATATATGTGGTAAGGAGGGAGTATTCTATAGCTGACAACTTTCTTGGCCCCGAGCATAAGCCACACAATTTATTTTTCTCTAATCGTGGAAAAAAGAAATATATACAGAAAATCACTAGCAACTTCTAGCTTTTGTATGTTTAGTGCTTTTGTAATGTGTGACCCTTTGCGTATAGCGAAAAGTTCAACCATGTCATTGCTATTTATGTATAAATACTCTGCAAAGGCTGCAATAAACTTCCCTAAATCATCTCGAATGAGATCACCAGTAACTGCATCAAGAAACTCATTAGCTCCACCATCTGTATTCAATTTGTAATAACCTGTAGCTGGGTAGGACCATTCAATATATTTAACTACACAGCTAAGCTCCTGAACCTGGAGTTATGGTGGCTTTATATTCTTTAGTCTTCGTATAAGCTCTTCAAACTATCGCTTCTCTTCTTCACATTGGAAAATTTGAGATTATAACACCATTGCATTTCTAGAAATCCATATTTCTCAAACTAAAAAAGGAATGAAAACGCTTTTTATCCGTTGCAACTCCGTTTGAGATAGCCTGCAGAAAGAGAAAACACAATCCAGATCCATATTCGATCGTGCAACAGATAGTCTCCATTGTGACATAATAGGTCCCAAACTCCAGAGCTAACTGGGCGTTTGGAGGAAGAGGTGGCTATAAAAACTCCTTGATCATGTGCATGTTCATCCCGATTGCTATGTTATGCCAACATAAAACTCCTTTCTCATATCCTTAGGGAAAAATCGGTCCATTGCCCGCCTTCCATCAATGCAAAATTGCAAAACTAAGCCAACATAAAAAACACCACAAATGTAAAAGTAGCGTTATGGTTAAACCAAAAACAAAGCTATAAGAACTCCTTGATCCATCATGCCTTTATTGCCTTGATTTCTTCAACTCTCCTTGAACTCTTCGTTATTTCAAGTCGTAATGATTCTGAACGTGTTCAATTCAACATCGTTGGTGTTGAAGAATCGATCCGATAGTGATAACAACTTTGAAAATAAATATTCTCAATTGTTGTTAAACAGAAACATAGTATTATTATCTTCTGTCTAAAGTTCGATTGTATCTCAACTCTGAAGTAATACTACAGATATGTTTCTCCACATTAATCAATATTTACATCTTTTGTATAACAGTTAAAACCTATTGCTTAAATGATTCTCTCCCTCTTACATAATGATCCGTAAACCATATGTATGTAGTATGAAACTACTAAATAATTCTCTCCCTTTTTGTCATAACAAAGGTACGAAAATCGCGGGATCATAACGAATACAACCAAAAGATATTTCAAGTTTTAACGAAGATGGAGATATTACATAGTAACATAGTTAAAATGCAACTCCTCATATCAACTTATTTAGATGATTTCACATAGTAATAAATACTTAGCGCTCATCCTAGGAAATTAAAAAGATACAAGCATCCCCTTTATGATTCCATGGCCATACTCCCCACAAAGATATAACAATTAAGCACAAGTTCATTTAAGAAGTCCCCCCCATTAAAATGTCAGTCCCGAGAGAACAACATGAGTGACCTTGCTTTTGTGAAAAAGAAAGGATTTCGGCGGACATCAACAAATCACAAGAATTTGTATCCATAATATCGACATAAATTAATCTCAAGGCCAGTTACGAACAAAGAGACAATTTTACTAAATTTTACTCAACATAAGAAAATCTTACAGAGTGTGTCAAGCAGCAAAACACAAAGGTGTGATCATAAGAAGATCAATACTGCGAGGAAAATCTCAAAGAGTTTGTTCTATTTTCCGTTTATAAAAGAACATAATAGATTTAACTTCTGAGCATATATGAAATATTAGCTCGATTCACGAGAACTTAAAGGCACAAATATTTCATAAGATTTTTGCAATAATTAAACCAATAATGATTACATACTTCAAGTTCATCTTCCAACAACTCTAGAATTTAAATAAATAAATCTAAAATCATGCAAGATGAAAAACGTTGGAAATAACTATGTGTAATCACAATATTTGCTATACCAAACCGTAATTATCCTTCTCAAGAATAAAAATCATCAAAATAATTTTCCAAGATAACTAAATAAAAGGGAATGAAAAAAAGAATAAAACCTAAACTTCATTTATTTCTTCATACCTTTCTGCAACACCATCGAGGAATGACTCCCCAACATCTTTTACCCGCTGAATGGTTAACCTGTTATGCTTCTGGCTCAGTACGACGACCTTCCGATTCACAATATGGATATGATTCCTATGAGTTGTATATCCAGAGATCATATTTTTCTGATTCCTGATCAGGACTTTTTGCTTTTCGACCATCTTGAGCTGATTACCAAAGAGCTGATTTAATTGTAACTGAAGGTTAACAATTTCAATCTTAGAGTCATTTTGAGCATGAGTTAGATCCCTAAATGAATCAACAATCCAGGAGTTATGTTCTTGTCTTAATCGAATCCTTTTCAGCATTCTTTCATGACATGAACTTTCTCCTTTTGGATCATCTTCATCAAGATCGATGGTTTCATGAGGTCTTTTTGAGCTTTTTATTCTTATGCAAGGATGAGAGCCTGAAACTGAACTAATTATTTTTCAACCTAGAGTTTATGAATAATATGAGTTTTTTTACCTTCTTTTCCAAGGAAACCCTAATCTCAATGATAAGATACGTGAACCGGTTCACAAAATAGAATCTGGTTCATCAATTACGGTCCGTGACCAAAGGAGGTTGTTGGGTTAACAGCAAACACATAAAAGTTTTCTATTCTCATAACAATAGTTCTCAGCTCAACAACCTTAGTGTATCAAATACACAACAGATTGAAGCACCTAAAAGGACTGCTTAGAAAAGAATTGGAATAAGTGAGCGATGTTGTCAAATACTTAATCCTTTTCTGAAGAGATGCAACCAGAGTCTGTCACATAAGAAATAAACTTGATAAATCTTAATATCAAAGGAAATCATTGATATATGTATAGTTCTTGTAACTCTCAAGTTAGTTCCAAGGACATATCCGTTGAGATTAATCAACAGAGTGATACAAAATCTCACTACTAGTATTAGAGGATGATACATCAAGATTTACTTTCTTGTGATGTTTTATGTGCTGTCTTTCCTTTATTCTATTACGTTTTTAATGAGGTTTTGATCTAACTTCTTATGCAAGGAAGTCTTTAGATTCCTCTTTCTTTAAACATATTTCCGAATAAGGTTTTCCTCGAGGAGCAAGCCGAGGACCTCTTGAGATTCGTTTTAGAGAGTCAGAGTCACTTGGATTCCATTTTCTGAGCTTACATCTCCCAAAAGTACTTTCATTATTAGTGTAAACGATGATATTTACGAAAGTAATTATGCTTATGTAATTTTTGTGAGGAACCACCCAGATTATTTTTTCCATACACTTTCTGGTCTTTTGCAGAGACAGAATTCATTCCAGTCAGATTTTTTACTTCTTTGGTTGCAAAGTCGAGCAATTTTTGAAGATTTGAAATCTGTTTCTTTCTAGACTAACAATTCAAAGCAATGTGATTCTTCTTTCCACAGTGTGAACAGATTCGCAGAATAGAAACCTTTGTTGCATTGTTTTTACTGACGGTTTCTTCATCAGATGTTGGAAAAATACGTAGACGTTTTTTGCCAAACATCTTCTCAGAAGTAATTTTCCCAATGCACGGTAATACCACATGGGTTATAACATTAGGTAGTGAGTTAACTTTACTTTTCAAAATAGAGTTTTCTTCTTTCAAGGACTGACACTGTTTCTGAGACAATAAAATCTCTGCAACTAGCTAGTTTCTCTTTTTCCACACGAAGAATGTTCGTTTTTAATTTTTGGGACTTGAGTAAAAATTCTTCTCTAGTTGAACTTTCTCTAAGGACATCATCAAGCATACTAATCTTTTCATTTTTAATAGTAATTTCTTGTTCAAATCTGCGCATATCCTAAGAATTTTTTTCAAGATAATCAGAGAGTTCAGACTCCCTTTCAAGGGATTTATCAAGCTCATATAAATACTGAGTACATTTTTATTCAATATATCTAATTCTAGAGTTTTGTAGATCAATCAACTCAACAACCTTTTTTATACTTCTAGCGATTTCCAACTCATATTCTGATATTAACCCATTAGTAACTAAGGGAAGCATATCATCAGAGACTGATAACATGGTATCTTTTCCTTTACATTCGGAAGAATCATCTAAGGAGTTATCCTTTGAGGTAAGTCCCGAGCACTTGGTATAAACAAAACCAGTTGAAGACATGTTTGTACGTGAATACAAATTCTACGAGCTTTTCAAACACAGACTTATTAAGTCTCAACGTGTTCGCCTGTTCTGATACCAACTCAAAACACTAAGGGTACCAAAATACACCACAAACGTTTTGGTAGGCTTGGTAGGCAATCTGTATGGACAAACTCAACACAACTACGAGAGTTAAAACTCAATCAAGAAAAGTGTCTAGATTTATATCTCTCTCTTTTTGTTAGAACGTTTACGAAACTGAATCCGTGAACTTAACTACAAAGAGAGTTATTGAACGGTACCAAAGACCAATATCCAAGGATCAATCAAGTATATTCAACAAACAAGGTCGGACCTGTCTATTGTGATTGATCAACAAACAACCTGTAATATTTCAATTATAAAGACAAGCAATATAATGCGGCAAAAGAAATAACACAGACACCAGAAATTTTGTTAACGGGGAAACCAAAAATATAAAAAAAACCCGGGACCTTGTCCATATTGAACACCAAACTGTATTACTCCGCTACAGACACTATCCTATTACCAATTAACTTCGATATGGAATGTGGTTGAGCCCGAACTCAGTCTCCCACTGATGCAGGTACAGTCGCGCTCCTGACGCCTCTTGGATCTCAGCTGGACTCCGCGCAATTCATTCCCTTAGAAGATCTCACACCAACTAAGAGTTTCTTCAACTCAATTGAAGACTTTAAACACAATTTGCCTCCCATAGATTAAGCCTATATAATTGATTTCCTAATTTATGATCTAAACGGATGACCAGATCAAACGAAATATCCAGGTGATGGAAATCGATAGCAACTTGACAAAAGTCTTGTTATCCTCAAAATCCTGACTTATGCAACCTGAAGTGCATCCTAGATTATTATTCACCTCAAGTATAAAACTTGTGGAATCACAAAGATTGAGACGAAGAGAACTTTGTGATTTCTATATATTTTGTTCAAGTGATAAATCAACAATCGAACAAGATCAGGATACTTAAGTTATCAAGATAAAAGATTACTAATCTTGGATTCACGAATCCCAATGAAGTCTTTAATAGTTGTTAAATCCTAAAAGGGTTTGAGGAGAGGACGACTCTAGATACAACTAGGACACACCAAAAAGTAGTGTCGGGATTCAAAGATCCCAGTTTCCAAGAGTACCCCTTATATGGACTTCAAAGCCTAGGTTGCTTTAGGTTTAAGCTAAGATAGCTTTGGAACCAAGCAAACAATATCCACCTTTAGATGAAAGCTTTGAATCTTATTCACATAAACAAGATATACACTCTGGTTGGGTAAACCGTAACCGAACTGGGTATAAAGACTATGTCTAACATGGTTAGCCGAAACTAGCCGGTTTGAACTTAAAAGCTTAACACTCATTTCCATGAATACAAAGACATTAATCTTGAGTCACAATCATGTGATCAAATGAGTCTAGTGTTAATTAGAGAATTGATCCAATGCAATTTATCTTAGAAAAATAATTTAATCGCAATTGAATCATAATCGGCATAGTTTGTAAATGCACAAAGTACAAATAATTAAATAGTTCGTGAATCGGATGAGTCACAGTATGTGAACCAGTTTGCAAACTTATAAGTAATAATCGAGTTCCAGAGTTGACATAACTTTCTCAATTCAGGTACTGGTTTGCAAACTTAGGTGCAACTCAAAGTTCCGGAGTTGACAGAACTTTTTCAGTTCACGTACCGGTTTGCAAACTTAAGACCTCACTGGTTCTGGAGTTCACAGAACCTTTTCAGTTTGCGTACCGGTTTTGGTACTAAACTGGTTTTAGAACATAGAAATGTATTGGCTCGCATACCAGTATGAATACTTAAACCCGGTTCCCTTACCACAGTTCCAAAATGGTTTGTGTATAAAAATACATACCTATCTGGATCACGAAACAGATAGAGTTTCCCATGATGTGCATATGAATATGCGTATCACACAAATCTGAAAGTCGATATATAACTACTTCACTACGTGTGTAATAAGGCTTCATACATATAACAATTTTCCCAGTTTGTAAGACTGATAACACTGTCTTGTATTCCAAATATAGTAGTTATATATTTCTCTAAATCAATTCGAAACATTCCTGAATAACATCAATGACGCATATCACTGTTCTAGGCTGTTTTCGAATGATAAAATTGAATCAAGAAATGGTTCCGAACAGTAAAAGGTTCTCCACAGAATTTGATCAAGTATGAAAAAATGATCATTAAGCATAGTCATTATATTTCTAGGAATTCGTAAACTAAATAATTAGTTCTTGACTCGAAATTCTTGTCTATACAAGATAGTATGCGACAATCCTCTCAACGATAGAAAGGTGAATATAACTTGAGAAATAGGTGGTTCAGTTTTCACTTACCTTTTGTTAATGAAATTCTCCAAAAGATTTGGTTGATTTTCTCCTTCAAACGATGGAACGCAAATGATGACTGACTCGTTTCTCAACTACCTCTATCCTAGACCGAGACTTAACTAATTGTAGACTAGAAATCAAGATATAGTTTTGATAACTAAATTTGACAACAAACTTGATATAGAAATACTTGTGAGTTCGACCGAGCAATGATCTAACAATATATACTACTTAGACATCAAAGATCAAGTATTAAGATCTTTTCATTTAATTCAATGAAATTATAGGCATATATGTAATTGTTTAACAATCAACCATGAATCTTATGTTCACGATTTAGCATACGATTCGATTCTCAAATTTGAAAAATGATCCGCTCTACGATCCACGATTTCACAACGTTGGTCATATAAGCAACAACTAGCGTTTAACTAAACCTAAATGTTGAAATGACCGGTGTTTAATCACTTTCGATATTAAATCCAATTTAAAATGATACTCGTATATTCATGAAGCTGGCTCACTGTGCAAACGGGTGCAAGAATACAAAAAGTTTTCTCCTTGGATGTTATTCTTATGCAATAGTAGTAAATGGGTTTTGCATAAATTCAGTGGTCATATATCTAACAGATGAATCCAGCTAACAACTCAATAGCTTGATATTATATTTGGAACAAAATATGGCAATTAAGAATATATCATATATATAAAAATCACTAAAATCTTGACATAAACTTCAGATTTTGCAAATAGCGAATGAAATGCCATTTATTGTTGGCACGACATCAATAATTAAAGCTTGTTATATTCTTAAATGCAAAAAGTATACAATCAAAGTTCCCCCATTCTTATTGCAAAGGGATAAAAAAACTGAACAAGATACCGACGTCATTGTAGTACAATGATAAAGTCATTGGGTGATGTTACCAATAACCTGAGTTCGAAGCTCGTCCGCACCAAATTCTTACCGACCAGAGAATTTTTTTTAACAAGATTTACATGTATATCTCATTTTAAGTATAATAATAAGAAGGTTTAACTAAGTAGGCGAATAGGTATGCATGGGAAGAATAGAATAGTTACCGGCCATTGGCTGCTGGAAAATGTTGTGGTTGTTGGGGGAGACTTAAAAATCCCAACCTATATGCGGAATATGGAATCTACATAACGTAGAATAACACAAATACGACGAAATGAAAATAATCATACAACATAGGCAATTACGTGGAAGAATCTCTTCAATGTGAAGAGTAAAAAGCCATGTTCAAATCTTCCACTTTGAATAATAATGAGTTGCATAATTTCTACCTAATTTGATCTTCCACTTTGAATAAAATGGGTTACATGATTTCTCACTAATTTGGGTTTCACACAACTTCAAGTGCATATAGCACTTAGACAAAATTTTTCCTAAATTACACTTACCACCAAGGGTGGTTCAATAATTCACTTACCAATAGGTAATATTCACTTGTAATAAACAATAACAAGTGTAAAGATACTTACTACTATGGTTCGAACAAACCCTATACTTTCCCCCCTTTGAAGAAATGTGGAAATTGATGGATCAATCTTCACCATCATTAACCAAACAGTCCTTAGCTAAGTACCTTTCTTATTTTTCAATATCACCACTTAAAACATCACCAAAACTCTATAATGGTGGATACACTCTTTTTCTCATGCTCACTCTCTCATTGTCATGTATTTATTTTCTTCGCGAACTGGGAGAATATAATGCTATCTCATGGAAGTTTTTATATAAAAAAAAACATAACTTAACCTAACAAGCATCTTCTATGTAACTCTGTCTTAATAGATAAGGGGCGATCTGACTGTTGGGTCCATAAGAAGTGAAACATCCAACAATCTCCCACCACGACTTATGACGAGGTACCCATCACCACCAAACCTGCTCTAAAGCATAAATGAACATGCTTGTACTTCAGTAGTGACTTTATCATCATATCAGAATCATTGTCATCTGTATGAATCTTTTCAATTTGCAAGACGTTCTCATCGAAAACTTCTTATATCCACTAGTACCTAATGTTGATGTTCTTAGATCTCGAGTGAAAACTCGATTTGTGCTAAGATGGATGACAATCTGGCGATCACAGTAAACAATGAATTACTGTTGCTTTAAGCAAAGTTCTCTAACAAACCTCTTTATCCATATTAACTCTTTACAACTCTCTATACCAATGTACTCTGCCTCTATAGTAGACAATGCCACACATCTTTGTAATTTGGATTTCCAAGACGCAATTCCACATGCATAGGTAAATAAGCAACCCGATGTCGAATTGAGACTATGTGAAGCACCTTTAAAGTCTGAATCTGTGTAACCTAGTAACTCTATCTTATCACCGCCATATCATACATATATTAGAAATACCCCTTAGACACCGTAATATCCATTTTATCGCTTCCCAATGCTCGATACCAGGATTTGTTAGAAATCATCTTACTGCTCCAACTGCATAAGCTATATCCGGCCTTGTACACACCATGACATACATCAAACTACCAATTACAGATATGCATGAGTAATTTTTTTCATCTTATGTTTCCTAACATCATTCATTGGACATTGATCACGAGTTAACTTAAAATGGTTTCCAAGTGGACAACTTACTGGATCAGCCTTGTCCATGTTGGACCTTTGCAACACCTTCTCAACATAGATTTATTATGATAGTCATAGCTTCCTTTCTTTCCTATCACGAGAGATTTACATGCCAATAATACGTTTTGTTGCACCCAAGTATTTCATAGCAAAAGACTTGCTCAAATATGACTTCAACCTGTCAATATTTTTCTTATATTTGTCAACAATCAATATATCATCAACACATATCAAAAGATTAAGAAAATCACCATCAACAATTATTGAATGAATACACAATGATCTGAAGTTGTTCTCTTGTACCCATGTTCTTTATGAACGGTTCAAACTTCTTATACCATATAGACTTTTCTTTAACTTGCACACTATGTGCTTCTTGCTTTTAACTTCAAAAACTTCTGGTTGTGCCATGTACACATCTTCCTTCAAATCACGATAAAGAAATATTGTATTGAACTAGTTGTTCGCCCTCAATTTCCATACTAGGTGCTAATTCCAAGATAACCCGAATAAAAGGAAATATCACCATTGGTGAAGAAATCTCACCCAATTCAACACCTTTTCTCTTCTCAAAAACCTTCGCAACCAAGCGTGCTTTGTATCCTTGGTTGTGAGTTGTCATCTTCAGTTTTTATTTTTATACACCCACTTGTTCTTCATAATTTTTTTTATCTGGCTTGTCAACTAACTCTTAAGTGTCATTCTCATCCAAAGAGATCACCTCTTCTTTCATGGATTTCAACCACTTATGAATTTCAGTATCATTAAGTACATCTTCATATGATTCTGATTCACTTGCATCTATGAGCATCACATACTCATGTGGTGTATATTTCATTAAAGGTAACCCGGGCCTGCTGGATTTTCATAACTCAACTTTCGGTTCTTGTTGCACTTCTTCCCTACCATAACCCCTTGGAACATCTTCATGAGCTTCATCTTCATCTTCTTTTTATTTTTCATCTTCATGAGCACCATCATCATGCTGTTCAATAGAAGGAACAACTGGATGTGGATCCAAGGTCATTTCATCTTGAAGATTTAGCATCCCAATCTTCTCAAAGTCTTCAATAGTTTGGTCTTCAAGGAATACTTCATCCCTACTTCTGATAACCTTCTTGTCAACTGGATCCCAAAATCTGCAACCAAACTTCTCAATCCCATAGCCTAGGAACATACACTGCTCGCTCTACTTTATCGACATATTATATGGTAAACTTAATTCTTTCCCGGTTATTATCATTTAATTATCCCTTGAGATGTCCTAGAAATCTTCTCACATTTGGAAGAAACTAAACTCTTATGGTTTTGCTTTGAAACCATGAACCTGAAATGATGCAGGAGGTGGTAAGCTCAATGTCGACAAGTATAAAGTATTTTTACGCCTCAGTTTTGTTTGGAAGTTAAACTGTATTCGAAGTCCATGATTACCAATGACAACATCTGTTCTTTTGTTTTAAAATTATATTTTCTCTAACCAGATAACAAGAAGTATGGGATCATATGATCTGATTCCAAACCTCAAGGTATATTTACTTACTTATTCTCTCTATGATACTTACTAAATTTTCTATTGGTGGTGTCAGATTTATTTGTTGTACAATACTTTTCAAATTTTCCATTAAGTCATGCGGTTTTTGAGAAGTGGGATATTCCATTTCCAGTGAACTATTACAAGATGAAAATAGAATTCTTTTACATCATATGAAGAACATTCTCCCAACTATACAAAATAAGACTGACATTTTTCTATCTAAAACGTCCTCGTCGCAAGACACTGTTGCTTGAAGTTACTGCTAATATTAGAATGATTTATAGCCCAACCAAGATTTTAGTATATGGAATATGAATTCTGATATTTTTCAACATTTCCCACGTCAAGTCATTTGTAGATGACCTATCTTGATAGTCTCTTCACGAAAACATTTTCCCAAGGTCTCAAGGCTCTTTGTTGGCAAAGCTCTTAGAATTGAAAAGGAGAGAGTCATATTGCCGCGGTTTCATTTAATATTTTCTTTCAAGAATGTAGCAATTAAAATTTCTATGTGATAAATATTTCGAACACCTTATTAGAATACAATTAGCTTATGCTTTTTTCATCTATTTTTCTTCAGCTTTTGTATATTACATTTGGAATCATGTGGCATGAAAGCAGAACGAAAATAGAGGCTCAAGGCATTACTCGGCAACCTTGGGTGTTGATGGTTTAGTAGCAAAGGGCACAAGTCTCTAATGCATATGGAATTACTAGAGGCAGCAGTAGTTCACCTAGCTACCTGGGTTTGATAAGAATTATTAGAGACACAGTGAGAAGGACACCAATTACTGGGGCAGACGCATCTTTCACTTTGGAGCCAGCATCTTCTCTCCCATAAATAAAAGCCAATCAGATAAATTTAGGTCGAACCTAATTTTTATCGACCAGTTGGAATTCAGTTATTTACCCTAAGCTTCATTCCGCCTCCAACTTCAGATTTATGAAAGAATGGGTTGTATTTGGACCCGAAATTCATAGAGAAATCACCTAAAAATGAAGTGTTTTGTTGATTTTGGTGTTGAAAATGGAGGGGATGCAAGTAAAATTTTCAAAGAAGTGTAGAGCTATGGAATGTAATCGAACTACAGTGAGAAAGACACCAATTTCACCTGCAGCTTGAAGTTATCACCACCACCAGTCCTTACCTGTTACAGTCGAACGAATCCATCCCTACGGGCAGTATGTAGCTTCGTTTTACCTGCAATCGGACTGCTAAAAATTTATACAACAAAAACCAACAAAGATTGGATATGCATCAACCAGATATAATATATGATACTAAGAACCTACTTCAAAAAAAAAAACCATCTAAGCCTGGACTACTTTTCAATTAGTAAGTTCATACTGTAAAGAGATGTTGTTAGACATGTGTGTAGCTGGAAATTACCTTGTATTTCACATGTCACCCTGCACCGGACTCGGATGCAAATTTAAACATTTCTTACGTAACCTATAATATGATGGAACAACAATGCATGAAAACCAAAGAAACCTTGTATAGAAAATATTAAATACTGAATATGAATATATGAACAAGTGTCGGTGATGTCATTTGCTGCAAGAAATTTGTTGAGATTATTAGTCCCACATTGTATGGGTAATTATGATCCTGCGGTTTATAATTTCTTAGGGACTCTCCACTCATTGCCAATTGATTGTGAGTTGGATCCCCGTATTCTAATATGTTATCACAGCCAAGCCCTGTATGAGACGTGACACCCAGTAAGGCCCAAGAAGGCAGGGCAACCATACATCGGTCCATATAAAGTGTGGAGCTACTCCACTTATTGCCAATTGGTTTTGAGTTGGTTGCCCGTATTCTAACATGCTATCAGAGCAGGCTATTTGTGTCGAGTCCATTGACCGCATCTTTACTCCGCGTTACCTGATTTATTGTGTCCACGTGTTAGACCCTACGAGGCTACACGCCTCTCTACTCATTGCCAATTAGTCGTGAGTTGGATGCCCGTATTCTAATATGTTATCACAGCCAAGCCTTGTATAAGACGTGAGACCCAATAAGACCCAAGAAGGCATGACAACCATACAACGGTCCATATAAGATGTGGAGCTACTCCACTTATTGCCAATTGGTTTTGAGTTGGTTGCCCGTATTCTAACAAAATTTGATCAAATAAGTCACTATCCTCATGTAACCTGGTATGAGAAATAAAACATGAACAAAGCACATATGTGGTTTGTACGCAAAGGGAGACAATATCATACATATTGAAAATTAAACTTGGGCCAAAATATCACCAACAAAACATTTGATAAGACAATTACACAAATCACGAAGAAAATTGTCATTCCTACTCATGAATCTTTACACTCCAAGAATTACCCAAATTGGCAAAAGTAAAGATTCAGTCAAAAGTTATTAGTATGAAACTCGTGTTCGGTCAAACCCGTTTCGAACTGATAAACCCTTCTCTGCAAAATCAGAAGACAGCCGAAAGAAATCGAAAATCAAAATAAGAAAGAGAAAAGGAGCAAACCTAATTTATGTTTCTCAAAATCAAATAAAACAGAAATATTAAAAAGGTACCTGGTATGCACTGGGGTGAAAACATAGAGAACATGTTTATTTGCAGCAGGAAACTGTAATCGACGAACCTTTGTGAACAAAAAAAACAAAACCAAACAACTACCTATGTGGATAAACATAACATAAGTTGCAACCAAAATATTAAATCAGTAAAAACACAACACAAAAAAATTAAAGCTTTTAGAAAAAACCCTAACTTGATATAATAAAACACCCATCAACTATAATATCCACATCTCGTAAGTCGTAAGTATCGATTGGAACGTGCTTGATCTCTTGACATAGATAGCGTAGGATTGACATTTGTACTACGTCTCATACCACCATTGTGGTTCACCATCGATAAACAATCTTTTCTCGCTGTTTTTTTTAGATTTGTTATCGCTGCTGATAAATTTTTTTTTTAGGTTTGTTATTGCGGTTGACTGAGTGGCAAGTCCCTCTAATTAATATATGTATTTCGGTTGGGAGTTTTACGGATGAAACTTTGGTGGTGTGAAAATTCAGGATGGTTCTATTGACTGAAATATACTCCGGTGGGACCAGAAATTCTAGGAAGAGATCTTTGTTCAGCTTTTAACCACAGAGAAAAAATCACCCGAAATCATATTATTAATTAATATTAGAATGATTTCTAGCCCTACCAAGATTTTAGTATATGGAATATAAATTCTGCAATTTTTCAACATTTCCCACTTCAAGTCATTGGTAGATGACTTACCTTGATAGTCTCTTCACGAAAACATTTTTCCAAGGCTTTAAGGCTCTTTGTTGGCAAAGCTCTTAGGATTAAATAAGATAGTCATACTGCCTACGGTTTCATTTAATATCTTCTTCCAAGGATATAGCAATTAAAATCTTTATGTGATAAATGTTTGGAACACGTATATTTGAATACAACTGGCTTATGCTTTTCTCATCTAATTTTCTTCAGCTTTTGTATATTACATTTCTATAGATTTTGTAGGCATTTTGGATCAGTGACCGAGCCAGATTTCTCCCCAAGTGGGGGCAAATTTATATGGTAAAAATCTATATATACTAGCCGGTATGCCGTCGAAGGCTACCCGATTTTTTTTGGCATTTTTATTGACTTTTTAATCTTAACTAAGTAAAAATCAAATTATAAAACATGTTTTTTTGTTTTTAAGTCATACATTTGATGTATTTTTATTGATTTTACATAAATTTTATGATTTTGACCTCATTAAAAATAAAATTTCAATTTTATAAAGCACATTTACCCTCACAAAACATGTAAATTACAAAAATTATAAATCTAAATTTGTAGGATTTCAGAATCAAACGGGGTCGGCGGACCCCATTTGTCCCTACATCCCTCCGAATCATGTGGCGTGAAAGCAAAATGAAAATAGAGGCTCAAAGCATTACTCGGCAACCTTGGGTGTTAATGGTTGGAGTCTCTAATGCATATTGAATTTCTAGAGGCAGCAGTAGTTCACCTAAGGGCAGCCACCTGGGTTTGATAAGAATTACCAGGGACACCGCATTTGCTGCTCAAGGCTGCCTCTGAAGTTAAAACCAAAATTACTGGTACAGACGCATTTTCTTCTCAAGGCTGCCGCTTAAGTTTAAACCAAGATTACTGGGGCAGACACATCTTTCACTTTGGAGCCAGCATCTTCTTCTCTCCTAGGGGCGTAAATAATACCCGAAAATACTAGGCCTGCCTGTACCTGCCTTAACCTGCATGTACCCGAAATAAACCAAAGCCTGTTATTGCCCGTAACGGGCCGTCTGGTCTGGCATGGATTAATTTATTGGCGGGCTCGGGCTTTGCAATTAATTATGATGCCCGACCGGAAAGCTTTCTATATACCATCAATCATTTAGTATCTTCTTAAAAAGACTTAAAAATTACCATTTTATAATTGTCAATTGTGTATCTAGAAAAATAAAATATATAGTTGTTTTTACTTATAATTAACCTTTTCAAAACATTAATGGTAATATATTTTCTTAGTACTCTAATTAATATTTATTATAGGCTAAAATAAGAAGTTTGTCACTATAATTTAAATATAAAATAATACTATCACTTATGACATGCAATATTAGAAAGAAAATGTTACTGTATTAAAAATAAATAAATTTAGTACCATCAATTTAAAATT
Source organism: Papaver somniferum (assembly GCF_003573695.1). Taxonomy (NCBI): domain Eukaryota; kingdom Viridiplantae; phylum Streptophyta; class Magnoliopsida; order Ranunculales; family Papaveraceae; genus Papaver; species Papaver somniferum. The sequence goes on from NC_039367.1 coordinate 1,876,566, forward strand.
TTAAACTAAAAAAAAAAAAAATCAAAATAAAGGCATTTCCGGTCCGATCTGGCCTGCCCGTATAAAAAGTGGGCTTTGAGCGGACTTTGGGTAGCAAATTATCTACTTTTACCCGGCCTGTATGGCCTGAATTTTTTTTACGGGCTCGCAAATATTAAGCCTGGCCTACCCAGCCTATCTAAGTTTTTGGGATGGGCAGCTTGGCCTGGCCGGATTTACACCCCTATTCTCTCCCATAAATAAAATCCAATCAGATAAATTTAGGTCGAACCTAATTTCTATCGACCAGTTGGAATTCAAGTTCTTTACCCTAAGCTCCATTCTGCCTTCAACTTCAATTCCTGAAAGAATGGGTTGTATTTGGACTCGAAATTTCAGAGAGAAATCACCTAAGAATGAGGTGTTTTGTTGATCTTGGTGTTGAAAATGGAGGGGATGCAAGTAAAATTTTCAAGAAGTATGGAACATAATCGAACTACAGTGAGAAAGACACCAGTTTCACCTGCAACTTGAAGTCACCACCGCCAGTCCTCTTCAAAAAACCAGTCTTTACTCATTACAGTCTTGCCATGTAAATGGCTTCACATTGTGTAGCACGGTAAGATGGATGTAGGTGTGAGTAATCCACAGACCTAGGTGGAGAAATTCTAGATAGTAAAGCATTGATAAAGGATGAAGTATGAAGCACCAAATCATTCCACTTGGGCCTGGCGCGAGAAAAGAGACACCAAGGAAACCCTTGAAGGCAACACGTGTAAAAAGTGGAGATGACGGAAGCGAAAACTATCGGGTACAAGGGAAATAAATGTACTGACTAATTAGTTGAGAAGACAGGGAGAATCTAGTCAAAGGAAGACTCGACTAGGAATGTTAAGGGCGACATCGACTATCTTCATCAAGGGATCAATGTCGTACAAATAAACGAGGGGAGAAGACATCACTAGGATCGCCCTTATATCTCGGAGAGGACACCGCCCTTCACCCGAGAGATGCATCATAGAAGATACACTGCGAAACACACTGTAACTAGGATGTATCATCACTTGTGGCTATAAAAAGAGAGTTATGTAGAGAGTTAAAGGAAAGTGATCAGTGAGAGAGGAGAGAATACTAAGAGCTTAGGAGTGAGAATAGAGAACTTGAGAGAGATACACCCTTGTAACCTTGAATCAAGTAATAAGATCATCCATTTCATCCCGTGGACATAGGTAATCATACCGAACCACGTATATCTTGTGTTCTTATGCTTATCTTATTGATTTACTTCATGTATGCGTATGTATGAATATTTGGATGTAAAAGTAGGATTTTCCACATCTACAATGGCCAAGCCTTATTATCCCTAACTTGCTGAGTATTTATGTTTGTCAGCTTATAATTTGTATGATATCTGCTCATAGAGCATGTTAATCGTTGTGATTATGGAGTTGAAATTGTGATTTTGCAGCATATGAATTACATTTGCAGTCATTTGTGTGACACTAGGGATAATTGTAAATTGTTGACAAGTTTTAATGACTAAGGTGGTATGCTTTGGAGTAGAACAAATTTTAAATAAGTTGATGTTATTTGGTATAGTTAAGAATCTTAGGATTTGTAAATCAATCTAAAGGGAAGGATAATTTTTTAATTTCTCAAAAGCCTCTGCCTCTCAAGGGTTGCATGAAGGTTGAGAGTTAGAATTTGGAGAGAGGTAGTCTGAGGCAACAATACCCTGGTTTCTTTCGACTCTTTTTTCTAGGTTATGATATCTTATCAGTTTTCTCCTTATGGTTTAATTTTCTATTCTATGGTAGAATCTTGATGCTTCTTTATGTTGTTGCAAGGTTGGCGATTCATCTCTTTGAAAACAAGGTTTCTGAATTGGGTTTATAACTTTACGCGATTTATGTTCCGTTTGATTTTATCATGACGTTCAGTTTGGCCGCAATAATTTGGCATGATTTTGTAAAACTGCCTATGTTAGTTCATATGGTTTATTAAATGCTTAAACTGATGTAATGTCTTAATCGAGTATGATATAGGAGAGAGTTCGTAATTTCACCATGTGCAGCTACTTCTAGTAGTCACTGAGCTAAGATGAAGCTGGGACATTCACACGAAATCTATGTTATTTTTGTAGGTTTTAAGATTTGTTTACTTCACTCAGTTATTTTGTAGCATGGTACTTCAAAAATAGGTTAGACCATGAATAATCTCAAACTGGTTGGCCAGGGTTAGATCGTTGATGCAGAGGCATATTTTCCTTCTTTAGGGATATTGTCTAATTGGGAATGTCTTGTGATTTTAGGGATATTTTTAGTTGTTTCCGTATTTAGTTTAGGTTTATTTTCGAAGGGGTTATCTTTATAGTATAAATAGGCTATTAGGTTTTCTTTAGGAGGCAGACTTTTAATATATTTTCATACAAATATAATCTATTGATTATTAAAGAGTAATGGTTTTTTAACCTAGACTCAATTATATACGTTCTTATAGTTATCAATCCGATGTTCAATTCGATTATCTTTGTTCTATTTGCCCTAGCTTAGTGTTCTGATTTCTAGTCTGCATAAATTGGCGCTAGAACAAAACACACAAGTAAACCCTAGTTTCTACAATGGTAGGTAGAGATAGAGGTGGTGGTAGAGGTATTAGATACACAGATTCTACTGAATCAAGAACCTTGGTTGAGGATATGTTGCGACAAAATATGTTGCGACAGGGACGTGCGGAAGCCCTTATGGAGATACTGGAAGGCCAACGCAAACCTTTAGATTCCCCGGAAGGAGTTTCTAAAGCATATGAATAGACAAAGGTCGATGAGAATCGTCGTAATGTTGTTCATGAGAATCTAGTATTCTCATAATGCACCCCTTTGTATTTACCGGAAGGAGGACGAGAGGATGATGAGGACGTGTTTAATGAAAATATTTTTCATAACCATGTTGTTCATGAATCACATCGTGGAAGGTTGCAAAACAGGTTACTCATAGTCCTTGACTTGAACACCATATGGGCGAGAGTTGAAGTGGGTGATATGGCGGGAAGAATACATGCTGAGTACTTCCTAGATTGGGAGGCCATCATAGAGAATTAATTTGAATGGAAGCCTATGGATGAAGCTCGTAAAGTGCTGTTTGTGAATTCAAAATTGAAGGGGTCAGCTCTACAATGGTGGAAACGGCTACAAGAACGACGTACGAGGAAAGGAAATAAGAAAATTAACACTTGGTATCACATGAAACAGAAGTTGCGCAAACAATTTCTGTCATCATATTACACAGTGATGATGTATAAGAAGATTCACTTGTGCCAACATGACCTTAGTAAGAGCACAAAGAAAACCACCACATCAACAACAGCTGCTCGGATTACAAACAAAGTGCACAAGAAAGAAGCTAGCTTCATTGAGGCTAATAATGATGAAGACAGGTCAGAGCAGCCGATATATGATGAACTCGTGAGTCAAAAACTGAAATATGATCAATTTTTCGTTGAAGAGGTGAAATATGATGAATTGGTCCCTGAAGAGTTAAAATTTGATGACTTTATCATTGAAGAGCTGCATTATGATGAAATTGTCAGTGAAGAGACGAAATACGATGGACCTGAGAGTGAAGACGAAGTCGTTATTGATTGGGACTTACCACCAGTGTACGACTGCTTTCCAGAAGTTGAAGACACAGTTTTGTTTACTTCTGTTGGTATTGATCATTCTACCAAGGAAGACAGTTCCCTGGAAGCGGAAACTGAAGTTTTCTTTCAATCAGGTAATATCGATCATGTTACGCATGAACATACGAAAATTGTAAGTATTCCTGTTAACCCAACTCACTCAGTTTATGAGAATCAAGCTACACATCCAGTACATGATTTTAGTTTGGGTTCTAAAGTTTATGTACAATACAAACTATATGTACCATTGATGATCCTAAATTGAGATCAAACTATCACAAGGGAGATGTTAGCAGCAAAGAAAATTGTAGAGAAAATTATCTCAGTAAAATTCGTGGGCGAATTCTATCAAACAAGGGGAGGAGTGTTATGATGGAAGATTTAATAGGAAAGCTTGGAGCAGACGTGTGCTACTCAAGCACAACGTATGACAAAAGTGGTGCTCAAGATGGAATATTTGAGGTCAGCAAAGCTTGCGCTGATGACATAACATGTATCCATCACAGGGTCTGTGCGATCACCAACAAGAAGAAAACCTTGGTGTGGACAAGTGTTTCTCTGTCAAGCATGAAAAGACCTGTGGCCATTTCGTACTACAAGGTGAGACTTTCGGTACTATAAAGAAGTGCTTACTCTGTGACGGAGGAAGCGTTTTCAATTGTTGGAAGAAATCTGAACATTAAGGTACTAGAAGCATTGGAGAATGACTCTCTTTCAGATAAATAAGTTTATAATCGGAACTGTTGTAAGATGTTTTCTAGTTGGGATATGTTGACAATTCTGTCAGTGGAGAAAGAGACAACAATGAAGACTACTGTCCTTGCTGCAAGAATTGCTCCTGGTCCATCTTGTTCATTGCGAACAGTTTTTGTATACGACCATCAACAACAACTAAAGTTAGAAAGTATCTCGACTGACTTGATCTACTGTCAGCAGGGATTATGGGTAGTCTCCATCTTTTTGGTGATTATGCTTGTTGTTTGGATAGAATATTTGGTTGCACCCTTAAGGAATTCATTGGTCGACATTATTCGGATAGTATATGCGAACGAATGTTTACTGAGTAGAGGGACTTACAAGAGGCATCATTTATCTGTTTTAATTGAAACAGTCAACGAGAATGGGCAGTACATAGATACATCTAATGTTAATCAAAGGTGTACATAATGGCTACGTGGAGATAAAGTTATGGTTCTTGTCTTTGACCAAGGGAAGTAAACAGAGGCAGAAAATACTAACCTATTGTCAATTCAAAATAAAGATGGTCCAGACACTCTACAGAAGTTCAAGAAGGATGCTCCAAAACAATTGCTTTTCCATGAGACTGCTGTGCTACAGTTTTCAACTACATCAGCGATAGTTAATATTGTTGGAAAACAAATAATAAAATATGATTTTTTAAGTTTTAATAAAAATTATAATTTATTGTTTTCTTTTGTGAATGAAAAACTTATTAGTCCCACACCATGGAGTTTCCACTTTTTAGTTGTTTTAAGAGACTAGATAATCTTTTTAGTCCCACATCGGGGAGTTCATCTTTTTAACTTGTATTATTCCATAATATAAAGAAATTCACTACTTTTGTAAAATCTATGGGAAAGAGGATTCTCCAATTTTTATAGAGAGACCCCCAAGGGAAAATATTTTATAGTGGTTTCTTTAACGTTCACGATTTCCTTAAGTGTTTTTCCGGAGTTTCCAAGCTCAAGTTGAGCATCTACTACATATGCTAGTAGTAGGTGTAGTAGGGTGTTTTATCCTGGAGATATCCGTCCTGTGAGGGCTATAACATCACTCTTGAGTGTATCCTAGCACTAATGTCTTAAGGGAAACGTGTTGTACACGTGACTCACTCTTTTTTTTCCCAAAATTTTTGCCTTGTTGCTGTTGCGGAGATCTGGAGAGCTCGTCCGTTTCATCAAATCGATCAATTCCATTATAAGGAGCTAAGTATCAATAATTTTTTCTTATTTTATTTTTTCCTTGTTTTTGATTATTGCACCCAACAATCTTAAGCCATTAGAATTTGTAATAATCATGGATGTTAATTGTCAAGTGAAAAACAAAAAACGAATTTTTGGTCAGCTGTAGAGTTTCGAATTTATCTCTTAACCTAAAAGGAATTTCGATGAACCATTTTGACCCAATGTAGTAGACATCATGATAGTTACCCACACAAAATTTCAGAATTTTTGGAGTAGTAAAAGTATTTTTTTTTTTGATATTTTACAAAACAGAGAGACGTTCCTGAAAAATTCTGATGAGCAGAAATTTGTTGTTTACTAAATTAGTTTTTATGGGGTACCACGAGTTTTTTGAAATGGTGATTCAAAGGAAGTTTGTATATATAGATGTTATCTTCGAAACTCATATTTTACTTTCCGATTCGGAATTGTGGTTTGTGAATAAAGATGTCATCTCCAAGGGACATGGCTAATAGGCGCATGTGGTTGGAAACAAATCTTCCAAAGCTGGCAAAGGTGAAAACATCGAGCGCAAATCTAAGCATGGTCTTCATAAGAAAGGTATGTTTCGTAAACCTGAATCTAGCATTACTTTAATTAAGGGTGATTCTTTATGTTTGTAAATTCCTGCCCATATGGAAGTAAATTGTAGACAACGTAAAAAACCTTAATAAGTAGAAAGTTAATGCTAATTTAGTTGAAACAAATAGAACGAGTTCAGTGTCATGATTTCAGAAGTTATTTTAATAACCAATGTGAGATATTGGTGGGTGGAATCTGGCGCCACCAAGAATGTTTGTTGAAACAGAGACCTGTTCACCTCTTATCAGAGGACAGGGGATGTCGAGAAACACTTTTTGAGTAACTCATCTGCAATAGAGGTTGCATAAAAGGAAAAGGTCGAGCAGAAGCTCATATCTGTAATATTCTCACATTGAATGAAGTTTTCATGTTCCGAGCATATGCGAAAATCTTGTATCTTGTTCTGTTGTAGATGGAAAAAGATTTAAGATCTTAATTGAATCTGGAAAACTTTTTGTAACTAGGCAGTGATTTTTTAAGCAAGAGTTATATGACTTTGGGTATATATAAGCTTAATGGAAAAACTGATGAAGTGAACATAATTTACTCTTGTTCTTTCTTTGTGTGATTGATTGTTTTACGTGGTAGACTTGGAACTGTAAACTTATAAGTCAATGATTAACTAACTAGCATAGGCTGCGTACCCAAATTTAGTTTGGATTTTGAACACAAAAGTGAAATCTGTGAAGAATCAAAATATGCTATAAAACCTTTTAGCACAAATGTTCAGAGTAATTCTAAGCCTTTAGAATTAATTCAGTTAGGCCTAGTTGACATGAGTTCAACCCAAAACCACTGTGGTAAAAGATGGTTTATAACTTCCGTAGATGATTGTACGAGGTACTATCTTGTATACTTGCTTAGGGATAAGGATGATTCCTTAGAATCCTTAAGATGTATAAACTTGAAGTTGGAAACCAATTAGAATCCTTGAACATAACAACCGTATCCTTAAGGAGATGATAATTTCCTTGTTGATTGGTTCAGGATTACCCGCGGCCTTGTGGGGGGAAGTAGTCCTCTTAACTAGTATCTCCTGAATAGAGTACCCTTTTAAGGATCAGATGAAACTCCATATGATTTATGGAAAGGTAGATGACCTTCTTATGAATGCGTCAAAGTGTGGGGGTGTTTGACTAAGATTGTAGGTCCTCTTCCTAAAAAAACTAGATTGAAACCAAAAATGTTGATTGTGTCTTCATATAGGGTATGCTGAGTATACTTCTACATATATATTTTTGGTTGAGTGTTCTGATTTTTTTCTGACTTTGGTGTGAATATTATTACGGAATCTAGGGATGTTGAGTTCTTTGAACATGTTTATTCTAAACCTGTACCTCATTAGAGATGTGTTCTTGATCCCCTATATTTATTTTCAAATAGTCAGAACTTATTTTAAAGGAAGATGAAGTTGATGTTGAGCCTAAGAAAAGTAAAACAATTAGACTTGAGACTTCTTATGAAACCGACTTCATAATATGCCTAGATTAGTCTGATCCCCATACTTGTAAAGAAGCCTTGATATCTACTAAAACCCCATTCTGGTAAGAAGCTTCAATCAGTGAAATGGACTCAGTCCGTCAGAACCAGACTTGGAAGATTGCTAGTTTAGTTCCAGGGACTAAGACCATAGGACGTAAATGAGTCTTTAATAGGAAACGATTGGTAGATGGAACTGTGGAAAAATATTAAGCTAAGTTGGAAGATAAAGGCTATAAACTAAAAAAAGGTGTAGATTTCCTTGATTCTTATTCACTTGTGACGAGAATTACTTCTGTTGAGATACTAATTGATATTACTGCCATAAAAAACTTGGAAATACATCAGATGGATGTTAAGACAACTTTTCTAAAACCGTGAATTAGATAAAGAAATTTACATAGACCAACCCGAGGAGTTTATAGTGAAAGGTTATAAAGACAAAGTCTGTATATTGAACGAATCTTTGTATGGTTTTAAAATAAGCACGTAAATAACGACATGGAAAATTTGATCATGTGATAATGTGTAGTGGATTTAAGTTAATGAATCTTACAAGTGTATTTACAAGTAACTTGTTATGGATGCCTGTGTGATTGTATGCTTGTATGTTGATGATATGCTTATACTTAATACAAACATAGATGTGATTAATTCCACTAAAAACATGCACTGAATGAGAACGTTGACTATAAAGACTTAGTCTCTTTTGATGTAATCTTAGGGATGAGGATTAGAAGATAATCAAAAAATTATAGTCTTAGTCGTTCTCATTATGTTGAATTTGTGCTTATGAGATGCAATCAGTCTGATTGTAAGCCTGCTTGTACTCCATACGAATCTTCTTGTAGACTCGATAAAAATAAGGGTAATGGAGTATGTCTTAATTTGAATACTCAAGAGTTATAGGATGTCTGATGAATTTAATGAACTGTAAGAGTCCAGACATTGCCTATATTGTGAGTAAGTTAAGTATATATACTTGTAGCCAGAGCAAGAGAATTTGGATGCACTTAGTAGAGTATTATGGTACCTAAAATACTCTATTACCTTTTGTTTGATTTATGAAAGGTATCTTCTCCTTGAGGGACTTTGTGATGCAAACTGGATAGTTGACTCATAGGAGTCTAAGTGTATGAGTGGATATGTTTTCACTCTAGCAGGAGGGATTATTTTTGGAAGATTTCCAAACATACTTATACTGCTCAATTCATTATGGAATCTGAGAGTATTGCGTTAGATAAAGCACGAGAGGGGTCCGAGTGCCTAAGATGCTTTTTAGAATACATTCCTCTCTGGCATAGGCCCGTGCCAGCTATATCTATACATTGTTTTAGCCAAGCTATAATAGCTAAAGCTAAAAATAACTAATCTAATTGGCGTTATTTCCATTGATTGGATAAAGTCCAAGGAGAATATCGCACAACCTTTGACGAAAGTTTTGTACAAAAAGATAGTTAAAAATGCATCGAGGGGGATGGGGTTTAAGCTCATAAATTAAACTTTCCATGAAGGATACTCAACCTTGCTGACTGGAGATTCCAAGATCAAGGTTTCGAGTGATACAACTAATTTTTGGTGGGTAAAGGTAAACATTATCAGAGAATTTCATTCTCTGTCCCTTCCCTATGGTGTAGACGTGATAATGTGACTGCATGTGAAGGATGACTTTTAATAAGTCTTAATGAGTTCTATAGTTTCAATTTATGATTGAAGTGGGGTGTAGCATTAACACTCTTTATGGAAACTCACCTATCTGAATGAGGAAGTGGGGCTGCTTCCTATGAGAATATGACCTTTGATTCTCTAGAGCATTCTGAGAAACATGATATGTCCAGGGCCAAATTGGACAAAACGACACGAGCTTGGCAGCAACCTTGGAGATATCATCCGTGGTCGTTATCACGAATTACATCAAACGCTAGCAGTTCAAGACATAGTTCACTGTCTCTAGCAAGTAATTCCGGTAATATCTCACTAAGCAAAGGTTCAAGACCTCATGGACACCTTTTCCTAAAATGGTATTTCCTTCGCTTTTTATGTGATTTTCGTTTTGATGGTTTTGGTATTACTGGAACTTAGGACCTAAGGGTCTCTAAGGGTTCACTAGTTCATGCTTTTTCACTTTGGTGAATTGAAACTAAAGATGAAAGCTCTCTATACTATATGATTTTTGCAATCCAAAGTATGACCCTGGGGTCAACACATTTTTGTGTGAGGGAAATGACGTTGGAATGGCTAGTATGACTTCAACATGCACGATCTGTCTGTCTGTTCAGACAGTTCGGGTCGTGAGATTGGGTTGTTGATTTACCAAGATCTATCTGTATTTTCTTGTTTTATTGAGTTTTCATTCATGTGGGGGATTGTTGGAAAACGAATAATAAAATATGATTTTTTAAGTTTTCATAAAAATTATAATTTATTATTTTCTTTTGCGAATGAAAAACTTGTTAGTCCCACACCGTGGAGTTTCCACTTTTTAGTTGTTTTAAGAGACTATATAAGCTTTTTAGTCCCACATCGGGGAGTTCATCTTTTTAACTTGTATTATTCCATTATATAAAGAAATTCACTACTTTTGTAAAATCTATCGGAAAAGGATTCTCCAATTTTTAGAGAGAGACCCCCAAGGAAAAATATTTTATAGTGATTTCTTTAACGTTGACGATTTCCTTAAGTGTTTTTCCGGAGTTGCCAAGCTCAAGTTGAGCATCTACTACATATGCTAGTAGTAGGTATAGTAGAGTGTTTTATCCTGGAGATATCCGTCCTGTGATGGGTATAACATCACTCTTGAGTGTAGCCAGACGCTAATGTCTTAAGGACAACGTGTTGAACACGTGATTCACTCTGTTTTTTTCCAAAGTTTTGCCTTGTTTCTGTTGCGGAGATCTGGAGAGCTCGTCCGTTTCATCAAATCGATCAGTTCCATTATAAGAAGCTAAGTATTAATAATTTTTGCTTATTTGATTTTTTCCTTATTTTTGATTATTGCACCCAACAAATATCCTAGGAAAGGTGCTCGTTATCTATAAGACGCTTTCTTATAGACTTCTGTTGTACAACAGCGCAACTGATGACAATGTACAGAACATGTCCGCAGGACGAAAGATGAAGATTATTCGTATGACATTAATAAGGGAGGACCAGAAAAGCTTGGAAACATATGATATTGAGACAGATTTTTGGACCAGTATCGAAGGAAGCTACAGCCTTGTGCATACAACGCAAGAGCCTATCTCGACAACCTCGTTTTATGGGAAACGGTGGTCCGAGTTACTGTTTAGTATTCTAGAGAGTATGGTGAAATTTTGGCTTATGGTTCTGACATTATCCCTAACTATGGATGTTGTTCAGAAAGAGCTTAAGTTATGAACGCTACTCATGAAGAGAATGTACCATCAAAACAAGAAATAATGCTCACTGGTGTCACGTCAACAAAAGATGATCAGTCTAACCTTGAGGAATATATCGCTATCCTAAGTAGTGAATCTCCAGAACTCATTTAAAGCGCTTGCTGTGGGGAGGAAGTACTAGTGACCAACAAAGATGTCAAGCTAGGTCACGTAACTGTTTTGGAAGAAACCCCTAGTAAGATTAGTGGGATGTATACAATGGAAGCATATGCTAATAGATGGCATAAAGTATCACAAGGAAAACTAAGGAGAAACTCTTCGTTTGTTTGTCATAGTACGATGACTAGCGTGGAGCAGAGACTAACATGTTTTGAATATCATGATGGGCTAAAAGCTGGGAGGGTATCATATGGTGCAATTAAGTTGAACAATATTTCTTGCTTATTGCGTCTTAGGATCTCTAAGGCTACGAGTTTTGTCTTTGATCGTGGGAAGTCAGCTGGATGTTATACAAGGGTATAGGAACATGAGAACGAGGCAATGTGCTAGAAGTTATTAAGACGTTCTCGTCGCAGTCGAGAAATCTTTCAACCGGGGGTGGTTTATGCAGGGGCATATTGTCCTTCTTTAGGGATATTGTCTAATTGGGAATGTCTTGTAATTTTAGGGATAGTTTTAGTTGTTTCCGTATTTAGTTTAGGTTTCTTTTCGAAGGGGTTATCTTTATAGTATAAATAGGCTATTAGGTTTTCTTTAGGAGGTAGACTTTTAATATATTTTCATACAACTATAATCTATTGATTATTGAAGAGTAATGGTTCTTTAAACTAGACTCAATTATTACGTTCTTATTGTTATCAATCCGATGTTCTATTCGATTATCTTTGTTCTATTTGCCCTAGCTTGGTGTTCTGATTTCTAGTCTGCATAAATCGTCCTTGGTTATTTCCTGGTGTAACAATACCAGGTGGAATTATCTCTTTTGATTTATTTAATCCTTTCGCAGGAGTGCTCGGTTTTGAGGAGGCATTCTCAAAGTATCAGTTCATTTCAGTTTTTGTTGGACAGGGTAAGTTCTTCCTTTGCTGTACTTATTTGGTTAATATTTATTTTACTCCAACAAGGCAAACCTTCATAGATTCTTGGGATTTTGTATTCTCATGCATGTCTGATCTTGTTGCTTCAGTGTTAAGGGATCGCACTAGTTATATGATTCAGAATTTGAATACTTTAAGATTAGCTTCATTAATGAACTTGCTCATTTGAGGGGTACTTGAGAATACTTTGCCTAGATCCTTTCCATAATTTCAGGATTATGAATGACGTGCATTCCGGATTTATTTGCATAAATTGGACCTTAGAGACAAACATGATTTACTAGTAGGATGGATATTAAATTTTGAGTTTGACTTTGGTGGGTACATGATATTCATATATTCTCACTGCTCTTCAGTGGGGAGTATTGAATTTCGATTAAGTAGATATCTTTGTTGTTAATTGTCCCTTAGTGGTTCCAGCTATGGTTTTTGAGTAGGAAACTGTTCATATTATCATATACTGGCTTAATTGTGTTCTGCTATTTTCTAGATGCCTAGGTCTACTGTAGAATCAGAACTCTGGAATTAAGACATCGTCTTCATTATGGTTCTCTATATAGTGTTTTCATTTTGGTTGCCCTTAAAACAAAAACAAAAATGAAACAAGATCTGCAATCTGTACATACAGGGCTGATGAGTGTTTTTAATATTCTTCTGAAGGTTTAATTGCTCGAACTATCTATATTGGCATCAATTTCTTATCTTATCTTATTTCATTTCTTAACTTCTCAGGTTTATTTCTGTACAAGTGCAAATATGATGCCTAAGATCAAAATTTTCATTCCTCGAATGTGGTCTACTTTGTGAAAGGTGATAAATCAGTATGTAGTTATGCATCTTGGTTAATTAGAGTTTCTGGGTCCGAGTTTGTTCAGAAATACATCGGATTATGCTCTAGAACGATTAGTGAGAGTTTTTCGTCAAGGGAAGGTACCTCATAAATTTGTGTTGACAGTATAATATTAATATGACAGACAGATATTGTATCTAGTGAATCTAACCTTTGAATCGCTTATAGTATTCTCAGTGGAGTTTGTATTTGAATACTAGGCTGGGGTTTGGGTATATCATATAATTATGTTTGTTGTGTTTTTTTGCTCCTTACAGGGAAAACAAGCCTTCAAACATCTTCATGGATGAAACTATTGGATCTGCCCGTATGAAATCTGGAACTCGTAATGGCGAAAGCCGATAGTAAGGTGCAGTGAACGAGCTCGAGCTTGTCAATCAGCTGGAATCATCAAGCAAGATCACAGTACAGTCAATATTTCTTAAGGTTTGGATATGCCTCCTTGGTGCATCTTAAACCTTAACATGTAATCTATACAGAAATCTTCCCCCCCAAAAAAAGTTGCACATCAAAGGTTACACTGTTAAGGAGTATGTAAGATGACACCCCCACCCACAGAACCAAATTCTTGTAGTAGTGAGCCCTTTGCCTGAATCACTTTCTCCATCAAAAAAACTCTCGCAACCACTATTTTCCATAAAGTAATCAGAGCTCAATTTTTGGAAGTACAGATATTCTTACTTCAATCATTTATAGAAGTCTAATCTCCTTAATAACTCTTGGTCTTCTGATTCATTTCTAAGCTCCTAAACACCCTGGAAATCTTTCAGTCCGTCTTCACTCCTTCCTGTGCATACTGGAACAAAAGCCTCACCTTAATAGGTATAAAAACTTCTTATTTTTACTTTTAGGTTTACTGTCAGTATTTTACGCAACAGCTTGGGACATTCTCATTATTTGCTCTAATTCACGAGTGCTAATAAGATGGCAATGTCTATGGATATTATTTGGGTTCTTAGATATTATCATCAGTTAATTGTCTTATGGCAGATAGCTTGTTCAAACATAACTCTGGTTCGAGTTGATGTCATTATGGGAGTCAAGCTTGCTAATCCAGGTAACTAAGTGCACACCTTTCCTGTGTTTTCTTTTTGCTATGAATACTTAATTTCATGACATGTGTTGGCTTCATTCTCGTTTTAATAATCCTTTCTCAAAAATTGGCACAGGTTCTTTGATGTTACAGTCTACATGGCCATCCAAGGTAACAACATAATACTACCCTTTGTCACATGAAATTCAACCCATCATGTTGCACCCTTATTAGTGTTTGAATCCAAATTTTTGCTTTTGGTATAGCTAATAATGGCAGCACTGTGGTATACTGAAATTAGGCTTGCAAGTTCATGGATAATGGCAACACAGCTGCTTACAATATATACATTGGATAATTGCAGTTACAGCTGACCTGCTGAATGCGTTTTTATACCAGATCCAATGAAACTACCAGGGAGGGCATGTACTGGCTCAAGCAGCAACACTCCATCATTAGAAAAATCAACCCGGAAGAGGAAAAACATTAGGAATAAAACATCTTTTCAATGAAGGCTTCATGCATCCTACAAAATCAAAGTGGGGATTGAATTTTTTTCAGTTGATAAAGTAAAACATTTTGTAGATAGATGACAGCAACAATACATGAATGAATTACAACCAGCCTTTATCCCTGGATAAAGCCCAGTCAGGTGATCGTCCCTACTGCCAGCCCAACCCGCCTTAACCTCCCACATGAAGGGAAAGATAGGAATCCATCCTACTTAAAGATTGTTCCTCATTTTAGTTTGTTTGCTTAGAAAATGAAAGAGTTAGGAGCTGTTGATTACAGCGATCTCAGTTACTATTTAGAAATTTGGTAAACGGTCGGCGAGTTATAACCCCAAAGGTGTCACTATCCATCCACAAAAAACCCGCCAAAATAAAAGTAACACAAAAATCCCAAAAAACAAAATTTTGATGAAACCTCATAGAATTTAACTTTATCATAAAATTTGATGAACCAATTTTGAAATTTGGGATTTTTGTATCAATTTTTTAAAATTTGGGGTTTTTATATCAATTTAGTTTAAGATGGAGTTTTAATGAATCCCGACATTTGAGTGGGGTTTTTGTACCACAAGTTTGGTCACCGTGGGTTTTTATGACTAGTTTTCTTTGGTAAAACCATAAATTTTTTTAGGAATTACCAATAGTTACTATTATGGTAATCTTAGTTACTGGCAGGTCCACCCACTAAAGCCCAGTAATCAGAGGTCCATAATTAAAACAAAACATAAAAATGAAACTAAAATTTTTAAGCCTAGGTCCTGTACACGTGTGGGATAACTAATGCGAAATGTGTAAATACCTAAAATACCCTTCTAGTCCTACATATATTTAAGCAGGCGATTTCAAAGTTTCCAAAATTCTTTTTAGTTGTTTATCAGATCCCGTTTCTGCTGCTCGAGAAGAATAGGGTTTTTGAAGATTTGTTTTGTGATTATTACAAGTATGTTTTGTAAGCTTTTTTGTTTGCTTCTTTCTGCTATTGTTTTTCTTTTAAGGTTTGAATTTTGAATCATGGAGCTCGGTCGTTTTTGTTCTTTTTTATGAATCTTGTTAGTATTTATTCAGTTATTAGGGCTGTTCATGGTCGGTTTTGATTCGGTTTCTAGCCAAACCAAAACCGAAACCAATATTATTGGTTTCTAAAAATCTAAACCAAACCAATCCATTAACCATTGGTTCGGTTTCCAAATGACTCAAGTTGGTTTCGGTTTGTCCCAGTGGTTTTTGGTTAACCAATAATTATGTCAAACCAAAAAAAATACACAAATTTACAGATAAAAAAATCGCAGTTGCCGATAGTATTGGTTTACACAAATATACAGACAAAAAAAATAAATCAAGAATAGTTAAAGCTTACTCTAATTCTAGAGATCAAAAGAAGATATATAATATATCTTAATTTAGTTATTGACAAATAAAAAAGAAGGAAGACGGGAAGAAAAAAGTCTAGTAGCAGCAGCTGTTGTTGGGGGTGGAGAAGGGAGGCGGCTGAGAGAAGGAGAAAGAGAAAGAGGGAGAGTATCATAATGAAATATTAGATTTAGGGTTTCTATTTATCCTCTGAATCAATGGGTATAATCTAATACTTTTAAATCGACGGTAGAAACTAAGTTTAAAAATTAATCGGTTCCCCAATGGTTTTTGGTTCGGTTTTCAGGTCAAACCAAAACCAAACCAGTAATGTCGGTTTTTCAACTTTTTTTACCAAACCAATCCAAATCTAAATGGTTTGGTTCGGTTTCTTGCTTATTGGTCTGGTTCGGTCGGTTTCCAACAGTTAACCGATACCATGTTCAGCCCTATTGGTTATATTATCATGTTTTTGGCTTATTTTAGCTTTCGATTTGATTATCTTTCTGTTTTCGCTTCAAAATCAGGCTTGCTTGTACTTTCAGATCGTATTATCCAGCATTACATATATGGCATACTAATAGAGCTCGGTCGTTTTTTTTTTTTTTTTTTTTTTATGAATCTTGTTCGTATTTATTTAGTTAGATTATCATGGTTTTCGCTTATTTTAGATTTTGATTTGATTATCTTTCCGTTTTCGCTTCAAAATCAGGCTTGTTTGTACTTTCAGATCGTATAATTCGTCAGTATATATATGGCATACTCGTTGAAACTTCTCTTAGATTCTGTTTTTTTCATAGATCTCTCACTTTTTTTTTAGTTTGATCCATCAGTACGTATGTGAAATACCGTATTATGTGCTTCGATTCTGCCGTTTCTCATAAATTCTTAATTGTTCTTGTCATGCAGTTGATTTGTAGTTCATGAATCTGCAGTACATGTACGACATACTCATAGAAACTGCTCTTAGATTCTGTTTCTTTCATAGATCTCTCACTTTTTTTAGTTTGATCCATCAATACTATGTGAAATACCGTATTATGTGCTTCGATTCCGTTGTTTCTCATATATTCTTAATTATTCTTTTCATGCAGTTGATTTTCTAGTTCGTGAATCTGCAGTACATATAGGCATACTCATAGAAACGACTCTTAGATTCTGTTTCTTTCATAGATCTCTTTTTTGATAAAGGAAAAATTCATTAAAAAAGCATTCAGTCATAATAACATGACTAAATACTGAAAGAGGCATGGCAAAAGCTCATGCCAGAACATCATCCCAGCTACAGATTATTGTACTTAAAGAAATATTCTCAAAAATTTTAGTACATCTGCACCAGTTGTAAATTGTGCATTTTATTGCAGCTATTAAGTGGTTAAACCCTCTTTTCTTAGTTCTATACAACCTGTTATTCTGCTCGTTCCAAATATTCCACCATATGGAAAAAGGTAACAATCCCCACAGCTTTTTATGCATTGCATTACCCTTTTTGGCAGGCCATACCCACAATGTAGATTTAACAGAATCCGAGAAAACCCAATCAAATCCAAAACTCTCAAGAAAGTAATTCCATAATTTTGCCGTCTCAGTGCAATACAAGAAGAGGTGATTATTAGTTTCCTGAGACACATTGCAGAAAAGACAAGTGTTTGAGGTTGATCTACCTGTTCTTTGAAGGAAATCCAAAGTTGGAGCAACTCCATAACAAAGAGTCCAAACAAAGAAAGAAATTTTCATTCGGACTTTAGGGTTCCACAACTGTTTATAGGGAAATATGAGGAAGCCATCAACATCCAAAGATTTGTAGAAATTACTCACCGTGAATTCACCACCTTCAGCAATCCATTGTCTCTGATCTTCCCCCCTTGAATTGAACTGTGTTGGATCACCCAAATCCTGCAAAATAAGAACCACTTCTCCTAGATCAACAATATTTAAGTTCCTTTTAAACTCTAAGTTCCAAGCTTCATCTGTAATGAAATTTTTAATAGAACACCATTTTTTTCTATAGAGCTTATAAATAGAATTATAAGAGACTTTCAGAGGACGATACCCCTTCTACTTATCTTCCCAAAATAAAATTCTGTCACCTGAAAAAACTCTCAAAGAAGTATTTTCCAAAACATGATCTTTAGCTTTTAAAATACCAGCTCATAAGCTATTTTTAACAACCATACTTGAGTTTTTAGGGAAGAAATCTTTCACAACACCACCAAACTTTTGATGAACTAATTGTCTCCAAAGGGAATTCTGCTCTGAGACATATCTCCATATCCACGTACAATGAAGAACCTTGTTAAAAAGTTTCAACTTCTTAACACCTATACCACCTATTTTCTTAGACACAACTGCTCTTGTCCATCTAACCCAGCTCTCTTATTTGAATTAGTTTAAGAACCCCAGATAAAATCTCTCATAATCTTTTCTGTTTCTTTCATGACTGAAGCTGGCATTTGAAACAATGAAAGATAATAAACAGGAAGACTGGAAAGAACACTGTTTACCAAAATTAATGTTTAACCTTTAGAGAGGTATCTACACTTCCAGATGGACAACTTTTGATGAACCTTGTGAACTATGATCTCCCACATTACTTTTCACTTAGAATTACTTCCCAGAAGGATGCCCAAATAGTTCATAGGCCACTAAGAAAGACTGCAACCAAAGTTTCTAGCACAATCAGTACCATTATGATCAGACACAAATCCAACAATTGTGGTTTTTCTGAAGTTAACCCTGAGGCCAGAAATCAACTCAAAAGAGAACATGATATTCTTCAGATTATTAATTTTCTCATGAGAATCATCTAAGAATACATTCAAATCATCTGAAAATTGCAAATGTTGAACAACAATACCATTTGAGGAAACCTTAAATCCAGAGATCAAACCTGAACAAGCATCTTTCTTAATCATTAGAGAAAGAATTTCTGCTATTATAATGAAAAAAAAGGAGAAATGGGGTCTCTCTGCCTAATTCCTTTTTAAGATTTAAACAATGAAGTGGCTTCTCCATTCATAGGAATTGAAAATCTTGCATAAGATATGCACCACTTTATCCAACTTCTCCGAATATGCCAAAGACAAATATCTCAAAAGCAATTTCCACACAACCCCAATTGTTATTATCAAAAGATTTTTCAAAATCTACTTTGCATATAATTCCAGGTTTATTTTCTCTTTTTCTTGAATCAATTAGCTCAGCTGCAATAAGAATTCCATCATTTATCTGCCTCTCATGAATAAAAGCCCCTTGAAAGTAAGAAATTATAGAGGGCATTACCAACTTTGTTCCTTGAGCTAACAATTTAGAAATTATCTTGTAAACTCCTCCAATTAAGCTAATAGATATGAAGTTATGTAAATACATTTCTCCACTGCACTTAGGAATGAACTTAAGATTAGTACAATTCAACCTCCAATCCAGTGAAGAAGTAGTTTCAAATTCTTTAACCACTTTCATAAGATCATATTTTATCACCTCCCAAGTGCATTTGAAGAATTCCATGGTGAACCCATCTGGCCCTAGAGGCTTATTATTCCCAAAATTCCAAACAACATTCTTGACTTCTTCTTCAGTGAAAGGCTTCTCAAGCTGAATTCTGTCTTCAACATAAAAAGAAGGCATTTGGAACTTATCAAATCTTAGCCTAACTAGAAATTGCTCAGAGAAAAGATTAGAATAAAAATTTACATCTTCTTCTGCAATTTTTGATTTATCATATGAAAGATTGCTATTCAACTTATACTTATAAGAAGCAAGTTGATAGAGATACCTTGTATTTATCTCAGCATCTTTAAACCATTTATTCTTAGCTCTTTGACCCCATTTTCTAGCTAAATTTAGAGATACAAAATGATGTTTAATTTTAGCTTCTTCCCTTTGTATAATATCATTAGTGTGAAGAATAGCAAACTCCTCCATACAATCAATATCATCAATCTCTTTCTCCAAATCATACAATTAAATTTGTAGGTCACCTATAGACTTTATCTATGGCTTAATAAGAGCTTTCAACCCTTGTAGTTTTTTGACAAAAGCAAAACTTGGTTTTCCAGTAAAAACTAAGCTACCCCACCACAATTTCATGTTCTCTAAAAAAGCAGGATGAAACAAAAGATAATTATCAAGTCTAAAAGGAGAAACCTTTTTGATCTCAGAGTTACAGTTTTAACATGATAAGACTATGATCAGAAATTTTCCTTTTGAGTATAAATTGCATTAGTGAAGGACGGTGTTCTTGAATTTCAGTATTAACCAAGAATCTATCCAATCTAATCAAAAGAGGGTGCTGTTGAAAATTGGTCCAAGTAAATTTACCTCCATTTAGTGGCGGATCAATGAGAGAATGAGATCTTATAAATCTTTTAAAAAAATTTCTTGAAGCAACACATCCACCAGGTTTGTTCCTTTCAGATTGAAACAAGATAGCATTGAAATCACCTCCCAGAATCCATGGCTCATCAAAAAGGATTCTAATATCATTTAATTCTGCCCAAAATTGTCTGTAGTAGCCATTTTCTGAAGCACCATAAACTGAGGTAAAATCCCACCTAAAATCATCATCCACATTCCTGAATTTTATAGTAATAGAGAATGCTCCTAAGATATTATCCTCCATTTCCACTACTCCATCCTTCCACATAACTATAATACCACCAGAAGCTAATTAATACCATAAGAAGGAACATGAATATATTTGCAGCTAGAATTCCCCCAAAGAGATCTAATTAGATCTCTCACTTTTTTTAGTTTGATCCATCAGTATGTATGTGAAATACCGTATTATGTGCTTCGATTCTGCTGTTTCTCATAAATTCTTAATTATTCTTTTCATGCTTTTGATTTTCTAGTTCATGAATCTGAAGTACATATATGGCATACTCATAGAAACTGCTCTTAGATTCTGTTTCTTTCATAGATCTCTCACTTTTTTTAGTTTGATCCATCAGTACGTATGTGAAATACCGTATTATGTGCTTCGATTCTGTTGTTTCTCATAGATTCTTAATTATTCTTTTCATGCAGTTGATTTTCTATTTCATGAATTTGCACTACATATATGGCATACTCATAGAAACTTCTCTTAGATTCAGTTTTTTCATAGATCTCTCACTTTTTTTAGTTTGATCCATCAGTACGTATGTGAAATACTGATGTCTGACTTACTACTATGCATACATCTACTATAAACATCATCATTTTTCCCACCTGGTTACTTTTAAGTCTAGTAATGATATCTGAAATTTCTTATTTGTGAAAATTTGAGAACCTTGAACCCTTCTGATATTGTCACCAGTTATGTTGAGAATGGTGTGAAAGTGCCTGTGATTGCTGACTTTCAACTTCATGGTCTCGTTGCCTTGCATTTTTCAAATAAAGCGGCGTTCTTTGAGTTGCATGTGGAGTGTATTTCTGCTGGTACATGTAGTTCCTCTACTTTTAGCGACGTTGACAACAATTCAGAACTGATTAGGGCAGCTATAGATAGTTATGAAACCGATGGAAAAGAAGTTGTTAAACCTCTTCTGTCCGATGGGTGGGAGAATGTTTTTGAGGATCCGGATAAGATTTTTCGCGGTGGTGTTGATTCCTTTCGGTTGGCCTGTCAAAAGTATTGTTTGAAGACTGGGTATCGCGTAACAAAAGTGAAGAATTATCGTGAAAGGTTCACAATGAAATGCAGTAAGGTCCCATGCACTTGGATGATCCATGCAGTCGTCATTGATTCTACTTGTGATGTTTTCAGGATAAAAAAGTATGTTGGCAGGCACACTTGTGGAGGTGATGTCAAGTTGAGAAGCCCTAAAGTATCGAAGAAGTTGGTACACAACCTTATTCATGATCATGTGATGCACAACCCACTTATCAAGCCTCGCGAAATTGAAGATTACATAAAAGTTGGTGCTGATGTTAATATCAAATATCACCATGCATATCATGGTTAGGAACGGTCACACCATGAAATTTTTGGGAATAATTTAAAGTCTTACTCTGATCTGGTTTGGTGAGTGAATTCATTGAAAGAAACAAATCTTGGCTCTTATGTGGATTTTCAGTATAACGATGCAACTCAGACATTTGAAAGGTTATTCACTGTAATAGGCGCTTGTATTAAAGGTTATCAACTTTGTCGACCGAAGATTTTTTTTGATGCAACTTTTCTGACCAGGAGATTTAGAGGTACCCTTATGGATGCGAATTTTCTTAATGGGGATCAAGGCAAGTCCTCTTTCTTACGTTTTAATTGTCATTGTCTACCAGTTATTCACTGCTTTTAATTGATGAAACTTTTTGAGTATATCATTTATGTACTGAAAATCAACTGGTTTGTTACTAGTAAAACATTTGTGTATTGAAAATTTATTGTGTCTAACACAGACAAATTCATATATGTATGATTGTTATGTACTGGAAATTCTTAATCTATTTTCCAGTTTCAACTAGTATCTACAAGCTGTTACGGATGTTAGTATAGCGACATAGTTTATGATAGTATATAATATATCTAATGTTTGTTTTTTGCAGGTTTTTATCCGCTAGCATTTGCATTGGTCCCTGGAGAAGATGTTGACAATTGGGATTGGTTATCACGTTTACGTCTGATTATTATGAAGGATTTTTGAGGGCTATTCCTGCACACTTTCCTACTTCCCATCATGGCTATTGTTACTACCACTTTAAAGGAAACCTAACAATCAAGAAATTGGACGAGAAGTATAAGAAGTTATGGCTTGTTTCAAAAAAGCAACTTATGCTCTCACACCTGCAAGATATGAAGAAGCACTTATGGAAATGGAGTTAATGGGAAGGCCTGGGGTTGCTAACTATTGCCGCAATATGCCTAGGAGACATTGGTCCAGCGCATTCTTCATTGGATGTAGATTTGGACAGACTACACTAAGTGTTTCCGAGTCTTTCAATAATTGTATTCGGAAAGACAAGAGGTTGCCTACCTGCGCCCTCGTTGACATGATCAGGTTTGTCTTTTTTTTTGTGTTCTTTGTTTTTTGTTCTTTTTTCTTGTTCAAAATTTATTACAAGTGTTCTTTTTGTTCCATTCATAGGTTACACATTATGGAGTTTATGAATGAACGTCGCGAACTAAGTGTTTTGATGGACCCTGAGTTGCTCACTCCTACCTACCAGGCGTTACTTAAAGAACATATTCAAATTGGTCGAGTTTGGAATGTTACTCAGTCATCTGAGTATGTGTATGAGATTCATTCACCTAGGTTTGCTTTATTCCCTAAAACAAGTTCTTTTGCAATATAACATACATGTAGCGTTGAATCGTTTTTTTTTCTTTTATGTATTTGTTTGCAGTACTGCATATATGTACTGTTTTTAAGTTATTTGTGCTGAAAAGCTTTTTGCGCATCTGCATGTCTCATGTTGTTGATCTACTGAACAAGACTTGCACCTGCCAAAGATGGGGTGTTTATTGTTTCCCATGCTCTCATGTACATCAACTATTTATGCCAAGGGTGATAGATACGTAGATTATACAAGACTACTTCAAAGTTACGAATTTTCAGCAGCTGTATTCAATTGATATCAGACCAATCCCTAATTACAACAGGCCAGAGTAGTATGAAACAAATGATACTATTTTTCTACCCCATCCACGAGTTCCACCAGGTAGGCCAAAGGGAAATCGTATCAAGAATGTATGGGAGAAAGCTAGGAAGTCCGTCCATTGTTCAAACTGCAAGAAGAAATCTCACCACAACAAGGCAACCTGCACTGTCATTCCTTCTTACCCCTGATTTTAGGTTTTTAGTTCTCCCTGATTAGTTATATTGGTCACAATGCAGATTCTGTTTGCACATCATTTTTAACACTTTTCTTAGTTTTTTTTGGAGTACTGCAATTATGTACCGTTTCATATCTTTCTGGAACATGGTACTTTGTGCTCATTTAAGACTCGTTAATCAGATATCATTATCCACTTTCACTATTATTGGTTTTTCAGGTTGCTTTCTAAGTTTGTTTTAAGAATGCAGGGGTTATGTACTCTAAGTTGTTATCTACTCTGTAATGAACAACTATCTGGATAATTTTTTTTCCAGGTGCACTCTGAAATTTTTTACAATATGTCACACCTATGCACTGCATAAATATTACAGTGAATATGTACTATGTATTCTTCCAGGTCATTATCGATGTTCAGGATTTTTTGAGTACATATATTATGTACTTTGTGTTCTTCCTGTTCATTATGGTTGTTCAAGATTTTATGAGTACAACTACTATGTACTCTGTGTTCTTCTAGGTGACAGGAAATGTCATTGATGTATTTTCAAATGGTTGTAGTGATAGTGGTAAAAATGGGTTCTTTTCAGACTTGTGAAGGGAATAAAATTTTTAGATTTAAATAAATAAAGTTGTTTCAAAAAAAAAAACAATTAGGAAATACCGAGACTTTGGATTCCACCATTGACCAATTAAGTGATAAATTCTAATCAATATTCATGCAATTCTTTCTTTTAAAGCGATTCTAATATTTTGCCTCTAATATATTTTTGAAGTAATAGTTGTAATCACAAAGCATGAAACATCAAAAGTTTTAAAACCCAGCATGCTTCATCAAAATAATTCACACCTACTCAATAAAAATCAATTTTCTATAATAGTTCTATGCAAATAATCATGTAAAATAATTGCAATAAATAATTAAAATAGAATTATACCACTTTTCATGGAACAATGGCTTCCTTCGTTGCCTCGGATAAGGGATTTAGCTCATCATGTTGGAAAACCTCTCAAAGAATTTCATTGATGCTCAAAAATGGTTTACAAATGATGAGAATATGAGAAATACAATAAAACCGGGTTTGCAACGTTTATAAGCGTTCCGAAATAGGAAAGAACGATACAAGATTCTCTGTCGCTGTTGCTTCTGCGACCATGCCTTGTGTCAATTCCACTGTAGCATAAACGACGGTCTTGAAGAGTCTGTTCTTCACGTTCTTCCTATGCAGCAGCAGCAGAAATATTTTTTTCTGGATGGTTGATTCTCGGTTCTGTGTTGCTCTAAATTACTCCCAATTCTTACTAACTCCTTCTATGAGTCCCAGAACTCTATATATATTCCACAGGATCAAGAAATCTCGCTATAACTCGAGATAATTCTCTCTTAACTCGGTTTGATGAAAAAATATTCTGGGAATATTTTCTTCCTGATTTAGCTTCTCACGCGTGAATTTCCATCCTGGTCACTCTAGAAATGTTTACACACGATCCACAATGTTTCTAGAGCCCTCATGCATGAGCAGAACACTCTCAAATATTCTCTAATCCCGTGTATATCAGTTCCTACCCGTGTTTCCCTGTTTTGCACCCCGTGAATTATCCAGCTAATTCTAGCCAAATTTGATCGAAACTATCACCCATACCCTCTCTATTAGGTTCTAAGGAATATACCCAAACAATTGCAGCTCTTTAGTCTCGCTGAAACAAGCCCAAATTCGCAACCAAAGTTCTGCCAGGGAAGAACTTTCTTTTCCCGCCAAAACTCGGTTCAAATGGAAGATGACTGGTATCCCCTTATCCAGAGTAGGGGTGCAAATAGCAGCTGCCTTGGGGGTGACCTGGGGGTGCCCCTTAGTAATTAGGTTACCCCTTATCCAAAAGCGAGAGTCCGAATAACACTTGTCCTCCGGGTGCCAAAATCAACTTTTCGAGCCGAATTTTCCAAAAATATTTATTTCCTAAAAATACATAAAAACACAATATTAGTACAAAAATAGAGTTCCAACAATACATACATTGAGGACAAATTAGAAAAAAAAATGTGTCTATCAGTCATATAAGATACACCAAACACAGAGACCATCTATGAGATTCATATTCTCTCCCATCATGATTAACCAATTTAGAGAGTTATATTCCTCAATTGAAAATCATAGCTGATCTATGTTACATAAGACACACCGAACACTTCATACTATGGACTTTTACCATCCAACATGTCAACATTTTTATAAAGTGAAATAACCGTACATAAATTAAAGACAAACACCATACTTTCGAGAATAGTTATTATCAAAATAAGTAAGAACAATTAGTAAGCTTCGATAGTGTCTAAAACAAACTAGTAAACTCTGAATATGTTCTCTAGGATAGTTTCTACTATGAAGTCCTAATTCATATAAGTACTGTCAGATACTAGCTTAAAATCCTTTTGGAGCATTAATATTCCAGCTCTCCTCAGAAGGAGATGTTGTTGAGAGTATGTCGCATGCTAAAGAGATCCTCTTCTTCTGCATTTTATCTTTTATAAATCAAGGGGTTAAAAATGATAAATTCAAGAAGCCTCAATGGAGATACACCACCAAAAAAATTTACTACTCAGCACATAGGTGGATTTGATATATGTTTTCATTCTAGTTCAAATTTGGAGGTTGGAAAATCTGGTGGAGAAGTAGAAGTTGAAACTAGTGTTCATCCAATTCAAACTCCTATTTTACTCAACAAGGAAAAATGATTTAATGGTCTTATGGAATCACCAAATGTTCCTACTTTATCTGTGGGGAAATTTATTGATGTGGGTGCAGGTGTGCAAAATGTACTTTCAATTATTGAAACTCCAGCTAGTGTTCTTAAGCAGAATAACAACAAAAATGTTGAATCTGAGACATTGGAAAATAATGTTTCATCTGAAATCTTAACAACTAATATTCTATCAAATATTAATACATAAGTAACAATTTCATATGGATGGAAGGAAGTAACTGGTTCTAATGCTAAATTCAAATTTACAGACAATGCTATTTCAGGTAAAAGTTTTGCTTCTCCCAGCAAATTTAAAGTTCTTGTGGAGGTAGCTGAAAAACAGGATCACATTTTTTCAAAAGTAATCAGTAACTCCTAATGTGATTACTAGGAAACAAGCAAATACTTCAGTTAAATCTAAGTTTAGCATGGGGGTACCAGCACTTCCTAATCAACCCCTTTCTAAATGAAAGTAACATAC
Organism: Papaver somniferum; assembly: GCF_003573695.1. Lineage (NCBI taxonomy): Eukaryota > Viridiplantae > Streptophyta > Magnoliopsida > Ranunculales > Papaveraceae > Papaver > Papaver somniferum. The sequence goes on from NC_039367.1 coordinate 1,903,427, forward strand.
TGGAATATCAGAGGCTTGAAAAGATTTCAAGCCAAAGATAAACTGAGAAATTTAGTTAAGTTTTTTGTCCTTCAATACTATGGATAGCAGAACCAAAAATCAAGGCTACTAGTAGTGTAATTAGAAGTTTGAATTTAGATGGAATGAGTAAAATGTTTATTCACAATTCCAGTGATACTATAAAGGGGAATATTTGGCTTTTTTGGAATTCATCTTTATCAAGACCAGTAGTGATCTCATCTACAAATCATGCCATTACGGTTCAAGTTGGTGACGTTATGGCCACTGGAATTCATGTTGCTTGCCTCACTGTGGACAAAAGAGAGTTATGGGATGAATTACTTTATATTAGTCAAATGAATTATCCCTGGATGATAATTGATGATTTTAATGTCGTGTTGATTTATGATGAAAAATTTGGAGGTAGAAGACCACTCAGAGTTTGAATGCAAGATTTCAGAAATTGTTTAGAATCATGTAATCTAATTCAAGCTACACGAACTGGAATCAAGTATTCACAGTGTAATAATATAGATGGAAAAAAGAGAATTTTGTGTGATATTGATAAAGATTTTTATAATCTCAAATAGCTGGAGAAATTTGATGGTTGGTCATATAAAGTTGGTGTCAGGGGTACATCAGATCATACTCCATTATTAGGCGCTGTAGTAAATACTTTTAAACCAGTAAATGCTCCTTTAAGATATCAACATATTTGGACTTCTCATCCTGGTTTTCTTGAAGTAATTAAAGATGCATGGAATGAAGTAATAACAGGCAACCCAGCTTTCTCCTTCATGAATAAGCTAAAAATATTAAAAGTAATTTTAAAGAAATGGAATGGGGAGGTTTTTGGTGATCTCAGAATCAAAGTAAAGACTACTGAGGATGAGGCACTTGCAGCTACATTGATGTCAGATGTTGATCCTGAAAATATTGAACTACTAAATAACTTAGTTACAGCAAGGTGAAGACAAGAAGTTGTTTGTAAACTATATAATGATCTAATGAGAGCAAAGCTAGAGTTAAATGGATTAAAGAAGGTGGAGCTAATACAAAGTTTTTTCATACAACTATAAAGATAAGACAATATCAGAACAACATTACAGAATTGGAAAATGCAGAAGGAAATGTGGTTACTGAACAAGCTCAAATAGCAAATATTTTGGTGGATTACTATACAAAGAAGTTTGAATATAAAGATATTACAATTCATGAGGAGATATTGGAAACAATTCCTAAAATTCTCAATTCTGAAAAACAATATATTCCTTGATGCTATACTGATAGACGCATTTATGTGTCTAATTTGTCCCAATTGTTTATATTGTTAGTACTCTATTTTGTACTTATTTGGTTATTTTATGTCTTTGTAGGTGTTTTTGGAGAAATAAGCTTTTGCGGCGAAATTGGCTAAAAAGTGGTTTTTGCGCTCGTGGGAGAAAATTACTATACAGACTCTCACTTTGGATAAGGGGTAACCTAATTACTAAGGGGCACCCCATTTCAGGGCATGTACTAAAGGGACACCGGAACTGGATTTTGGCGGGAAAAAAGGCAGCAGCGTCAACAGTTTTGGATCAATGATTTGAGCGACCTAGGAGGCGATTAAATGGGCAAATTTGGTACCCACGGACTCTACAAGACATAAGGGACCTGTTAGAAGCGATTATACCCATCTAATTGGGCTGGATAAGTCAGAAAATCCACACAAAGTCAAGACAGTGCACACGGTTTCTGTTTAGGGTTTGAGATTAGTTTGAGAGATTTATGGGATATCTTGCGTGGGATATACATCAAAACAGTTGGGTAAAAGTCCTAGAAGATATTTGAGACGAGAGAATAGCTAGAAACAGCCTGTAACGCAACAAGAAGAAGATTATTCTTCAAACAACCCGTAAAGAATAATGGAGATTTCCAAGGGGTTTGATCGAGTTTCAAGGGGATTTAAAGCCTATAAATAGTTGGTTTTATGTCAGAGAAGGGGATGAAGAGTTTGGGGTCGATAGAGCCAAGGAGGAGCGAAGAAGAAGAGTAGCAGCAATGTTCACCTGCTGCTGCTGCTGCCATTAAAAAGCTTCAAGAACACGAAGAACAGACTCCCAGGACAGTCTTATTTTCAGCAGCTTCAGAACAGTCTTATTTTCAGCAGCTCAACAGAAGAGAGGTGTCGCAGTTCTGCAGTTTCTGTTGTCGTTCTTTTCTGGACGTGTTTTGTGAGTCTCAGAACTACTATTTTATAACTTTTGACTCTTTTAATACACTTTGAGCTTTGAATTAATATGTTGAGTGTGTGATTGATATGAATAGCTAAACCCCAATACTGGGATGATGGAGGAAACCATTCTTTATGCATGAGTAATTTTATTTAATTCTTTTATGACTTTGCACTATTATGAATGGAATTATGATTTTTATTGATTATTGTGATTTTGTCTGATGATGTATGCTTAATCCATGAGATTTTGATGCATCATGCTTATGATTTACATATAATACTTACAAAATCTATGTTTGGCAAAGTAAGAGTCGATATTTGTTATCAATATAAGCTTTAATTGTCTAGAATTAATAATGATCGCATGAGTATAAGAATTGGTGAAATCCTGAGTCCAGTATCTCTTGATCCTGTGACAATTTTGTATATATTTTTGTTTTTAAATCTATTCAAGTCCGAGCATCGAATCCGTATTTACCGCAATCGAATAACAACAAAATGGCGCCGCCGACGCGGACTTGTATATAGATTTGTTTTTAGGTTTATTATTTTATTTTATTTTTTACTATTATTTGTTCCTTTTTACGTTTCTTTTTGTGTCTTTGATTTACAGGTTCGAAGTGGAATACTAAGGACTTGGGAACAAAAAGCTTAAAGCTAAAAGTTAAAAGCTAAAAGAGAGAGAAGAAAAAAGACATAATTTTTTTTTAGGATTTAATTTTTATTATTATTATTTTTTTGTATATAGCTTTTATTTATTTATTTTTAGAATTTGTAAATAGGCTTTATTTTTCATAATTTTTGTAATTTTGGACTTTTTATTTGGACTTTATTCTGGACTTTGGACATTATTTTTAAACCCTACGGAAGGGTTATAAATTAAAAAAAAAATTAAATACAAACTGTTTGCAGGGAAGGACGACGATTACTATATCGTCTCGGCCCCTCGGGTTCGCACACCATAGGAGTCGTGGCCCGAGTCGACGACAACGGTTCATCGCCCGTCTGGTACGGGAGGTAAGTCCAATCGAAACACCCGCGAATCTCCTGCAAGCGGGTTACTGTCTGCCTTAAGGTGATAATTGTTTGAGGACGAACCGGACTGTCTTTATTTTCCTAGTAAAGGGCAAGGCCTGGCCTAAACAAGATAAGGACTCGGATTTCATCACCGTTTCCTTCTTGCCCGCCTTAGGAAAACGAAACCAAACGCGAACCTAAGCCTAAAATTTTGAATAGAACGAGACCAATAGGGTAACGAGCTTAATAGGAAACTCGTTCGAAAAATATTGGTTGCTCTTTAAGCACATTTCAAAGTTCATGATGGTTTCTGTGAGTTGAATGCGTGACTGCGCGCCTTGTGATAGCGGTGAGGCCTTGGGTATCAAAGCTCCACTGAGCTTCCCTCGCCTCGATTCAACTTACATTAGCTCGGATTGATTCCAGAGGGGTGTGCTCAAATTGTAACGAATTCCTTTTCGAAGGAATAGAAGCTGGTCTAGAAAACAATCTAAGTGGAGCCATCATGCTTTTTGTTTGCTAGATTCTATAGGTTTGATTTGGTCGAGTCGGACTTGTTTGTGATTGCGTAGAATTCCCCTGCAATTAAGAATGTCGAACTGGTATGATAGAAGCCAATACAATGAATATCGACCTGAATTTGAATATGGACATCATCAGTATTATGACCATAGTGAGAATAGTGACTGGGGACGCCAACCTTTTCAAGGTTATGGTTCATACCATGGTGAGCCCAATTACTATCCGCACGCATCAGTCATACGAGCAAGAAGATTATAATACTAGTTCTTCGTCTTTAGAGGATACAAAAACTTTTGAAAAGTAGTCCTTATTATGATCCTTCAGTTCCTATTCCTTCTCTAGAAGAGACTCTCAGGAATTTAGCTAAGTCATCACGTCAGTTAGCTGAATCGACGTATAAATTAGATGAGGTGAATAATGTAGTTATGGACGAAAGAACTGCAACAACAACTGAATCTGTAGAAGATATCCTCAATAGATTAACTCAAAACTTAGATCCTACACTAAGGGAACTTTCTTTGGAAGAGACCCTTGAGAGGATAGCTGAGTCGACACGTAGACTTGAGTTAGAGACGAATGAAAGTATTGCTCGAAATAACTTGAATTGCCAATATAGTGTATCCAATAATACCCTTGAGAATGAAGATACTTTTTCACATAATCAAGATAACGAGGTTATAATTGGTAACACTACTTATTTAGATAAGGTTCAATCATCTTCGTACTATTATGATGATGAGGATAGTAGTGATGAAGAATCTGAAACATGTAGGCATAGTAATCAGGAATCTAGTAATCCAATTGAGCTTTATAGTGATTATATTATTTCTACTTCAAATCCAAATAATTTTTATGATTATTCACCTATTCAAAAGGACGAGGATTTGATTAGGGATACCACCGTTTTAGACGATGTAGTTTTTCCTTTTGATTACGAAGCCGATAGTGGTTTAGAGGAACGGGTTCATTTCGAAAATACTGTTTTAGAGTCTAGCGACTTAGAAACAATAGTCTTGGAAGAAGAAGATAGACCCGTAGAGATGAGTAAAGATGCACTACCTGATAATAACTTAGAAGAATCTCTTGAATATTTTAAGGACTCTGAAGATACGGAAATTCAAGAAAAATTAGAGGTCTATCTAGAGAAACTGAAAACTCTAAGTTTGGGGGTGATTATCACTTCCCTAGTGCCTTACCTTTAACTCTCAGAAAGTCCCCACACTTAGGACTTGACATCAATGCCTCAACCATTTTACAAGATTACTTTCATACTCGTTTTCCTGAACCTAGTGATGTCCATAAGGAAGTTCAGTTGTTAGAAACCCATCCTCTGGTTGATGAGGTTAGACCAGGCTATGATACTAAGATCGACTTTGTTTTCCCACCAAATATTTTTCAAACAATTGTGGGAACGTATAAATTTCAAATGTGTCAATTATTAAGTTCTGAGACTAAACCTAATTACTTTAGGATATTAGAATCGACACATTTTCTTAAGAATGACCACTACTCTCACTGTGGTCAATTATGTAAGTCAAACCTGATTGACTTAGAGGATCCTCAATTATTTAGGTTATTATTTTGTGCTTCTAAGTTCTTATTTAAGTACTTACAGACTCTAGGACCTAATAATTCGGATCTCAATTTTGAGGAGTTGCAGCCTAAAGAAATATATTTAGACCCTTTTATAGAACCTGAACCTGAACCACAATTATAGATATCTTAATCAGGAAACTAGGTAAGGGCATGCTAGTTGTACATTTTCTTGGTTCACTGCAGTTTCCTTTTGTCAGCTCTTTTTGGTGTTAAAGACCCACAGTTATTCCGGCTACTTATACGGTTCGAGTTGACTAATACTTTTCTTAGTCTGGCTGAAGACTTTAAACTTAGCACTTCTTGGGAGGTAACCCAATCTCATGCAACCAGGTAATATCCTTCCGTAACTCTTTCATTTCAAATGGTAACAGTTTCTCCTTGTTCATGCTTTTAATTTCATCTTTAGAACATTGAGGACAATGTTAGGTTTAAGTTTGGGGGTATGGGAGAAACTTTTAGTATGAATAAATAAACTCCAGAGCTTAGAAATTTATGCCTATTGAGGATTGCACTAACTAATCTAAGTGGATGGAAGCATTTTGATTGTAGGAGTTTGAGGAACCAATCTGATTAGATGGAAACATCTAAAGAGTCTATTCATAAAAGCACAGAGCTCAGGTGTTAGAAATAACATGATAGTTTCACCATATCTCGTTGAGTCCTTTTCACTTCTATTTTTATTTTATTTTGTTTTTAAACTATGTTTCTCTAAGTGATAGGTGGGGCCCACGATTCAAGTTGTTACCAATGCTAGGGTGAATTAGAGTGATTGAGATACCATGAAAAAAAAAAAAAAGTTGAAAAAGAAAAGAGATGAAAAAAAAAATGGTAGTTACCAAAAAGTAAAAAAAAAAAAAAAAAAAAAAAAAAAAAAATTGAGACCAGACCATTTGACCAAAAGGAATAAATTCAATAAAGTCGACCACTGGTACCCTTGTATATGCCAGTTGTGTTGACCTAGAGTTAGGTTATCGACCACTGGTAGCCTTGTATATGCCAGTGTGTTGATATTAGTCAGACTAGTATCTCAATCCATTAGGATAGGTTCATTTTGGCGGAGGCCTTCAGACAGATATGGGAAACGTCGTTCACTTAGTAAACATCAAAACCATCTATGTTTTCTATATCCATCTTCTTGATCTATCCATGTGATTAGTTTAGACTCCGAATATGATGTCCATAGTGCAACTATCTGAGTAGAGCTCTGTCACTTTATATGAATTTTAGTATGCTTGAGTGCAAACTCGTGTACAGCAATTGGAATTTCGCATCAGGGTACTTCTTCCTATAGTCAATAAGTATGCCAACCAAGGAGATTCTTTAGTGCCTTCCAAGGTTTTGCGTAGATAGCTAAGCTCTGGAGTATTAAGGTTTTGTGGGTGCACCTCTGGTAAACCCCCCGGAGACAACACTCCGCCACTAGGGCCACCTAGTGGTTTAACGGCTTACTGCACGTGCTAAGTGTAGTCATTTTATTTTAGATTAGATTTGCTCGAGGACTAGCAAATAATAAGTTTGGGGGTATTTGATAGACGCATTTATGTGTCTAATTTGTCCCAATTGTTTATATTGTTAGTACTCTATTTTGTACTTATTTGGTTATTTTATGTCTTTGTAGGTGTTTTTGGAGAAATAAGCTTTTGCGGCGAAATTGGCTAAAAAGTGGTTTTTGCGCTCGTGGGAGAAAATTACTATACGGACTCTCACTTTGGATAAGGGGTAACCTAATTACTAAGGGGCACCCCATTTCAGGGCATGTACTAAAGGGACACCGGAACTGGATTTTGGCGGGAAAAAAGGCAGCATCGTCAACAGTTTTGGATCAATGATTTGAGCGACCTAGGAGGCGATTAAATGGGCAAATTTGGTACCCACGGACTCTACAAGACATAAGGGACCTGTTAGAAGCGATTATACCCATCTAATTGGGCTGGATAAGTCAGAAAATCCACACAAAGTCAAGACAGTGCACACGATTTCTGTTTAGGGTTTGAGATTAGTTTGAGAGATTTATGGGATATCTTGCGTGGGATATACATCAAAACAGTTGGTTAAAAGTCCTAGAAGATATTTGAGACGAGAGAATAGCTAGAAACAGCCTGTAACGCAACAAGAAGAAGATTATTCTTCAAACAACCCGTAAAGAATAATGGAGATTTCCAAGGGGTTTGATCGAGTTTCAAGGGGATTTAAAGCCTATAAATAGTTGTTTTTATGTCATAGAAGGGGCATGAAGAGTTTGGGGTCGATACAGATCCAGGAGGAGCGAAGAAGAAGGAGTAGCAGCAATGTTCACCTGCTGCTGCTGCCATTAAAAAGCTTCAAGAACACAAAGAACAGACTCTCCAGGACAGTCTTATTTTCAGCAGCTTCAGAACAGTCTTATTTTCAGCAGCTCAACAGAAGAGAGGTGTCGCAGTTCGCTGCAGTTTTCTGTTGTCGTTCTTTTCTGGACGTGTTTTGTGAGTCTCAGAACTACTATTTTATAACTTTTGACTCTTTTAATTACACTTTGAGCTTTGAATTAATATGTTGAGTGCGTGATTGATATGAATAGCTAAACCCCAATACTGGGATGATGGAGGAAACCATTCTTTATGCATGAGTAATTTTATTTAATTCTTTTATGACTATTTGCACTATTATGAATGGAATTATGATTTTTATTGATTATTTGTGATTTTGTCTGATGATGTATGCTTAATCCATGAGATTATTGATGCATCATGCTTATGATTTACATATAATACTTACAAAATCTATGTTTGGCAAAGTAAGAGTCGATATTTGTTATCAATATAAGCTTTAATTGTCTAGAATTAATAATTGAATCGCATGAGTATAAGAATTGGTGAAATCCTGAGTCCCAGTATCTCTTGATCCTGTGACAATTTTGTATATATTTTTGTTTTTAAATCTATTCAAGTCCGAGCATCGAATCCGTATTTATCGCAATCGAAGTACTACAACATATACCTTCTTCAATGGAAATCAAAGAGGCAGTTTTTAGTATGAATGCAAATACTGCTCCAGGGCCAGATGGCTTTCCTGGCAGTTCCTATAAATTTTATTGGGAAATGATTTGTGCAGAGCTTATTGAGGCAATTCAATATTATTGGACTTGCATATTTATTCCTAAGGGATTAAACTCCAATTTCTTATTCCTTCTTTCCAAAGTGCAAGGTGTAAGAAGAGCAGATCAATTTAGGCCTATTGGTCTAGAAAATTTCATTTTCAAGATCTTCACCAAAATTATTACTACAAGAATCAATACCTTGATAGGAAAGTTAATTTATTCTCAACAAAGTGCATTTATTAAAGGAAGGAACATACATGAAAAAATTGTGTTAGATTCCGAGATGATTAATGAACTTAACATAAAAAGAAGAGGAGGAAATGTTGGACTTAAACTGGACATAACTCAAGCTTTTGATTCCTTAAGTTGGGATTTATTATTTGAAGTACTAAGAAGATTTGGCTTCTCTGAAACTGGTACTACTTGGATCAATTTTTTTTGTTGAGTCTGCAATGATCCCTATTCTTGTCAATGATGGTCCATGTGTGTTTTTTGGTGTTGGGAGGGGTCTCAGACAAGGTGATCCATTATCACCCATTTTATTCATTCTTACAGAAGAAGCTCTTAGCAGAAACATTTCAAAATTGGTGTAGGTCGGCAAGATTCAAGCTATGGTGACAAGAGGTAAATGTCAACCTTTTCATTTGATGTTTGCAGATGATATATTCATTTTCTGCAATGGCCACTAGAAATCATTGGAAAATTTGATGAATTTATTAAGCAAGTATCAATGTTCATATGGTCAAGTTGTTAATAGGAACAAAGAAAATGCTCTGTAGGAGGAATTTCAGATGCAAGAAAAAATGCAATTGAAAATTACTTACATATGGGACTTTCTGAGTTCCCAGATACTTATTTGAGAGTTATATTAAATCCAGGGAGAGCCAAAATTATCAAGTTTGGGGAATGGTGGAATTAATGCAGAAGATGCTTGTTGGATGGATGGGAAATCTACTAGCCTTATCAGCAAGATTAACCTTAGTAAAACATGTTTTTTGTAGCATACCCATCTACAACATGGCAGTTTATAAGTTTCCCAAATATGTTATTAAAGAATGTGAAAAAATTATCAGAATTTTTTTTTTGGTCTGGTGACCCTGCAGTTAAAAATTTAATCATTGTAAAATGGGATGAAGTTAATGCTCAAATATCTGAAGGTGGCTTGGGATTAAGGAGGGTGGAAGTGATGTATAACGCAATGCTAATGAAACTTTTGTGGAAGATTGAATCTAAAGATGTAGAATGGACTCAGTTTATGAGAGCAAAGTACAAATGGATTAGTTCTTACAGACAATCATCTATTTGGACATGGGTTAAATGGGTCATTACTGAGATAAATGGTAACAAAAGATGGATTGTAGGTGATGGTAAATCAATTTCTGTATGGAATGATAAATGGATCAAAGAGTATGCTCATATTGAGAGACATGCAGAAGACCAATTTGTTCAAATGAACATATATAAACTTAAAAGTTGCATACTTAATTGTGGATGGTGTATGGAAAATTCCAGCACAAATGTTCAACTTCTTTGAGAAGAGTGAAGTACTAGCTATTTTTGATGGCCCTAAAAAACTGATATCGGAGAAAGATTTGAATGGAAAGTTTTTTGTCTCTAGTGCAGCACAACAAATAAAAAACAAATATCTAGTTTTTCCTTGGAAAAAACAAGTTTGGGATCCTTGTATACATCCTTATACATCTGCTAACGTATGGAAAATTTTAAGAGGAGCTTGTGCTGCAGAAGAAGCTGTAAGGAAGAAGGGATTTCTAACTGTATCAAAATGTTATCTATGTGTACATGCACAAGATATAATGAGCCACATATTATAAGAATGTTCATTCAACATCAAAATATGGCATTGGCTGAGAGGTATTTTCTGCTTCCATAATCCTTTATCATTTGAAGAAGTATTGAAATTTGTCAAAGGCAAAAGTAAAGCAATTCATGAAATTTGGTATAATAGTGCCTTCAAGGTGATGGTGGAACTCTGTCATACTAGAAATATGAGAATGAAGAACCTGAAATTAAAAAGAAAAAATAGATTATCTTGTCTTAGACAAAAGAATGTGGTATAAAAATGAAAGGATCAAAATGGGGTAACATGTATGATTTACAAAATTTACTTCAGTTTGGAATAACATGAATTGATAAACAAATGACAAATGCAAAGAAATGTTACTTCAAGATGCTTGTAAGAGGACAAGTACTGTTATGTTGTGATGGTGCATCAAAAGGCAACCCTGGTAATGCAAGACTGGTTTTTGTGGCAAGGAATGACAATGGTGAATTTTTGGGAGAATCTTCTGGAGGTTTTGGAATTCACTACGCCAGCAATCACCTTATTTGTCAGAACTAATGGCTTTGATAGTTGCCGGTGAATGGGCAGTGAAGAAAAGATATAAAAAGGTATTTTTCAGCCTTGACTCTAATGTAGTTTTACTAGATTTATGCAATGATAGGATACCCTGGATTGTGGTGAATAGATGGAACACTATTAGAAAGAGTATCACATAAATTACCTTCATTCACTCATATAGAAAGATTAATTTCTCTACTGATAAGATGGCCAAAATGGGAGTACTTCTTGCAAGAGGAACAATAGTATATTATGAAGACAAGCCTAGCTTTCTGAATCAGATGGAGAAGGAAGATGGTGTGTACTTCAGGTTCTGTGCTTGAATGTGTTTATGATGTAAATCTTTGTCTCAGTACAGAGTTGTCATTCTTTTTGTTTAACAGTTTTTACTTGGGCTCAACTAATGGGATGTCTTTAGTTGGGTCTATGCCTTGATGATTTCATGGCCTTTCATAATTTTTAAATTTTGATCCTTTTGGTAATAAAATTTCATGATTTAGAAAAAAAAAAGTAAAAAGACCTTTGTCTTCTGTTTATATATAATAATAATCTCTGTAATGCTCTCAAGTCTCAACTGACAAAAGTTTCACCTTTAGTATATAACTCATTTTACTGGTTTGATTAGGTACACTTACATCAGTCGGGGATGACATGGACCTGCAACCATAAAATCTTTCGCAGAAAAACTTTAATCGGTGGGATCAACGGTCTTTTCCATACCACTACTATGGTTCTGAATCCAGATTACCATAGGTAAGTAATTATTTGTGCTCGTGTACTTCATTCTAAATTTTTGTAATCCAATGATATGAATTAACATATATATTACTAGTTACTTTTAAATCAATGCTTTTCTCTGGTACTGATTAATGGGAAAGAGCGAATTATCAACGACCCACGATGTGTCCATACTTGTAAGCTTATTCTCAACGTTGAAGACAAGGGTGAATCTACCTAAATAACTTAAGGTTCAATTTTCCATTTCTTTCTTTACATGTCGGCTTCCAAGAGTTTAATTTGTTGATTCACATGTGGGTATTATGATAATATTATATGTCTGTACAAAGTAACGATTATCCGCTAAAACCAAACCTAACTAAACCGATTATGGAAAAACTGAACTGAACCATCTACTAATGATTTGTTTTGGTTTAAAAAGATAAAAACCAAAACTAACGGTTTCGTTTTTGGTTTGATGTAGAAACCTAACCGAATACCTAAATAATCGATTAGTTTTGATGTAATTAATATCAACCGTTAGATCTACCTTTTATTAACTATATTTAATGACTCCGATTTTCCGAATGCGATAACTTCTTGGTCTTTTATCCGATTGACGCGTTCAAGTAGTGCATTTCACATAATTTTTCGAGATCTACATAATGGTACTAATCGAAACTAACAGTTTTGTCTTTGGTTTGATGTAGAAACCTAATCGAATACCAATGGTAAAATCGATTAGTTTTGATGTATTTAATATCAACTGTTAGATCTACTGTAGGCTAACTATGTTTAATCTTATTCATAAACTATAAAAGTCTATATTTAATTTTAATGTATAATTTTTGTGTAACTATATTTTAATATTTTATTTTTTGTGTATTTTTTATTTATTGTCAGTTACATTTTATAATGGTAAAATCGAAATCGAATGTTAAAACCGGAACCTAGTGGTTAAAATAAAAACCACTGGGTAATGGCACGATTTTGGTTTGGAAAATTAAAAACCGGGAGTAATGGTTTTGGTTTTGGTTTGGACAAAAAACGAACTGAACAGAGCCATGTTCACCCCTAAATAAAATTGTACAAAGCTTTTGCATTCATCGTTTCCTTCGGGAGAAACTTGAAGTAAACACCCAAACGATAAAAACATCATTTAATAACGAGAAAATATTATTTAACGCCCAAACGCTGTACGTCTAGAGAAGTGATGCTACGAAATGCATCACAGTTGGTGTGAGGTCCCGGAAATCTTTTTCCTTCCCGTCGGCCTTGGGAAGGAAAATTTTTTCCGAGCCGTCATATTTGGTATCAGAGCAAATGTTTCGATTTGCTTTGGGATTTTCATTGTTTTGCATACAGAATTTTCCGCAACTTTACTCTGTTATGGTTAGAATTTCAAAGACGGAAATGTTGATTCAATTGTTGAATTTCTGAAACTAAAGTTCAGTCTTTTTATTTTGTAACTTTGAGAAAAACAATCAGATGACATGATATGTATATGATTGGGCTTTTAGTAATGAGGAGTTACTAACAAAACTAACCGTGTGAGAATTTTATTTGTAGATGTCGAATATAGCGAGTTCGTCTAATTATGCTTTAACTAAGAAGATGAAGGGCCAATAAGAGGACTAAGATTATATAACATATTTTGGTGGAGTTTTCAGGTTCCATAAAGACTATGGATACTGCGAAGAAAAGGCAGAACAAATCTAGTTAGGAGGTTGATGTGCAAATATTTAAGAAATTCTTAGGACCTGATGGCATATTTCATGGAACAGAAGAGCCAATAGTTGCTGAAAGATGGTTGCAGAGTATACAAAAGGAGTTTAAGGCTATGTTAGTTCCTGAAAAAGATAAAGTCAGGTTCGCTACGTACATGTTCCATGGAGATGCAAATAATTGGTGAGACTCTGTTCAGAGAATGGAGGATATGTCAAAGATGATCTGGAAAAGGTTTGAAAGACTGTTTTTAGGACAATAATTTCCGCCTACTTCCAAAGCTACAAAATGTATGGAGTTTATGTTCTTACAACAAAGATATATGACAGTAACTCAATTGGATAAGAAGTTTGCGGATCTAAAACAATATGCAAAACATCTTGTACCAACACAGGATTCGAAGACACGTAAGTTGGAGAGTGCTTTGAAGGAACCCATTCGAGATAAGGTGGTTAGTTATCACCATGTTACATATAAGAGTGTTCTAAGAACTGCATTGGCTGTTGAAGCTAACTGGGTACAACTACAGAAAGAGAAAGAAGAACTGCACAAGAAGAAGAAGATGAAGCCAAATCCACCAGCAAAGTCTGAACAACCACATACTGATTATGTCACAAACAATGACAATAAGACTGGGTCAAAATGTTATAATTGTGGACAAGAAGGTCATTATGCTATAGAATGTACTCTTCCAGCTAAGCCGAATCCACAGAAGACCAATCATCCACAAAATAAGAATGTTGGTGGTAGACCACAGAATCAACCACGTTTCTTCACACCGGGATTCCAACCGAGGAAGTCTAATGTACAAGTAAAAATTAATTATGTCGCAAAGGCTAAGGAAGGAACAGAGAATGCCGTTATCGAGGGTAATTTTTTTTTTAATTTTTAATTCGCTTACTTAAATTTTAGTCACTACTAGTGCTAGTTGTCCGTTTACATCTGTTAACCTAGTTGCATACGTAGATGTGAAAGTCGATTCTTATATTTAATTGAGCATATCTTCGTCATTTTGGAGATAGAATCCGATAGCCGGAGTTATTAGAAGGTAACATTCCTTTATTCTGAATTTTGGGACGAAATTCTTTTTAAGTGGGTAATGATGTAATACCCAGGTCTTTTACTTATTAAAATAATAGAATGTGAGCCGATCCATTTGGATTGGAAAGCTAGATGCATCGTTATGGGTGAGTAAAACCTAGTTAAATTTGCTTGAGAAACTATGTTTCTTTTCATGTGAGCCTTCCCGTAGGGTGTACGGGTATTAATATAGCTGTTCATACTCGGACTCGCGGCTGAAAGACACGTTTTAAGGTTACATGTTGCATTTGGGTGCAAACATGGATATTATGGTCATTTCAATTCCTATGATAAGGTTTTACACTTGAGTTACGACTAAAACTGAACTCTTTTCTTCACATATGATTTCCTTTTCTCTTACTTCAAAGAACTAAAAAATTCTACCACAAAATCTAGGAATTTGAAGCTTGGTTTTGTTTAAATTTAAGTTGGCTGCTTTGGATCCGTTTGTAACACAAAAGTTAGGGGAAGATTCATTTTATTTTCTTATTTTCAATTGATTTTCATAATTTTGATTCTATAATTTCATTTTTTAAAAGGAGTTCAATCAAATTCATGTTCTTACTATACTGCATCGGATGAATCTGTGATGTTTTAATCTAGTTCATGCTTATTATTCTTGAATTTAAATCTAGGTTTCACCAAAAATTTAGGGGTTTATATTAAATTGATTTTTAAACTATGTTACTTGTAAATACATCCATGGGTTCTCTGAATCTAAGAAATAATCATCATTTCTTCTTGGAATCGATTTTAAGGCAATTCAGGATTTTCTAAATCAGTTTCCTGCCATGTTTTAGCACTAGTCTTACATCTAGCTTGTTTAAACATTATTTTTAATCATAATTTGTATATGAAAGATATTTTTTTTCTTCTTTAAAATGAGCTAAGAACCAATTGATTTCAATAATAAATGAAGCATGTGTGATTTTCCAAATGAACACTATCTAAACTATGGTTTTCCCGAAGCAATTATACTGTCAGGTTTCTCTATAATGATTTCGACCGGTTTCTATTTTTATTATTTTTTCTAATGATTTTTATTTGATATATTATCTTCTCTACTTTAAAATGATATAGGAACCACTGAATTTCGTTTAGTAATGAAACTTGTGTAAATTTTTGAATACAAACAATGAAAACTGTCATATTTCTGTAGAAAGTTTTCTGTCCGATCTTTTCAGGAATATCTCGACTTTTCTATGAATTTATAATTATTTATTATAATTTTTATATGATAGATTATTGTTTCTAGTTTAAAATGAGACAAGACCACCCATTTTCATTAAGTAATGAAGTCTATACAATTTTTTGAACACAGGTTATGCCATCTAAATTTTCAGAAAATTTTGCAGTTGTTTTGTATTTGTGTCTCTACTTCTTTAAGTTACTGAATTTATTATTTTTGATGATAATTTTTGTGTAGAAGAAGACCTTCTATGGTTTATAAATCATCAAGATTTGTCTAATTCCTATTTGAAATAAATCCCATGGAAATTTTTGAATATAAGTGGTTTAAAACGGATTTTTTCGCACAAATTCACCGACTTGGTGCATTTAACAATTTTGGGTTATACCCAAGAGCATGTTTTGATACTTTCGTGTATCAATTATATTGTTTAAGACATGATAATCTAAGGTAAGTTTCTTATGTGGTTTATAAAATAGTACTTATTTGGGTTTGAATAATACTCGTATTTAATGACGTTTGTGAATCGTTTATTCATCTTGTTGAGCACCCTTCATGTTTGAAGTCTACTGTGGAATGTGTCGGGCCCTTTTGGGGCAATCCATATTAATGGTGACCTGCGGAAGATATTCCGGGACGATAGGATGATATTCTGATAAACCTCGACAATTGGTTGAACCCTCACAGTAGAGTATTGCGATTTCATTCATTTTAAATGATTTCGATTATATTGGCTTTGTAAATCCTTCGATACTTTGATACTTATGTTCTCAAAATCTTTACAGGTTGATTATTCTGAAATCGATTCAGTAATTTGTTATCTTTTTTTGGGTACTACTTGTATTTCCGTTATTCCTCTACTGGGTTGTGGCTCACCCGTTTTGTTTTGTTTTCCACAGAGTATGAGAGCGGCTTGAGGCAGTAAGAATACTAAGGCTTGATGATTAGAGCTTTGGGGTTCAAAGTGATTATGATCACTTTGTGTTTCATATATATAATCATGTACAAATCTGGTTTGGTTTAAGAAAAACAATGTTATCTCTTCTTGTTGTTGTATTCTGTAAAAAAGTGTGTTTGTAAACTTGTTAGATTACTGTATAGTTATAGGTAATCCTACTTTCCACCATATTTGGGTTATGAGGTTAATGTAAATGAGTTATTTTCTTGGTACTATATAATGTTGGCATTATAATATAATATTAGCTTTATTTTCTTATTAAGTGTGTAACATGTACAAAAGTTGTCACTGGTTAACTCTTCAAAATTTACAGTATGGTTTTCATTAGTTCATTTGTTGTTAATTAGTCACTGTAAATAAACATCCTTTGCTTTGTTTGGTAAAAACCTATATCATACTCTTGTTTTAACTGTTTTCACCCCATATGGCAGTTCGTTAGTTTTGGATCTTGCCAATTGACCGAACTCCACAATCAATCGGAAGAGAAAAAATTCTGGACTGTCACAATTGGTATCAGAGAAAACGTTTCGATTTCTTTGGGATTCTCTTTGTTTTGTATAAATGTTTTCCGCAGTTTTACTCTGTTTTGTTTGGAAATTTTGGTATTGAATCGTTGATTTGATTATAAGTTTTGAATTTTTTTAAAGGATCTCTTGATTTTCTGAAATTTTAGAAAAACAACCAGATACTATGACATGTATATGATTGGGTTGTTAGTAATGAGAAGTTACTAACAATGTTAACCTTTTTAAAGTTTGTTTGGTTGATTCCGATTAGTGCAAGTTTGGCGCGTTTTGCTTCAGCTAAGTATAAGAAGGGTCTCAATAAGAGAATTGAGACTCTAGAACTGAAAAGACAAAAAAAATTGTGGAAGTGATTTGGCAACTCGGGAGAAGGAATCTGAGACTCGGGAGAAATGTGTGGAGTTACTAGGAGGTAATGTTCGTCAGTCTCTTTTTTTCTTCTGAATTTCGGGACGAAATTCTTTTCAAGTGGGTAATAATGTAATACCCATGCCTTTTTATTAATAAAATATTTGGGTGCGATCCCAATCCATTTGGATCGGAAGACTAGGATTAGCATGATGTGGAACGTGAAACCTAGTTGTATTTTACCTGAGAAATTATATTTCTCTTTGTGTGAGCCTTCCCGTAGAAGGTGTGTGCGTTAATAGAGTTTTTATACACGAATTCGTATAAGAAAGACATATGCCAGGGGTATGTGTCGCGTTTGGGACAAATCAATGGCATTTTGGTCGTTTCATTATTTTGATAAGTTTTATAACTAAAATCGATTGCTTATACTTCATTTTTTTCCCATCGGATTTCGCTTCCTCCCTGCATCAAACAAAATAAAATAAATTTGATCACAAAACTTGGAATCTCAAGCTTGTTTTATATAGTTTGCTCATTTGATTCAAGTTGCTTGCTTTGAATTCGTTTGCTACACAAAAGGTAGAGGCAAAATCCTTCTTTGAAACTGTTTTGATTTTTAAATTCATGAATTTGATTCTCTGATTTCATGTGTAATGGAATTTGAATCTCCTTCCTACTTTTATGATACTCCATATGATGAATTTGTGATGTTTTAAACGAATTCATGATTTGTATTACTGAATTTGATTCTCGGGTTCATGAAAATTTGAGGTTTCTTCTAATTTGTTGTTAGAACGACATTACTTCTAAAAATAAGCCATGGTTACTCTCTACTTAATGGAATTGATCTCTATTTTCTCTTGATTTCAATTTAAACTAAATTTATCCTAAAGTTGTTTCCTACTGTTTGAATAATTCAACTTATTCATGAACTTGTTATTCATTCACTTTGTTAAATGGAGTATTTTATATTCACTCAAGTTCTGATTTTTGTTAAAATCAAGTCTTAGATAGAGTTTTTTGGTGAAAAGAAACTTAAATTTCTGAAAAATGGGTACTGCTGTCTTGTTTTATCATGATGTTTCCATACATATATGTATTTCGAAACCTTATATTATTATTTTTATGTTCAAGAGGACTATCACAGATTTCTAACGACACCAATTTTGCGAAATTCTGTTGAATGGTGAATTTTGTACGAATTTTTGATTGCAGACTATCAAAACTGAAATTTCTGAAGTATTGCGTTTCTGTTCCTGTTTAATGAGATATTTAAACATAGATTTGTGACTCATTACTTTTGATAATCATTTTTACGTCAAAGTGAGTTTTCTTAGCTTTCTATCGAAACTAAAATTACTGAATTTCATTGTGTAATGAATTTTACACGAATTTTTGAATATAGACTGCTGAAACTGTGATTTCTGACAAACGTGAACTCTGTCCAGTTTTGTTGAGATACTTTGGCACATCTGTACAACTCAGTAATTCTTCTTACAATTTTTATGTGAAATCTTGTATTCTCTTCTTCAGAATAAGCTAAGAACCAACGAATTTGGTTGAATAATGAATCTTGGGTGAATTTTTGAATGTGGACTATCAAAACTGTTGGTTTTCTGTGGACAATTTACTGTCAGACTTTTCAAGCCTAGTCTAGACATGTTATTTAACTTTTTGTCTTTGCTAATAATTTTCATATGATATCTTATTCTTTCTTCTTTAAAATGATATAAGAAACACTCATTTTTGTTGGGTAATGAATTCTACACAATTTTTTGAACGCATGCTATGCAATCTGAAATTGCAGAAAAATTCTGAAGCTATCTTGTATTTGGGTCTCTAGTTCTTTAAGTTGTTGAATTTATTCTTTTGATAATAGATTTTTCATGAAAGCAGGCCTTTTATAATTTCTTAAATGATGAAGTTTGGTAAGTTTTGATCTCAAATGACGCCCATGGTAATTTCTTAGAGTAAATGGCTTAAAACGATTTGTTCGTGTAAACTCTTTGGTTTGTTCGTGTAAACTCTTTGGTTTGAATGAACTTATTGATTCTGAGTTTATGCCAAGTTCTACGATTTGATACTTAAATGTATTTTATGGTCTTGTTTTATGTGGGAAAAGCAAGGTAAGTTGATTTTATGGTTTATGAATCAATACTTTGTTGATGTTTTTTCGATACTCGTATTTAACGATGTTTATGAACTGTTTATGAATTGTGTTGAGCATCCTTTTGGTTACGAACTCTTCTAATGAGTTTGTCGCGCCCACAAGGGGAAATCCATATTAATGGTGACCTGCGGAAGATCGTCTGTGACGATAGGGTGGTTTTCTGATAAACCTCGGCAGATGGTTATTCGGACCCTCACAGTAGATTATTGCGAACTCGCTGGTTTAAGATGATTTCGATTGTGTATTGTCTTACAGGCCTTTGATACTTCGAATTAGTTATTCTCAACAACTTAACACATTTTTTATGCTCTATTCAATTTGATATCTTATCGTTGTTGTATTTGGGTATTCTTTTTACTCGCATTATCGTATCGTTAACTCTCTACTGGGCTGTGTCTCACCACGTTTTGTTTTGTTTTCCACAGAGTATGAGAGCGTCTTGAGGCAGTAGTCTTGCTAAGGATTGATGCTTATATATTTGGGGTTCAAAATGAGTATGATCACTTTGTGTTTCATATATATACTCATGTACAAATCTGGTTTGGTTTAAGAAAAACAATGTTGACTCTTCTTGTTGTTGTATTCTGTAAAAATGTGTGTTTGGAAACTTGTTGGATTACTGTATAGTTATAGGTAATCCTACTGTCCACCATTTTTGGGTTATGAGGTTAATGTAAATGAGTCATTTTCTTGGTACTGTATAATATTGACATTATAATATAATATCATCTTTATTTTCCTACTGAGTGTGTAACATGTACAAAAGTAGTCATTGGTTAACTCTTCAAAATTTACCGTACGGTTTCCATTAGTTAATTTGTTGTTAATTAGTCAATGTAAGTAAACATCCTTTGCTTTGTTTGGTAAAAACCTATATCGTACTCCTGTTTTAACTGTTTTCACCCCATATGACAGTTCAGGAGTCTTGGAACTTACCAATGGACTGAACTCCACAGTCAATCGGAAGAGAAAATAATTCTGGATTGTCACAGTTGGTACCTACAGAGACACTGGATCCTATTCCCTTAGTAAAACCTTTTTTCGTCAGGACTTCCTTGTCGATCAAAGCATTAGCTTTTGCTTCTTGATTCTTTTGCTTCTTGATTCTCTTACCTATTGTTGTTAGGTAAAAGAGAAACTTTAATATCTCACTTTAGATTAAATAGTTTGATTGTCATACAAAACCTTGAGAAATGATTGGCTTACTTGAATCCATCAAAAAAAAGAATTGGATTACTTGAAGATCTTAACACATCTGTTTTATACAGTAGTGTTATTTCTATAATAATTATTAAGGTAATCAACAACGGGAACCAGGTAATTAGAAACAGCTTAGATCTACGTGCAAAATGGATATATCTCAGTCGAAAACACTAACAGACTCACCGGGCCACAAAAGACTACATATGGGATGGTTCTCCTGCCTCGTCATCCGGGCTATTTAGTTTCCTATAAGAAAGCGTTCGGGTTCAGTAAAGTTGCCTCAGAAAATAAGAACATCAACAACTCAGTTTTACAGTAGTTACGGAGGCACATAGCTTTCTCCATTGAAAATGGTCTGATTTGGGTATTTGGTATGGGCGTATTCGAAAATTTGGTTTTCATGATGTTTGCTGAAAAATGTTATTCTCTTAAATAACTACTCCTTGCATTTACGGAAGTGTAAGAATCAAATAACTACTAAAGTCAATTTCCAATTTGATTTTTAATGACTGATTTTAATTAATTCATCTCTCTCTCTATTGCAGAAATTATAGCAACATAAAATATTCTTGGATATTTTATTTGAAAGATTGGCTTGAATGTACTGATGGAAATATATTATGCATGGTGGTCTAGACTTCACCTAGTAAGTAACTACATGTTTTTTATTTGTATCTGCAAACGTTTATAATGTGTTGTTCTAGTAATAGATGATTGACAACTTTCGGCCATAAAAACAGTCAAAATTGTTGCATCCCAAATGTACTATATTCAGGAGGGCCCTGTCAAAAAATGTTGCTTCCGAGTTTTATAGTATATTGGATGCAACTGGGTTTCCTAGTCCAACTGAATTTTGTTGCTCTGATTACCGCCGTCAGATACTTTGTTCAATTATATCATGGTAACTATATGTATCTTCGTGAATTTTTTTTGTCAACTTATACTGTATCGAACACAAAAAATCACTTTCTTTATGGAAACAATTAAACTAACACCTTTTTTCTTATGTTCTGCAACCACCAAATGATTAAGTTATTTGAGTTGTGGGTTTTAAGTATTTGTTTTTTGACATCTAGGTTTATGAGCAAACATGGGTTCTCCTTAATGCGAAGGAATGTGTCTGACTAAAGTCTTGGGTTGTTGCATTAAGTTTTACTTAAAAGTTGATATATTTGTGTATATGCAAATGTTTACGGTGTCGTTATCTAGTAATGGATGATTAAGAATTTCTGCTAGAAAACAGTTACAACCAAATGTACTCTATTCAGTAGGGTTTTATTATTATGGATGAACAATTACTTCTCATGTTAGACGATTATGGTTTAGGATTTTGTAATAGACAATTGCTTATGAAGTAATATATTTGAATCTCAGATTTGTTGCCCGATATATCATATCTATCATGCATTCATTTGTTGCATCCCAAATGTAATCTATTCACGAGGTCCCTATCAATTCCAACTGAATTTCTTTGCTTTGATTGCCGCTCTTAGCACACTTTGTTGCTCAATTATATCATGAAAACTATTTGTATCTTCTTGAAATTTTTTTGTGAACTTACATTATATCATGACTTTACAGGGGTACAAATATGCTTAAAAAAAGGAATGCTATAACTTCAAAATACCTAACAGATAATTCCTCCTCGAAATGTGATGCTGAGAGAAAGGAAGTGACATAATGAGATCAAATTTTAGTTGAAAAGGATTAAAGAAAGTGCTTGTGATGCTGATGACATAATGGATGATTTCTCTTACGAAACCCCTTGAAAACAAGTTATAGTTGAAAAAGCTTAAAAACAATGCTTGCAATGTTGATGGCATCCTGGATAAATTTTCTGACAAAACCTCTTGCCTCTACACACCAATAGAAACAGCTTGAAGACTTGAAGTATTTTTGATTTTGTCTGATCCTACAATTTCGTTTCAAGCTGGCCACACCATTTGAAGATGGACATAAAGATATAGTTTTCTGATCGCATAATTACGTCTACCCTCATTAGTAAGTTCTTGTTCTTCTCATTTTTATTCATTTTTGTCCATATTTCAGTTGTTCATGAGTTGATTCTCATAATAAATTGTTAGTGAGGATTTTTTTCCCATGAGTATTGTTTGAGTTATCCATTACACTAAGTCTGACTACATAATTAACGTTCACTATGTACACTAGGACGTTCCTGGTAATCTGAAACATATAGAAGAGGGGTACTTTGATCCTTCCTTCTACATATATTTGAATAAGAATATAGCGAATAAACTTACTTCTCATGATGATCAGTTTTTTACCCTGATATGATATAGATATAGAAGTATATACCAAAAGAATATAAACACAAACGTATTGCAATAGAGTTTTTAGATTTTATTGCTTTAGAGAAGAACTTACAATGTTTACCTTTAGGTTTACTTCCTTCCCTAGGTATTGCTTCTTCCTCTTGGTTTGTTTTCTGTTCGTACTCCTCTAGCTTTCTACCGTATCTTCTACAAACACTCAAGGTACCTATTTATAGGTTTAAGACTAAGCTAAAACTAGTAATATACAGAACGAGTAATTTTCTCTATTTTTGTAACCTTCTAGGAATAAAAATCTACTTCTAGAATTACTTGGAGAGTAATTCAGGGGCATTTTAACCTAGTATTAGGGTATTCTAATGGTCCATAAACCCTAAAAAGGATCATACCTCCCCCATTAGGAGGCTTTTGGTCCCTCAAAAGAATTGAACCAAGACGTGGGGATATTTAGCTTGCAGCTTCTCTCTTGAGTACCACTTTTCATGCTTAAAAATTTTCCCCTTAAGGAAAACTTGGAATAACTCTTGTTCTCCCACTCTAGACATCCCTGTCTTCTTGCTAAGAACCATGTCTTCTGCTGCTACTTCGCTAGGAATTAAATCTTGCACAACTGGTAATAGCATTTTGCTTGTCAAGTAACGAAGGTTCAAAAAGATTAAGATTCTCGGCATTTGTTGTAGAATATATCTTCATATAGATCGGGAGATCTATTTTAACAACATTAGTTCCATATTGTTCCATATTTCAGAATGAACCATAGTGTATAGGTTTCAACTTCTTGTTCGGTCCTTGTAATCGTCCTTTCCTAATAGCTAACCAAACTAGATCTCCAATCTTGAAAGTGTGCTGAGTCTGATGTTCATCGTGTCGCTCTTTGTATCGTGTTTGTGCTTTATCAATATTGTCACGAACCTTTTCATGAATCTGTTGAATACGCTGGATAAATTTCAGTGTATCAATGTCTTCTATTTTCTCGCTATCCTTAGTAAACACTAGCTCGAATGGAGACCGTGGTACGAATCCATAACGCACTTCGAATGGTGTTTTTCCAGTTGAACCATGCAGGGATCTGTTATAACAGTACTGAATGTATGGCGAATTTTCATCCCAACTTCGTGGTCTTTGTTGATTAAACCCTCCCAATAGTTGAACAATAGTCTGGTTGACAACCTCTGTTTTCCCATCTGTTTGCGGGTGAAACGCTGTAGACCTTTTTAAGGTAGTATCCAGCAATATCCACAGATTTTTCCAAAAACGACTCAGAAACCTGGTATCTCTATCACTAATGATACTTGGTGGTAAACCAAAATGAACAAACACCTTTTTGAAAAACTCTTGTGCTTCCCCTTCCGCTGTAATTGTCTTCTTGCATGGAATCACAACTTCCATTTTGCTGAAACGATCCACTATAACAAAAATATAGTCACTTCTATTCTTTGTTGTTGATAAGCCACCAATGAAATCCATAGATATGCTCTCCCATTGTCTGGTCGGAACTGGTAAAGGGGTATACAGTCCGAGTTTACTATTACTGGGATTGCTTGTACAACATATGACGCATCCTTTGACAAACCTCTCAATGTCAGCAGTCATACCAGTCCAGTGTACACGACGGCGTAGGTTTGCAAGGGTCTTTTGAACACCAAAATGGCCTGCTACTGATAAGCATGTAAATGCTACATTTTATACCCATATTTATATTAGCTAGGATACAATATTTTAGTTGCTAATACTATTTTAGTGCTTTTGTAGAAAGTACAAGTGAATTCCATCATCCAACGAATAAACAACAAAATGTGAGACTTAATGGTGTTTGCGATGAAAATGACAAAATATGGTTGACCTGGTATTTCCATATATCAACAACCACAATGATCAAATACGTTGGCTAGGTATTTCTATATATCAGCGGCACTTATTATGCTGGCCTGGTATTTCTATATATCAATGACACTTATTATGCTGGCCTGGTATTTCTATATATCAGCAACCACAATGATGAAATGGGGTTGGACTGATATTTCCATATATCAGCAACCACAATGATAAAATGTGGTTGGCCTGGTATTTCCATACATCAGCAACCACAATGATGAGATGTAGCTTGCCTGATATCTCCATGTCCAACATGAAATCTCTTCACTGCCTGCACATGAAAGTGGAAACAAAGAACTGTCTTTGTTTGTTCAAGTAGGTGAAGCCCACTAGTGGGTGAATACTTTGTGGACGACGTGTCCATTTCTCCAACACATGTCTGTGTGGTTTGTGGCAAGTGATATTTAAAAAAGGAAGAGAAAGGGATCTGAGTTTCAACCTTCTCCGAGCAGCAGCAGTTAGAGCATTTTCTTTGGTGGAATTTCAAGCAGTTGCCGATGTCGTCATAACGAGTTTCAATGGTGCCAACATGGAGTTCATGCTACTCTCCAAAAATCAGAAGCTGAAGTGAACGAAGACAACAGATAGAGCGCCACAGACTGATAACTGAGGTTCATTAGCCATTAACAATCTCGTTACAGAACAACAGCAACAATGAGTTTATGCATGGCCCGAGTTTGGAGACTACAGAGAAGTAGAGAATGGAAATGGCAGCCGTACATTTATGAGAAGAAATGACAGTTTTGTTGGTTGTCTCGTTTAAATGCAATGGCATAAGTCTGAACTGGACGCTGGTGGTGAAAATTTTTGTTTGTTGTGGTTTAAGATTTGGTGCTTAGCTGAAGTCCTGGAGCCAGCAATCTTGGGATGAAGAACTGATGTTATAGCCATTGGCTCATGGCTATTACCATTGAGTTCAGCGTCGATGTGTAACTGAAATGCTAACGGCAAGGTGGCAGGATGTGAAGAGTTCACTGCCGATTGGTGTTGTCAGCCGAGGAAGGTTAGTGATGGGTCTAATTAGTTTGAGCTTGTGTAACCAGCACTGATGGCTGTCAATTTTACTCGGAGAGGAACGTGGTGGTTACGCAGGTCGGTGAAGGGACTCAGAAGGTCAGAAAGCAGAGAAGATGATGGAGTTTAATTGAAACTGTGTGTTTAGTGATTGGTGTTGTAATGTTTTGAAGACAAATTGAGGTCTATTTGAACTCTGGTGGCTGAGAACATCACTAAGAGGTGATATTAGTGTCACGGTTAACTGCTGGTTTAGAATCCGAGTCTGCTGGTGGTGTTGATCCATTGCTCGAACATGGTGGTGTTAGAGTCGTGCACTGGCAACTCAGAAATGGACTGGATGTCGTTGAATGATTTGAGTTCTTCTGTGGGTTTTTTGGTTCGAGTGATTGGTGAAATGATGTTGCACAAGGAGAAGAAACCTAGCCGGACAAAGCGGCTTGGAGTCTGAATTGGTGACGCAGTTTAGAAGCTTAGGGAATGGAGGTTGCTGCTGACTTCGGAAGAGAGCCGAGTTTGAAAACTGGTGTTAATGGACTGGGCCTTGGAAGATATAGATACGAGTCATCGGATGGGTCTTTTTTTGGAATCCTTCGCAGCACTATATAAACACACAACAGAGAACAAAAGGAGATGACGGCCGACCACAGAGCCGAGAATAGGCAGAGAAACAAAGGGAGGCTGGCTGGAGAGGCGGCTACACAGCCGTAAGCTGGGAAATAGGGTTTGCAATTGGTGTTTCCATTTCTTTGATTAGCTTGTGGTTTTGATTTCAAATTGTTTATGGCTTTTGAGAAAGCCATGTTCCTAATTATTTTATAATTAGGGTTTTTATGATTGAAACTACATGGGCATTAGACCGTTTTTGATTGAATTGAACTATGAAGCAATATACCATTATGATTTGAAGAAATTAATTCTTGAACAGTGTTTATTGATTAATTGAAAAATGAGTTGTTACATTGCCGGTTCTAGAAATCTTTGTTCGTAATTGATAGCTTTACAAATATGCTTGTCTCATTATTTGGTAGTACATGCTTTGGTTAATTTCTTTGATGGGTTATGTTTAGAATAGCCGAGTAATATTTGTGAACTAGTAATTAGCTTCGTATAATTTTCTCGGTAATACGATTTGATAGTGCATGCTTAGGTTTATTCTTTCGATGCGCTATGCTTTTAGTATACTTGCGATATTTGCGATTCTATGCTTATAATAGGTGATGTCAATAAAACAAAGGATAAAAATATATTCATAATTATGTTTCATTTCAGTAATTAATTAGAAGAAGTAGTGTATATCATATAACCCTGGTTACCGATTCTCACATGTTGGTTACATTTTTTAATATTTCGCTTTCTTAGTTTCGTAATCTTATTTATCAGTTCTAAAACTTCTGAAATATTGAATTTGATTGGTTAGTTTTTGGTATTAATTAGTAGTGGTATTTCACACTCCTCGTGGAAACGACCTGTACTTTTCATTGTTCTACTAGTTAGACACTGTGCACTTGCAGTATATTTATTGTAGGTTTTCCGAGCCTACCAGCTACCAATGACGTGCGTGCTTCATGTATTAGTGAGAGTTGGTGTTTTTTTTAATACACAACTTGTCTTCCTTGTACAATAATCCATCTTCAACATGGTATCCAAAGTTGTTAACTCCACTGCCAGCCTTAGTTACAAGGTATTCTTGAAATTCTGCTTCCTCTATGTAATTCTCCTTGTATAAGTCTATTCCAGAGGGTTGAATCTGCATGACAACAACATCCATCTTGAATGGAGGTCTTGAGAGGAAGTCAGCTAATTTGTTTGTCACCCCTTTCTTATACTTGATCAACAACCTATATTGTCGCAGGTAACCCATCCACTTAAAGTGTCTCGTTTGTTGGAGCTTGCTTTGTGTGTGAAGATACTTCAAAGGTTCATGATCAGTATGAATTACTGTTTCTTTTCCCCATAAATAGTGTCGCCACTTTTTGATAGCTTGAAATATTGCATACAACTCCTTGTTATAAGTTGGATAATTTAGAACGGCTCCGGAAAATAATTCAGAATGATAGCATACAGGTTTACCTCCTTGTAGTAGAACATCCCCCATTGCATAACATGATGCATCGGTTTCCACTTCGAATGGAAAGCGCATGTCAGGGAGGGTGAGAACTGGTGCTTCACATACCTTCTCTTCCAACTCTTTGAATGCTTCTTTCTCTTTTAATCCCCATGTGATAGCCTTGTCCTTAGACAATAATCGTAATAACGGTGATGCTATACCTTATTAATTCTTGATAAATTTTCTCAAGTATTGTGTTTCTCCTGTAAAACTACGCATATGTGTTTGTGTTGTTGGTGGTGACCATTCTCTTATCGCTGACACTTTACTTGGGTCAATTCGAATATCTCCATTGCCTACTATGTGTCTTAGATAGTGCACTGATTTCTTAGCAAACTCACACTTCTTCATATTCAACTTCAGCTGTGAAGATTGGATCAGTCGTAAAACTTTTTTTAGATGCTAGAGGTGTTCTTCCCAAGTTTGACTGTATATCAATATGTCATCTAGGAACACCATTGCAAACTTATCTAGCACTGGTCTTAGAGATTAATTAATTAGCCGCATAAAGGTTGTTGGAGAATTTGTTAACACGAAAGGAATAACTAACCACTCGAAAATCCCTTGTTTAGTTTTAAACGCATTCTTCCAAACATCTTCTCTTCTCATGCGAACTTGATGATATCCCGATTTCAAGTCTATGTTGCTGTAGTATTTAGCATGTTTTAGTTGATCGAAAAAGTTATCAATACGTGGCAGAGGGTATCTATTCTTAATAATGATCCTATTGAGTGCACGATAATGAATACACACTATTCTCCATCTTTCTTTGGCACTAGAATAATTGGAGACCCTGCTGGTGATGAACTTGGATGAATCAACCCTTTATCTAAAAGTTCTTGCACCTGTCTTTTAACTTCATCTGACTCCATAATAGACTGTCGATAAAGTCCAACATTCGGTACAGGAACATCTTCATATAACTGGATTTCATGTTCCACCCGACGTTTTGGTGGTAACTTCGTGGGTTCTTGCATTATGTCTGCAAAACCTTCCAGCAAGTGTTGTAAATATTTCTTTTAAACTTCAGTGCACTCCCGATTGCCTGCATGCTTATGTTCATCTATTTTTTCTTCAACTGGTCGAAACATAAGTAATGCAAACTTCTGACAGGCATTTATCAAATATTTGGTTTGTTGTGCAGTTGAGAGTTGGAGTTTCTTCTTTTCTTTAGAATCTAGAATGCGAAAACCTTTTCCATCTTTGTCCATCCTCCAGATATTTTTACGTCGAAAGAACCTTGAATCCTTGTCCCATAGGTAAGGGCTACCAGATATAACATGACAAACATCTACTGGAACTACGTCACATGTTACATGATCTATGAATTTATCGTCGATGGAGAACTCAAAGGTGCATTCAGTATTCACTTGCAATTCGACATCTTTTTTTAACCATACTAACGGGTATGGTTTAAGGTGTGGCTTGGTCTTCAACTTTAACTTCTTTACAAGATGTTCGGAAATTAAATTATGATGGGACCCACTGTCGAATAAAGTAAGGACTAATGTCTTTTCAATTTTTGCATACACCCAAAATAACTTTTCCTTGGTTGATTCCAGTTGTGTTGAAATTGGACCAGTTGCTTCTTCTTGTAACGCAACTGTTACTCCCTTTCTTGCCATCATTGCCACCTTTCCATCAATTTGTGAAGATCTATCGATTATCTCATCTTCCTCGTGTTCATTGCACATGGTTGTGGTAGCTTGTTTCCGTTCTTTCCACCATGCTGATTTCAAATCCGGATGCAATTTCCACCACCCCTCCTTATAGTGTCGATCCTTCTTGGAACTCTCACAGTATTGGTTGTTTTTGCTTGCAACTACATGATTTTTCCTCCCCTCTATTTGGACAGTCTTCCGAACATCTCCTTCTCCAGTTCTTGGTTGCTTTGCTCTGAAAGGTTGGTTTTTCATCTCGATGTACATAGCTTTCTTGCAGGCATCATCAATATTAACTACTGAAAATAGTGCAAGCTCTATCCTTATAAAAAAGGTAATCCTCCTTTATACTTCCCAATGGTTCTGGATCTCTCATGTTCACATTCAATGCTATAGCTTGCTTGCGAAATTCAGTAGTGTATTCTTGCACGTTCTTCCCTTTGACTTGGCACAAAAACTTCCATCGTTCGCGTAACCTCTCTCTATAACCAATAGGATAGAAGTGATTTTGGATAGCCGTTGTAAACTGTTGCCATGTTGTCAGTGGAGTATCCAAACCTGACGTATATGCTTCCCACCAAATAAGCGCATGACTATCGAGTCTAAATCTAGCGAAAATTATCCTTTTCTCCTCACTGAGTCCCTTAGTGTTGAAATAAACTTTTAAGGATTTGATCCAGCCATCTAATTTTTCAGGGTTTAAATTTCCATTGTATGTAGAGATTTCGATTCTTGCCTCCACTTTGAATGGTGCATTATCGGCGAGATATGATTGTTTATGTCTAGAAGTAGAACCATCTGCTGACATGGATTGTATAGGTTGTATTTTTTTAAAACATCTTTGTTAAAGTAGCTAGATCATCTTTCATTGATTTCATATCTTCCTCTAACTTTTCCATGGTCTTGTCTTTTGGATTTGAAACTGAAACTCTTCTTTTTTGTCAATATCAGGATCTAATGGTAATCTTGTTTTACCCTTGGATCGAAGTCTTTCCATTCATTGCCGGAAACATTACTTAACTACCTTCTAGCTCAAGATACCACTGAGCAGTTTTTTACCCTGATATGATATAGATATAGGAGTATCTACCAAAAGAATATACACAAAAATGTATTGCAACAGAGTTTTCTGATTTTATTGCTTTAGAGTAGAACTTACAATGTTTACCTTTAGGTTTACTTCATGCCCTAGGTATTGCTTCTTCCTCTTTTTTTTTTGTTCGTACTCCTCTAGCTTTCTGCCGTATCTTCTAAAGCACTCAAGGTACCTATTTATAGGTTTAAGACTAAGCTAAAACTAGTAATACACGGAACAAGTAATTCTCTCTATTTTTGTAACCTTCTAAGAATATAACTCTATTGTTCCTTCTAGGAATAAAACACTACTTTTAGAATTACTTGGAGAGTAATTCAGGGGTATTTTAAACAGGATTAGGGTATTCTAATGGGACCTAAACCCTAAAACGGATCACATGATTTGTGAAATCATTACGAAATTCATACATATTATTTTTATTTATCCTGGTTTTCAAAAGTTTTTGTAGTGATAGTGGTAAAGGAATTCGTTTCATACTTGTGAAGGAAATAAAATTTTAGATTTAATAAAATTATGTACAAAATATGTCACTAGATGAAGAATTTACTGGGACTCGGGATTTCACTGTTTTTCATATTCAAGGGGTTCAAAAATTAATCCTAGGCAATTATAGCTCTAGATACCTGAAATATTAACTCTATTCTTTGCCAAAATAGATTTCGTAAAACATCAATTGTAAATTACAAGCATAGTGTATCAAAAGCACCTAAGACTAAGCATACACTGTCTAACAAGATAACAATTGATTAATAGAAATCATAAATCATTCAAAATCGGTGCAAAAAGTAAACAAGAAATTAATTAAATTACCCCGAGGATGAAATACAGCTTCGTCCGTCGTCCCAGAGATGGGGTCTAGCTCCTCATATTGTAGACACTCTCCAAAGAATTTTTTATTGCTCAAAAAGTGCTTACAATGGTGAAAATGGAGAAAATAATAAAAACAACTAGTTTGCAACGATGTATTGAAGTTACAAACTTGTTGTTACAAAGCAGTGTGGTGAACCAAAGATATGCGTTTCTAAAGGACTGTTACAGAACTTTTGAAATTTACGACAGTTTCTTACAGTCAATTGTTCTTCGTGTTCATCTTCATGCAGCAGCAGCAGAATTGCTTTGCAACTCTACTTTCTTGCTCTGTATCCTCCCTTAATTCTCCATCCCCCTTTTCTATGATTGTTAACGACTTATTTATACCCACAGGACCAACAATATTTCTGTGTTAATGCAAATAATCCTCCATTATCAATATTATCCTCGGCTGCTATTCTGGGAATATTTCTTTCCTTTTTTACTTCTACACGGCTTCTGATGCTGTCAAATATCTTCTACACGCTGCCTCCTTCTGTCGAACTCCAGCAAACTCGTGAAAACACTCACTTGCCACACTCAGTCTCAACCAAATCCCGAGTTATCTTCACGTACATAAACACTTGCCCTGTTTTGCTCCAACCGAAGAATCATCCCTTAATTATAGAAGCTAATGAAGTTACCACCTTCTGTTCACCGTGACAGCTCGTCCTTAAACAAATTCGGCAAGAAAATCTCACCAAATCTGCTCGAGCTTAAAGCAGAAATCCAACCATCCACGTACTCCCATGTTTTGCTTCGAATGGATTATCTAGCCCATTCTATTCGAAACCTTTGACCATACCATCCCTGTTTAGCTGAATTGATCCGACCCAACAAAAATCATTCATTGAATCTCACTGTAACAAGCTCAAATCGCAACCCTAATTCCAGCAAGTTGAGAGTTCCTTTTCCCTCCAAAAACATAAATTTGAACTGAAGAAGAAAGTCACCCCTTATCAAATGAGGTACCCCTTATCCAAAATTGGGAGTCCGAATAACACATGTCCCTTGGGGTGCCTTTAGTAATTTTTTGAGGTGTTTCCAACACTTTTTCCGAGTTCCTCCGGTGCATTTCTGGGGTGCTTGCGGTGCATTTCTGCGGTGCCTTTAGTACTTTGTCCTGGGGTGTAAAACGCCACTTTTCGAGCCAATTTTTCCACAAGAGATTATTTCTTTAAAAATACCTACAAAGACATAAAATAACAAAATAAATAGAAAATCGAGTACTAACATTACATACAATTGAGACATATTAGACACATAAATGTGTCTATCAACACCCCCAAACTTATTATTTTCTAGTCCTCGAGTAAAACTAATATAGAAAATAAAATCCTAACTCACTAGGTGTCCCTAGTGACCGAGTTAATCTCGGGAGGGTTTACCAGAGGTGTACCCACAAAACCAATACTCCATACCCTAGCTATATACGCATAACCTTGGAAGGCACTAAAGAATCTCCTTGGTTGGCATACAATCATTGACTATAGGAAGAAGTACCCTGATGCGAAATTCCAATTGATGTACACGAGTTTGCACTCAAGCATACTAAAATTCATATAAAGTGACAGAGCTCTACTCAGATAGTTTCTGGACATCATAAACCGGAGTCAACTAATCACATGGATAGATTAAGAAGATGGATGTAGAGAAAAACGTAGATGATGTTAACTAAGGTGAACTTATCCTAATGGACTGAGATACCTGTATGGAATAATATCAACACACTGGCATATACAAGGGAACCGGTAGTCGATAATCCTAACTCTAGGTCAACACAACTGGCATATACAAGGGTTCCAGTGGTTGACTTTATTGAATTTATTCCGGTTGGTCTGATGGTCTGGTCTCAATTTTTATTTTATTTTCTTTTTATTATTTTTTTTTTTGGTGTATCTCAGTCACTCTATTTCACCCTAGTAATGGTAAAAACGTAAAAAAGAAAAAAAAAGTGATCAGGATTCTTTCGATGTTTCCATCACGAGATATGGCGAAACTACCATGTTTTTTAATTCTAACACCTGAGCTCTGTACTTTTATGACTAGAATCTTCTAGATGTTTCCATCTAATCAGATTGGTTCCTCAACTCCTACAACCAAGATGTTCCCATCCACTTAGATTGGTTAGTACAAACCTTAATAGGCATAAATCTCTACGCTCTGGAGTTTAATTATTGCAACTAAAAATTTTCTCCCGTACCCCCAAACTTAAATATAACATTGTCCTCAATGTTCTAAAGATAATATTAAAAACATGAACAAGGATAAACGGTTACCATTTGAAGCGAAAGAGTTAAGAAAAGATATTATTGTGTTGCATGAGCATGGTATACCTCTCAATAAGTGATAAGTTTAAAGTCTTCAGCCAGACTTAGGAAAGGATTAGTCAACTCGAACCATAAAGTAACAGTCGAAATAACTGTGTGTCTTCAAAACTAAATAGAGCTGACCAAAGGAAACTGCAATGAACCAAGAAAATGAACAAGACTAGCAAGCCCTTACTTAGTTTCTTGAATAAGAAAATTTATATCTAATTATGGTTCAGGTTCTATGAAAGGGTCTAAATAGAAAATTACCATTGGCTGCGTTTCTTCATAGGTGTGTCCGAATCATTAGGTCCTAGAGTCTGGAAAAACTCAAATATGATCTTAGAAGCGCACAATAATATCCTAAATAACTGAGGATCCTCTAAGTTATTAAGATTTGAATTACATAATTTACCACAATGAGAGTAATGGTCATTCTTAAGCAAATGTGTCGATTCTAATTTCCTAAAGCATTTAGGTTTAGTCTCACAACTTAATATTCAACACATTTGGAATATAAACGTTCCCACAGTTGGAAGAAAACTATTTGGTCGGAAAACAAAGTCAATCTGGGGATCATAGCCTGGGCAAACCACATCAACCAGAGGATGGGTTTCTAACGACTGAACTTCTTCCTGGACATCATTAGGTTCGGGAAAACGAGTATGAAGGTAATCTTGTGAAATGGTTGAGGCACATATGTTAAGTCCCAAGTGATGGACCTTTCTAAGAGTTAAATCACATGGAGAACGATAATCACCCCCAAACTTAGAGTTTTCAGTGTCTCTAGAAAGACTAGTCACAACTTCCCTAATTTCTAGGTCATCAGATTCCTGAAAATGAGCAATTGATTCTTCTAAGTCAGTTACATCCTCATTCATATCGACGGGTTCATATTCTTTTTCTAAGTCTATTGTTTCTAAACCGCTAGACTAAAAATATACCCGTTCCTCTAAACCATCATTAGGTTCGTAATCAAAATGAAATACTACATCGTCTAAAACGCGGATATCTCTAGTCAAATCCTCTTCCTTTTGAATAGGTGAATAATTATTAAAATTATTTGGATTTGAACTAGAAATAACATTATCATTATAAGGCTCAATTGGAGAAACAAATTCCTGACTACTCTGCCTACATATTTCAGATTCTTCATCATCACAATCCTCATCATCATAATATAATTTTTGACATTCAAGAATTCTCGATCTTTGTTCCAAACTAAGCGTTCTGTTTTTATAATACTTCTCGTAGATCGTTAGAGGTGATTCCTCGCTTACCGTTGGAACATACCAATGTCGTTTCCCATGCATATATTCACGAAGAGTTATTTTAGATGACATCTCCTGATAATGAGAATTTCTACGCTTATAGTCTCGTAACGTCATCTCAGGTGGCTTCTCCTGAAAAGGATTCATCACCCCAAAAATACAAACTACAGAGGAATTCTACACAATCACAAACAAGGCTGACTCGACCAAATCAAACCTATAAAATCTTGCAAACAAAAAGCATGAAGGATCCACTTAGATTTTTTCTAGACCAGCTTTTATTCTTTCGAAAAGAAATTCGTTACAATCTGAGCAAACCTCTCTGGAATCAATCCGGGTTAAAGTAAGTGAAACAAAGTCGAGGGAAGCTCAATGGAGCTTTGATACCTAAGGCCTCACCGACATTACAAGGCGGCACGTTTCAACTTTCATTAACCATCATGAACTTCAAAGCATGCTCAAAAGAGTAACCAATATTCTTCGAACGATTTTCCTATTAAGCTCGTTACCCTATCAGTCTCGTTCTATTTCAAATTTTAAGGCTTAGGTTCGCGTTTGGTTTCGTTTTCCTAAGGCGGGCAAGAAGAGAACGGTGATGAAATCCGAACCCTTATCTTATATGGCCAGTTTTTCCCATTTACTAGGAAATTAAAAAAGCCGTATTCAAGTCCTCAACATATATTCACCTTAAGTCATACAGTAAACCCGCTGACAGTGGATTCGCGGGTGTTTAGAAGTTTACCTCCTGTACCAGACGGGCGAAGAACCGCTGAAGTTGACTCGGGTCACCGACTCCAATGTCAGTGTACGAACCCGAGGGGTCGAGACGATATTGTAATCGTCGTCCTTCCCTGCAAACAAATTTATGTTTAATTTTTTTTATAACCCTTCCGTAAAGTTTAAAATTAAAATAATTGTCCCAATTGTCAAAAGAAAAGAAATAAAAAATAATAATAAAAATTACAAAAAATAAATAAAATGGAAAGTCTCTTAAAAAAATAATTCTCTCTTTTTTTTTCTGTTTTTTTTTTTTGCTTTGTCTTTTTTCCTTTTCTTCTAGCTTTAAGCTTTGATTCCAAGGTCTTTAGTATCCAACTTTAAACCTGTAATACAAAGACACACCAAAGAGACGTAAAAAGAACAAATGGAATAATAAAAAAATAAAAAACCTAAAAATTCTACCTAAACACAAATCCCCGTCGGCGGCGCCAAAATTTGATGGTATTCAAAAGTGTTTGTAGTGATAGTGGTAAAGGAATTCGTTTCAGACTTGTGAAGGAAATTGAATTTTAGATTCAATAAAATTATATACAAAATATGTCACTAGATGAAGAATATACTGGGACTCGGGATTTCACGGTTTTTCATATTCAAGGGGTTCAAAAATTAATCCTAGGCAATTGTAGCTCCAGATACCTGAAATATTAACTTTATTCTTTGCTAAAATAGATTTCGTAAAACATCAATTGTAACTTACAAGCATAGTGTATCAAAAGCACCTAAGACTAAGCATACACTATCTAACAAGATAACAATTGATTAATAGAAATCATAAATCATTCAAAATCGGTGCAAAAAGTAAACAAGAAATTAATTAAATTACCCCGAGGATGAAATACAGCTTCTTCCGTCGTCCCATAGATGGGGTCTATCCCCTCATATTGTAGGCACTCTCAAAAGAATTTTTTTGTTGCTCAAAAAGTGCTTACAATGGTGAAAAATGGAGAAAATAATAAAAACAGCTAGTTTGCAACGATGTATTGAAGTTACAAACTTGTTGTTACATAGAAGTGTGGTGAACCAAAGATATGCGTTACTAAAGGACTGTTACAAAACTTTTGAAATTTACGACAGTGATAAAACGACAGTTTCTTAAAGTCAATTGTTCTTCGTGTTCATCTTCATGCAGCAGCAGCAGAATTGCTCTGCAGCTCTACTTTCTCGCTCTGTATCCTCCCCTAATTCTCCATCCCCCTTTTCTATGATTCATAGCGACTTATTTATACCCACAGGACCAACAATATCTCCGTGTTAATGCAAATGATCCTCCATTATCAATATTATCCTCGGTTGCCATTCTGGGAATATTTCTTTCTTTTTTTACTTCTACACGGCTTCTGATGCTGTCAAATATCTTCTACACGCTGCCTCCTTCTGTCGAACTCCAGCAAACTCGTGAAAACACTCACTTTCCACATTCAGTCTCAACCAAATCCCGATTTATCTTCACGTACATAAACACTTTCCCTGTTTTGCTCCAACCGAAGAATCATCCCTTAATTATAGAATCTAAAGAAGTTATCACCTTCTAATCACCGTGACAGCTCGTCCTTAAACAAATTCGGCAAGAAAATCTCACCAAATATACTCGAGCTTAAAGCAGAAATCCAACCATCCACGTACTCCCATGTTTTGCTTCGAATGGATTATCTAGCCCATTCTATTCGAAACCTTTGACCATACCATCCTTGTTTAGATGAATTGATCCGACCCAACAAAAATCAGCCATTGAATCTCACTGTAACAAGCTCAAATCGCCAACCTTAATTCCAACAAGTTGAGAGTTTCTTTTCCCTCCAAAAACATAAATTTGAACTAAAGAAGAAAGTCACCCCTTATCAAATGAGGTACCCCTTATCCAAAATTGGGAGTCCGAATAACACATGTCCCTTGGGGTGCCTTTAGTAATTTTTCTGGGGTGTTTCCAACACTTTTTCTGAGTTCCTCCAGTGCATTTCTGGGGTGCTTCCGGTGCATCAGTGCCTTTAGTACTTTGTCCTGGGGTGTAAAACACCATTTTTCGAGCCAATTTTACCGCAAGAGCTTATTTCTCTAAAAATACCTACAAAGACATAAAATAATAAAATAAATAGAAAATCGAGTACTAACAATACATACAATTGAGACATATTAGACACGTAAATGTGTCTATCAGCGTGATAACTTTGTACGACTTCCATTATATGCATTTTTAGGTATGCTTACATGCATGTAGCATATTTAGTTCATCTCTGATTTCCCGTAGCGTGATATTTAACGAGCAGTTAGTAATAGCTTGTAATACATCGATATAAAGTTAGCTAAAGGATGTTGGATGGGTAGAAGATATATGAAAAACAACTAGCAATGTCATAAACAGAGTTTTATGTGTCAACTAATGTCAATTGCACCAAACCTACTTTAATTATTCAATTCTACCACTTTGGATGCGTTATCATGAGCCCAGATCTAATGACTTGAACGTAAGGGTAATGTTCTTACAAAAAGACCCGAAGTCCTTAAAATACAAACAAAACTTTCACAGTCTCCATTTACCTCCAGATCTAGATCTACTCTTTATATATTTTATATTTGGTTCCTATGAATTAATTCCTATGAGTATTATGTTTATTAATATCTATGTTCTATTCTTAACAGTTGAATGAAAAATGAGCAGAATGACCCTATAAAAATGCTGAGAAAAGAACATAATGTGGTGGTCTTGAAGTATATGTGATTTTGCCGCATCTTGCAATCTCGTTTCAAGCTGGCTACATAAAATCATAGGTTTCAACGGTAATATAGTTTTCTGATTCCTATCATGACTTCTCCTCTCATCGGTAAGTCTTTTTTTTCTTATGTTCGTTGGTTTTTGTGTAAATTCTAGCTATTCACTTGAGTTTTTTGATGTTGGTCACAATGTTGTTAGATTATCAGTTTACACAGAGTCCGAGTTTATAATGTAACTTGTTTGAATTTAAAGTTCATCATGTACTCTAGGTCCGGGTATGTAATGTAACTATTTTGAGTTAAGTGTGAGATTGGTCGAGATATAATAATGACTTTCCAAAAATTATATTTCCAAGCGCGGAGGAATGTGTCTATTAGGAGATATGTATTTATTGTGTATTTTGTATATATGACTATGTATTTTGTTAGTTAGGAAATATATTTATTAGGTGTAGATTTGTTTTGTCTCTACCTATTTAATTCACAGGGGAACCTGTTTTGTAAACCAAGCTTTTCAATAATAAGAAATCTTCATCTTCTTTACCTTGTCGTTTCATGGCATTTGAGCAAGGAAAGACTTAACCTAATTAATATCAAATCATAAAATTGTGCTTAACCATGACTTGTGTAGCTAATTTAGCTATTACAACCATTAATTCTAGTGGAGGATCTCTATTATCTCAAGATCGAGTAGGTCTTGATAATATTCTTATTGATACTCAATGGAAAACCCTTGTGCACATGCTTAAAAATTTGAATAATGGTTCGAATCTTTATGTTAAATGGATACTTGATACAGGGGCTTCACGACATATGACAAGAACCAAAGATTTTTTATTTAAGACTCATGAAATTGGGTTTTCTTCCATAAAGCTTTCGAATGGCACATACTCTCATGCTCCAACCGAAGGCACTGTGGTGTTTGGAAACAATAAATTATTCCGTGTTTCATTCGTTCCTGATCTCCACTGCAATTTGATTTCCTTAGCATTTTTCATTAAAGATTTGAGATGTATTGTTACTTTGATTGATAAATTATGTGTGATACAGGAAAACACTACGAGGACGGTGATTGGTGTGGGTGAGGAACGAGACAGGGTATATATCTTGCATAGTGGAATGCTCATTACTGCAAATCGAGTATCAGCTGAAGAAGATTATTGTTTATGGCATAGACGTTTGGGTCATGCGTCTAATAAGGCTCTTTTTTTACTTCCTGGTATGAATAAAGTTGTTTGTCAGAAATTTCTTAAGGAACCATGCGATATTTGCTTTAGATCTAAACAAACTCGGACTACTTTTCCGGTCAGTGAGAATAAAGCTGATGACCTCTTTAATTTAGTATATTGAAATGTGTGGGGTCCTTATTGAAAAAGCGGGGGTCTAACAACACCACCCAATATTTCGCTTAGAAATTTGTATGGACAAACTCCAATATACTTTCTAGAGAATCAACTAGACAGTCAGACTCAATCTAGATAAAAGTATATCAAAGGAGTTAATATCTCAATATCTCGATTTGATTTATACTCAAGCAAATAGAAATCTGCGAGTATATATCAAATACAAGAGAGATAAATTGGATGGTACCAAAGATCAATATCCAAGTTTAAATCAATTTAAATCAACAACCAATAGGTCGGATATTCTAATTGATTATAAAACGCACAACCTGTATTATTTCAATTATATAACAAAATATAATGAGTAATAGAAATAACACAGACACCATAATTTTGTTAACGAGGATACCGCAAATGCAGAAAAACCCCGGGACCTAGTCCAGATTGAACACACACTGTATTAAGCCGCTACAGATACTAGCCTACTACAAACTAACTTCGATCTGGACTGTATTTGAACCCAAATCAATCTCACACTGATCCAAGCTACATTTATGCTCCCTATGTCTCTGATTCCAGCACGATACTATGCACTTGATTCCCTTAGCTGATCTCACCCACAACTAAGAGTTGCTTCAACCCAAAATCGAAGACTTTAATAAACAAATTTGTCTCATATAGAAAAGTCTATTATTATAGATAAATCTGTCTCCCACGAATATACCTATGAGTTTTGTTCCGTCTTTTGATAAATCAAGGTGAACAAGATCCAATTGATAACCCGGACTTATATTCTCGAAGAAAAGACTAGAAATTATCAATCACCTTACAATAAGCTTAATCGACTAGCGAAACAAGTTATTGCGGAATCACAAACGATGAGACGAAGATTTTTGTGATTACTTTGTATCCTGCCTATCGGAGATAGAAATCTCAAGCCAATTATTTCAATTGGACTCGTATGATAGAAACATCAAGATCAGATCACACAACTACGAGAAAGTAGTATCGGTCTGGCTTCACAATCCCAATGAAGTCTTTAAGTCATT
The DNA here is from genome assembly GCF_003573695.1 of Papaver somniferum. Taxonomy (NCBI): domain Eukaryota; kingdom Viridiplantae; phylum Streptophyta; class Magnoliopsida; order Ranunculales; family Papaveraceae; genus Papaver; species Papaver somniferum. Next base: position 1,944,489 of record NC_039367.1, read on the forward strand.
AACCCGGTTTGAGAAAAGAAAACCAGAGGGTTAAAGGAGAATCGACTATAGATACAACTAGTATCACACGTAAGGTGTGGGGATTAGTTTTTCCAGTTGCAAGAGTTCTCCCTTATATAGTCTTTCAAATCAGGGTTTGCAATCAATGTTATCTTAGTAACAAAACATTCAATATTCACTGTTAGATGAAAACCTGATTAGATTCAAGCTAATATTTATCAACCGTTAGATCGAAAACATAGCTTGTTATACACACATGAAATGCACTTTCTAGGTTCGTGTAACCGTACCCAAACTTGTGCATTATTTGGTTTAACAATAGATAACCAACGATTTGACTCGCTTAAATCGGTTCATGAACTTTATAGCCACGGTTTACAGAAGAATTCCTTAATCAATAAAGATGAGTTCAAGAACAATCGCTTTTAGACATAACTTACTGAAGTACGCGGACTGGGTTCGCGGACTTAAGTTCCCGGAAGGAGTTCATAAACTCCAGCAGAATTTCTCGGGTTTGACAACTTTTCAAGTTCGAGAACTGAGTTCGCGGACTGAGCTTGCTGAATGAGTTTCCAAACTCCAGCAAATATTCTCAGACGAGAACCTACGCCATTTCGCGGACTGAGTTCGCCGACTAAGTTCGCAAACTGTGCAAACAACTACGGTTCTCTTGATCAACAAAGTTCGCAAACTTTAGTTCAATAAATAGAACTTATACATATATGTGTTTCCATAACAATTCTTATATACATCAATGGTTATATAGTATAAACTCTCATTTCAATCATTGAAACATTCTCAGACGACGTTATATAGTTGTTATTCACAAACCATTTTTCGTCAGAGCAATTTTCAAAGTGATTGAAACATATCATGACTTTCGTCACTAGGTAAAGATGAACTTGGTTAAAGCGAAAGCTTACCAATACATATTTCGAGAAATAGATAGGCGAGATAAACTCGGCTCGAAATACCAAATGTTTATAATCTAAGTCTATATAGAAAAACGACTTTTGTCTCAAGATAGGAGATAGAGTAAATAGACTTTTGAGTGCTAGATAAGTTCAAGTCTCCACATGCCTTTTAGTTGATGAAAATCCACCGGTTCCTTGAGTAGTCCTTCTCTTGTATGATGATTTCGATGGAGTTCTTGAGCTCAACTACACTTTCTATCCTAGTCCGAGACCTTAGCTATAGTAGACTAGAAATCAAGACTTAAATTTTTGATCACTAATATTGACAAACATGCTTGAGATAGCAACGCATGCGTTTTCGACCGAGAAATGCTCTAACAATCTCCCCCTTTGTCAATTTAGTGGAAAAACTATTAATACATATGGAATACAAAAAGAAAATACATTTTTGAAGATCCTATTCCACATGCCTAATCTTCAACATTACTTGAAATCTTCGTCACTTCCAAGTACTCCAATGATCCCAAAGGTCGTAAGTTTAGCATCATCGTTGTTAAAAATCTGTAGCTATAAAAATGAGAAAATAAAGTTATCGGTCATTGTTATACAGTAATATAGTATCATTACATAGTATCAAAGTTCAATTGTATCACAACTTTGACAAAAATACTATTGTGATATGTATCACTCCCCCTTAGTCAATACTCCATCTTACATGGAAAACACTCCCCCTTACATAATGATCCGAAAACCATATGTATTTGTAGTGTGAACTACATATTAATTCTCCTCCTTTTTGTCAATAAAATTGGCAAAGGTACAAGAACGGGATCCTAATGAAATTTCCGAAAGAGGCATTTCATGACCAAAAGAAAGCATATATCAACTTGTTCTTTAGATGCAATCATAAAGCCGAAGCTAAATGCATTCACCAAGGAGTTTAAAGATACAAGATAACCCCTATAATATTCCACATCCTCACTCCCCACAAAGATATGGAAATTAAGTGCAAGTTCAATTAAGAACTCTCCCACATAAAATGTCATTCCTGAAAGAATAACAAGAGCGACCTTAATTTCAAAAGAAAATAAGGATTTATTTGGACATAACACACAAAGATCTTAGACATAACAATCAAACCTACGGAAATAAATACAGATTTGAAGTAAACACTTACTGGAGTTCCAAACTCAATTGCCCAGAAGATTGAGATAAGCGCAAGGGAAAGAGTCATAGAAACAATTAATGAACCAAAACAACACCAATAGACTGCCGTAAGTGTTGAAACGTAGCAGTGTCTAATGGTTTGGTGAGAACATCATCCAATTGTTGTTCGGAAGGCACAAATTCCTTACTTATGATACCATTTTCATAAAGATCTCGAATAAAATGGTACCTTATATCAATGTGCTTAGTTCTTGAGTGCTCAACAGGATTCTCAGTGATTCAAATCACACTTGAGTTATCACAAAATATGTTCATTATTCTAGTATCAATGCCATAATCGTCTAGCATTTGTTTCATCCATAGAAGTTGAGTACAACATGAGCCAACAACAATATATTCTGCTTCACATGTAGACAGGGATTGTGAATTATGCTTCTTGCTATGCCAAGCCACAAGATTCAGTACTATGTAGTATAAACCCTCTGATGTACTTTTTCTGTCTTCTACACATCCTTCACCAGCATTTGAATAAGCAGAAAGGTCAGTGTTAGTATCAAAAGTGTAAGATACACCATACCCGACATTGTGATTGATATATCGTATGATCCGCTTTGCAACTGCAAAATGAGATTCCTTTGGATTAGATTGAAACCTAGCAAAACAACCAACATTAAAAGAGATACCAGGTATAGTGGATGTAAGATATAGAAGGCTACCAATAATAGATCGATACAATTTTAGATCCACGTTTACTCCTTTCTAATCTTTATGTAGTTTACCAGTAGTGGGCATAGGTGTCAGTTTTGGAGTTGACTTATTCAGACCGAATCTTGACACAATATCCCTTGCATACTTTTCCTGGCATAAGTAAATTCCATCTTTATGTTGTTGAATTTGTAATCCTAAGAAGAAATTTAATTCGCCAACATTTATCATTTCAAATTCTTTAGCAAGAGAGAATTGAAAGTCCTTTAAAAATTTCTCAGAAGTTGAACCATAGATCATATCATCAACATATACTTGAGAAATGAAAATATCTTTCCCACTCCATTTTGTAAACAAAGTTTTATCAGCTCCGCCTCTTGAAAACCTTTTCTAATAAGAGAAGTAATAAGTTTTTCAAACCAGGCTCTGGGTGATTTTTTTAACCCATATAAGATCTTCTTAAGTTTAAGAACATGATCTGGAAAATCACGGTTTTCAATCCCCTTACGTTGAGCGACAAAGACTTACTCCTTTAATATCCCGTTTAGGAATGCGGATTTTATATCCATTTGAAACAACTTAACCTTAAGATAACAAACATGAGCTAATAAAAGTCTAATGGACTCAAGGCGTGCAACATGAGAAAAGGTTTCGTCAAAGTCAATGCCTTTAATCTGTGAATATCCTTGAGCGACACGTCTGGTTTTATTTCAGACAGTCGTCCTGAATTCATCAGACTTATTATTGAATATTCATTTAGTACCAACAATATTAATATTGGAAGGACAAGGTACAAGTTCCCATAAGTCTTGTCTTTGAAATTGATCTAACTCTTCACGCATTGCATTCACCCAAAAGGGATCGCTCAGAGCTTCATCAATATTTCTTGGTCCTACTTAAGAAAGATAACAATCAAAATTGCAAATATTTTGAAGTTTTCCTCTTGTCTTAGCTGTAGAATCTCTTCCTCCAATAATATTATTGGGATCACGATTCCTTTGAACCCATAGGTGTCGTGGGGGGACACGTTCTTGTTCATCAGGAGTAGATTGATCATTGCTCTTCTTCTCGTCACTAGAAATATCAGGGTCAATAATAGTTGGAATAACTTTGACTGAATCTGGAATTTCTTTGACTTTCTCAATTGTCTCAGTTTGAGGCAACTCAGCAGGAGGATTATGATGAAAATTACTAATATCATCGATGATAACATTAGCAGATTCCATCATGACCTGGGTTCTGAGATTAAATACTAGAAAACCACGACTATCAGAAGCATAGCCAAGAAAGATACCTTCATCACTTTTGGTATCGAATTTCGCTCTATGTTCTTGATATTTTATAATGTAACACTTTCTTCCGAACACTCTGAGATAGTGTAAGTTGGGTTTTCTTCCTTACCACAACTCATAAGGAGTGTTTAGGGTTTTAGACCGTAAGTAAACACGTTTGATCAAATAGCATGTTGTAAAAATAGCTTCTCCACAAAATCTTAATGGTAGGTTTTTGTTATGGAGCATTACCCTGGCCATTTCCTGAATGTTTCTATTATTTCTTTCTGCAACTCCATTAGCTTGAGGAGTAATGAGTGGTGAGTATTGTTGAATGATCCCCAGTTCGTCACAAAATTCAGAAACCCTAGTGTCCTTGAATTCAGTTCCACGTTCGCTTCTACTTTTCTTTAGTTTGCGACCTTGTTCGTTCTGTATCCTTTTAACAATAATCTTGAATTCAACAAGGGTTTCATTCTTATGGGATAGAAATGCAACCCAAGTGAGTCTGGTGTAATCATCTACCATAACTAAAGCGTACTTCTTACCAGCAATCGTGGGTTGTTGAATTGGTCCGAAGAGATCCATATGAATTAAATCAAGTGGAGATTTAGTGAGAATATCTCGTGATGATTTATGGCGAACTTTCGTTTGTTTACCCTTTTGACAGGCACCACATACACCTTCAATCTTTGCATTGATTTTGCAAACGCCTCTAAAAAGTTCTTTGCTAATGATCTTAGTTAGGAGACGATAATTGATGTGACCAAAACGCTCATGCCAAAGATGTGTAGATTCCACCTTAGTCAAATTGCAACAATTTCTGAACTGAGTATCGAGAAGATAACAGTTGTTTTTACCACGAGTTCCTTGAAAAATTACTTTTCCAGTTTTGTCAACAATGTCACATCCATTTGCATTGAAGACAACTCGATGGCCTTTGTCACAAATTTGACTAATAGAAAGAAGATTTGGAGTCATAGCTTTTACATATACTACATCATGAATTTTAGGTACGCCAGATAGTTTGATCATCCCTTTCTTGCTTATGTAGCAACAACTCCCATCTCCAAATGCTACTGGTCCACCTTCATAGGCGTCATAAGAAACAAAACATGTTAGATCACCTATCATATACCTGCTACATCCACTATCAAGAAACCATTGAAAGGATGATGTTGATTTTAAAGAAAAAGCTCCCATACTATCAGTACTTTTCTATTTAGAATTTCCGTGTAGTTTTGTACGTCTTTATAGAGAAGTGATATGTTGTTTAATTGAAGATTACTTGCAACTTTCAGTCTCTTTTGAAAAGACGTACAAACATGTTGAAAATGATTGGAAGAATCACAAGATAAACATGGGCCAACATCTTTAATCCTTTTTGAGAAGTTCTGAGTCGTATCAATTTTCTCGATATCTGATCGATGTTTATTATCTGACTTACGACTATTCTTCAGTGAGGAATGACTGGACTTACTCAGATCCATCAAATGATTTTTAAAGGCTTTCAAATCCTTAAGTATATCAATTTCTGCAACAAGGTCAGAATTGATCCGGATTCGTTCATCCAACCTTTTTTAGAGAATACCAAGTTCATTAGAACTTCTTATACGATTGTTTTTTAAACCTGGTGAAGCGCTACTTGAGACTTTATCGTCCATAGAATCAGATCGCTAAAAACACAAACTTGTAAGATCTTGAACGTGTTTGCCTGTTCTGATACCAATTGAAAAATCTTGGGTCTAATAACAACACCCAATATTTCGCTTAGAAATTTGTATGGACAAACTCCAATATACTTTTCTAGAGAATCAACTAGAAAGTCAGAGCAATCTAGAAAAAGTATATCAAATGAGTTAATATCTCTATCTTGATTTGATTTACTCAAGATAATAGAAATCAACGAGTCTTTAATAAATTCAAGGAATAACTTGGTACCAAAGACCAATATCCAAGTGTCGATCAATGTAAATCAACAACCAAAGGTTGGATATTCTAATTGATTGAACTTCAACACACAACCTGCATTATTCAATTATACAACAAAATATAATGGGGACAGACACCAGAATTTTGTTAAAGAGGAAATTGCAAATGCAGAAAACCCCGGGACCTAGTCCAGATTGAACACACAATGTATTAAGCCGCTACAGATACTATCCTACTACAAACTAACTTCGGTTTGTATTATAGTTGAATCCCAATCAATCTCACACTGATCCAAGGTACACTTGTACTCATTACGTCTCTGATACCAGCAGGATACTACAAACTTGATTCCCTTAGCTGATCTCACCCATAACTAAGAGTTGCTTCAACCCAAAATCGATGACTTTAATAAACAAATATGTCTCACGCATAAAATTCTATTGATATAGATAAATCCGTCTCCCACGAATATACCTATAAATTTTGTTCTTTCTTTAGATAAATCAAGGTGAACAGGAACCAATTGATAACTCAGACTTATATTCCCGAAGAACACCTAAAATTATCAATCACCTCACAACAAACTTAATCGACTAGCGAAACAAGTTATTGCGGAATCACAAATGATGAGACAAAGATGTTTGTAATTAATTTTTATCTTGCCTATCAGAGATAGAAATATCAAGCCAATTATTTCAATTGTACTCGTATGATAGAAACAGCAAGATCAGATCACACAACTACGAGAAAATAGTATCGGTCTGGCTTCACAATCCCAATGAAGTCTTTAAGTCATTAACCCAGTTTGAGAAAAGAAAACCATAGGGTTAAAGGAGAATCGACTCTAGCTACAACTAATATCACACGTAAGGTGTGGGGATTAGTTTTCCCAGTTGCAAGAGTTTTTCCTTATATAGTCTTTCAAATCAGGGTTTGCAATCAATGTCAGCTTAGTAGCAAAGCATTCAATATTCATCATTAGATGAAAACCTGATTAGGTTCAAGCTAATATTTATCAACCGTTAGATCGAAAACATAGCTTTTTATACACACGTGAAATGCAATTTCTTGGTTCGTGTAACCTTACCCAAACTTGTACATTAGTTGGTTCAGCAATAGTTAACCAAATGGTTATCATGTGATTACTTTCATATCAACCATATTCTTCTTCACCAAAACTAGTTCAAATGACTCAAATGAACTAGTTAGAGTTTTGTTCAATTGCTTAGATCTTATGCAACTTCACAAGACACAATCGAAGCAAAAACGATTTGATTCACTTGAATCGGTTCATGAACTTTATAGCCATATTTTGCAAAAGCATTCTTTAATAAATAAATATGAGTTCAAGAACATTCGTTTTTAGACATAACCTACTCAAGTTCGCGGACTTAAGTTCTCAGAAGGAGTTCATAAACTCCAACAGAAATTCTCGGGTTTGAGAACTTCCCCAGTTCACAGACTGAGTTCACGGACTGAGCAGGCTGAATGATTTTCCAAACTCCAGCAGATATTCTCGGACGAGAACCTACGCTAGTTCGCGGACTGAGTTCGCAAACTGTGCAAACAACTCCAGTTCTTTTGATCAACAAAGTTCACAAACTTTGGTTCAAGTAATAGGACTTATACATATTTGTGTTTCCACAACAATGCTTATATCCATCAATGGTTATATAGTCTAAAATCTCATTTCAATCATTGAAACATTCTCAGACGACGTTATATAGTTGTTATTCACAAATTATTTTTCGTCAGAGTAATTTTCAAAGTGATTGAAACATATGATGACTTTCATCACTAGGTAAAGATGAACTTGGTTAAAGCGAAAGTTTACCAATACATATTTCGAGAAATAGATAGGAGAGATAAACTCGGCTCAAAATACCAAATGTGTGTAATCTAAGTCTATATAGCAAAACGACTTTTGTCTCAAGATAGGAGATAGAGTAAATAGACTTTTGAGTGATAGATAAGTTCAAGTCTCCACATACCTTTTAGTTGATGAAGATCCACCGGTTCCTTGAGTATTCCTTCGTCTTGTATGATGATTTCCATGGATTTCTTGAGCTCAACTACACTTTCTATCCTAGTCCGAGACCTTAGATACAGTAGACTAGAAATCAATACTTATAGTTTTGATCACTAACATTGACAAACATGCTTGAGATAGAAACACATGCGATTTCGACCGAGCAATGCTCTTACACTTATCGTACTCCATCCTCTTGTGGTGCACATTACTTTCTTACCATTGTCGATGATTATTCTCGTTGTGTTTAGGTTTATATAATGGCATATAAAACTGAGGTGGTGCAAAATTTTCAGAATTTTTTTGCAATGGCTAAGACATAATTTGATAGACAAGTTAAGCAAGTTCGCAGTGATAATGGTACACAATTTCGTCCTTTGTCCATTTTTTACTAAACAAGGAATTGAATTTCAAACATCATGCGTGGATACACCACAGTAAAACGGGCGAGTTGAACGGAAACATCGTCATATATTGAATGTGGGGCGTGCTTTACGATTTCAAGTAAATTTACCTCTTCAGCTTTGGGGCGAATGTATTTTAAATGATGCACGTATTATTAATCGCACGCCTACTCCCTTGCTTAATGGTATAACTCTGTATGAATTTTTACATGGAAAGTCTCCTATTTATACTCATATTCTAATATTTGGATGTTTGTGTTATGCAAGTATTATCCCTCGTGATCGAAATAAGTTTAATCCACGAAGTCGACGTTGTATTTTTCTTGGTTATCCTTATGGAAAAAAGGTTGGAGGTTATTTGATTTGGAAACGAAACAATTTTTTGTGTCTCGTGATGTTGCTTTCTTTGAGAATAAATTTCCTTACATTAATGCTTCGTTGGATAATGATAAGGAAGAATATGAAAAATGCCAAAATAGGTTGAATGAAGAGATGACGACCTCTGTCCCCTGCGGTAAAGTTAGAATCCCAGTCTGAAACTGACGGGGTTACTATCAATCTAGCAGGAAGGGGGAGTACAAAACTAATAGATGGTGACAGAATTGTCACAGGCGCCGCAGAAAATGCTTAAGGGACCCCGTATTTACACCCAAAAAATTTACTCACTTTGTGTCAACTTCTTATTAGCTCAATTTTAAAGCGGACCCTATTTTTCGCAGATGGGATAGGGTGAGGATGAAATCTACTGTGGTTATGATTGACACATAGGGGTAAGATTGTGGTGTATGAAGCCCGGGTCTCGCTAGCAGCTTCGGGCTTATCTAACCGTGGAGACAGAAATGTAACAGGTGTGCAGAACTCAGACACGGGCGTACAGAACTCATTGGAAAGTGACGGAACTTTGACGTTCTTACAAAATCTGTCAACAATAGCCAGTGGGGACAGACCACGTGTAGTACATAAAGTGGCCAACAAAGATATAATGTGTACTGAACGAAGAGTGTTCAGTGGTGATAAACATGAAGACCGTATTTCAACAGTCACTAGAAAATGTGACGGACCACGTGGATTAGAGGAAGTGGTCGGTGGGGACTAGGGTTGCACATGATTCGGTTTTTGGCAAAACCAAAACCGAAACCAAAGTACTTGATTTTTCAATATTGAAAACCAATGAAACCATATAGCCTATTCGGTTTCATTGGTTTCGGTTTCTACTCGGTTTTTTTTAAAAACCAGACGGTTTTTGGTTAACCGAATGATTTATAAAAAATTAGTTAAAAACTTAAACCTGATCAGTTACATTCCCAGAATCCCAGTTTGCTGACAACATATGCAACTAAAATGAGAACAGAGGTTCGCAGTATCGAGCTAAGAAAAACCCCAAACATCTTTTAAGTTTTAACTACATACTAATTGAAACAAAACTAGCTCAAAAGAGAATAAAAGGCGACAAAAATATAAGATATTAATGCTCCCCTCATTCCCAGACACCAGCTGCAGCCTGCAGGCATGATGGGATCAACTGGTGCAGTTGTTGGCTCAATGTGAATGCACTGAAGAACTTTAGCTGCTTCTTCCCGTGCCTCAAACTGAACAAATGCAAAGTTCCATCAGATTCTGACATGCAATAGATACTAGCAGATAACCCAACAAAATTCTGACATGCAATAGATTCTGCTCAAAATGCGTTTTCATACCACCTGTCCCATACTTGACACCCTGAGCTGCAATTTTTGTCTTCCAGTGGTGACATCTTGCATATTTTGAAGGCTGGGGTTCCATATCAAAGTGGTTCCACATATTAGATGTACGTTTCTTTCCCTTTGTTTCTGTCACTTCTATGTCGGCTTCAGTTGCATCTCCATCTGCACTAGCATCTCCAGCTCCACTAGCATCTCCAGTAGTACTAGCATCTTTAGCAGCACTTGCACCTCCAACTGAACTTGCATTAGGTGCAGGTCGAGGTCGAGGTGGACGCTTATTAGAAGAAACAGAGACAGTAGGTGTTGAACTAGATCCTAGCATTGTCAAACAGCAAGTCTGCAATATGATTAACCATACATTTATGTTAAACATTCATGTATGGAATTATAGGTGCTAAACTAGCAATTGAGACAAAGTTGCTGCCCTTATCCACATGGTACATATAATATAAACCCAATCACATCTTACATTTCAGCAAATTAAAATTGGGGACAACTAAACCCAATCACATCTTACAAAGCTTGAGAAATATAGAGAGGGTTGACGATTCACATTCAGAGAATCAGAGTTGCAGAGTATGGAATCCCCAATTTTATATTCTCAGCATAATAACCACTACTGTAACTCACTGTGTAAATTTGAGCAAAACCCACTGTGTAAATCAACCTAATTGAGTAATTGACCCTAATTTGAAATCCCCAAAAAAATTTCAATTTTACAAACCCTAATATCAAGTCATAATATCAAAATCAGTTCAAATCTAACTCATAAATTTCAAAATCAAAGAAGAAAATGAGGTAACATGGTGAAGTTTGTTACAATCACAATACTTTTACCTTTATAATCAAACTCCAGCTTCTAGGTTCGACTAATGGTGAGGTGACGTATGCAGGGATCTCATGCTCCTATAAGGCTATAACTGAAGGCTTATCAGTTATCATGGCATTCCATCTCCGCTACTACAAGAAGAAGGTTATGGTGAGACTCGAGTGAAGGTATATCACTTCAGATGATGAAGAAGGTGATGGGAAGATGAAGTTCTCAGACCGAAGTTCTAAGAAGGAAGAGAAGAGAACTAGAAGACTCGAGTGAAGTATTAGGATTTAGGGTAAAATATCTAACATCAACAGCTAATATTATTTCAATCCTACGACCAGTAAAAATCGGTTAACCATATGGTTTTTGGTTCGTTTTTTTAGGAAACCTAAACCGAAACCGATAGTTTCGGTTTTCTGAAACTGACAACCACTATTGAACCATTTCGATATGGTTTCCGTTCAGTTCGGTTTAAATTGTTCGGTTTCGTTTCTGGTTCGGTTTTGTGCAGCCCTAGTGGGGACAGACCTGGAGTCCGTATGGGTGTATCAACAGCTTTAGGAGACAACTTTGTCTCATTTACATTTCCTTCTCCTCCGTCTTCACGGGAATTAGAGGAAGTGCTCGAGGAGACAGACCTCGGATTGTGGCAGATTACGTCGTTATCTCATATGACGTTGTCCTTCCTTCGTCTCAAGATAGTACTTGTATTCGTGATTATGAGTTGTCAGATGTTGCTAATGATATTTCGGATACGTCTGTTCGACGACGTGTTAGGTCACGGGTTCCTAGGTTAAAAGATTATGTACGTCATACTATGAAAACAATAAACCCCTGCTCCTCCACTCTTCACTCGTTTATGTCCTCAGGTACGCCTTATCTCATAACTAATTATGTGTTTTGTGCAAATTTTTCTGCTAATCATACTCGTTTTCTGGCGGAAATCACTGTTGGAAAACGATTAATAAAATTGATTTTTAAAGGTTTTAATTAATTGTTTATTTTGTGAATGAAAAACTTATTAGTCCCAGATTGTGGAGTTTCCACGTTTTAGTTGTTTTAAGAGACTATATAAGCATGTTAGTCCCACATCAGAGAGTTTTTCTTCTTAAGTGGTATTTGTCAATTATATAAACAAATTCACTACTTTTGTAAAAGTACCGGGAAAATGGGTTACTCTATGTTTAGAGAGACCCCCATGGAAAAGGGGTTGCTCTATATTTAGAGGGACCCCAACGGAAAAAATATTTTCAATTATTTTTTCTTTAGCATTCGCGATTTTCCTTAAGGGTTTTTCGGAGTTGCCAAGCTCAAGTTGAGCATCTACTACGTATGCTAGTAGTAGGTGTAGTAGGGTGTTTTATCCTGGAGATATCCGTCATGTGAGGGCTATAGCATCACTCTCGAGTGTACCCGGGCGCTAATTTCTTAAGGGAAACGTGTTGAACACGTGACTCACTCTGTTTTTCCAAAGTTTTGCATTGCTGCTGTTGCGGAGATTTGGGGAGCTCGTTCATTTCATTAAATCGATCACTTCCATTATAAAGGAGCTAAGTATCAATAAATTTTGCTTATTTGATTTTTTCCTTGTTTTTGATTATTGCACCCAACAATCTTAAGACAATAGAATTTGTAATAATCATGGATGTTAATTGTGAAGTGAAAAATAAAAAAATGAATTTTTGGTCAGCTGTAGAGTTTCGAATTTATCTCTCAACATAGAAGGAATTATAATGAACTCTTTTGACACAACGTAGTAGACATCCTGATAGTTACCCACTTAAAATTTCAGAACTTTTGGAGTTGTAAAAGTATTTTCTTGATATTTTACAAAACAGAGAAACGTTTCTGAAAAATTCTGACGAGCAGAAATTTGTTGTTGACTAAATTAGTTTTTGTGGGGTAACCATGAGTTTTTTGAAAGGCTGATTCAAACGAAGTTTGTATATCTAGATGTTATCTTCAGAACTCATATTTTACTTTCTGATTTGGAATTGTGATTTGTGAATAAAGGTGTCATCTCCGAGGGACATGGCTAATAGGCGCATGTGGTTGGAAACAAATCTTCCAAAGCTGGCAAAGGTGAGAACATCGAACGCAACTCTAAGCGTGGTCTTCAAAAGAAAGGTATGTTTCGTAAACCTGAATCTAGCATTACTTTAATTAAGGGTAATTTTTATGTTTGTAAATTCCTGGCCATATGGCAGTAAATTGTAGACAACGTAAAAACCTTAATAAGTAGTAAGTTAATGCTAATTTAGTTGAAACAAACTAGAACGAGTTCAGTGGCATGATGTCGGAAGTTCTTTTAATAACCAATGTGAGAGATCTGTGGGTGGACTCTGGAGCCACCAAGCATGTTTGTTGAAACAGAGACCTGTTCGCCTTCTATCAGAGGATAGAGGATGTCGAGAAACTCTATATGAGTAACTCATCTGCAACAGAGGTTGCATAAAAGGGAAAGGTCGAGCAGAAGCTCATATCTGTAATATTTCACATTGAATGAAGTTTTCATGTTCCAGGAATATGCAAGAATCTTGTATCTTGTTCAGTTATAGATGGTAAAAGATTGAAGATCTTAGAAAACTTGTTGTAACTAAGGGCAGTGATTTTTTAGGCGACGGTTATAGGACTTGGGGTCTTTATAAGCTTAAAGAAAAAATCTGATAAATTGAACATAGTTGATTCGTGTGCTTTGTTTTGTGTCTTTGAATGTTTTGCATGGTAGACTTGGAACCGTAAACTTATAAGTCAATGCATAAACTGCCTAGCATAGGCTGCGTACCCAAATTTAGTTTGGATTTTTGAACACAAAAGTTAAATCTTCGTAGAATAAAATATGCTATAAAAAAATTTAGCGAAATTTTTTAGAGCAATTCTAAGCCTTTAGAATTAATTCGGATAGACCTAGTTGACATGAAATCAACCCAAACTAAGGCGGTAAAAGGTGGTTTATAACTTTCATAGATGATTGTACGAGGTACTATCTTGTATACTTGCTTAGGGATAAGGATGATGCCTTAAAAACCTTAAGAGTGTAAACTTGAAATTGAAAGTGAAGTATATGTTACCACTGAAAGGGTTAGGTCTGAACGTGATGGCAAGTATGAAATTCATATATGAATAGCACCTCCTTATTCACCATATTTTAATGGTATAGTTGAACGTAAGATCAGAACCATTAAGGAGATGATATATGCCATGTTCACTAAAGGATTAACTGCCTGTGGGGAAGGTCGTGCTCTAAATTTGTCCTGAATAGAGTAACCTCTAAAGGATCAAATATAACTCCATATGAGCATGGAAAGATAGGAAACCTACTTATGCATACGTCAAAGTGTGGGGGTGTTTAGCTAAGATTGTCATTCCTCTTCCTAAAAGAACTAGATAGAAACCAAAAATGTTGATTGTGTCTTCATATAGGGTATGCTAAGTATACTTCTACACATAGATTTTTGGTTGTGTGTCTGATTTTTCAGACTTTGGTGTGATTTTTCTGACTTTTTTGCGAATATTATTAAATAATATAGGGATGTTGAGTTCTTTGGACATGTTTATTCTTAAACCTGTACCTCATTGGAGATGTGTTTTTGATCTCCTAGATTTATTTTCAAATAGTCAGAACTTATCTTAAAGGAAGATGAAGTTAAGGTTGAGCCTAAGAGAAGTAAAACAATTAGACTTGAGACTTCTTATGAAGCCAACTTCATAACATGCCTAGATTAGTCTGAGCCCCAGACTTGTAAAGAAGCCTTGATATCTACTGAAACCCCATTCTGGTAAGAAACTTCATTTAGTGAAATGGACTCAGTCTGTCGTAACCAGACTTGGGAGCTTGCTACGTTTACCTCCATGGAGTAAGACCATAGGATGTAAATGAGTCTTTAAGAGGAAACGTTAGGTAGATGGAATTGTGGAAAATATTAGGCTAAATTGGTAGATAAAGGATATAAATTAAAAGAAGGTGTAAATTTCCTTGATTCTTATTCACTTGTGACGAGAATTACTTCTATTGAGATGCTAATTGATATTGCTGCCATAAACAACTTGGAGATACATCAGATGGATGTTAAGACAACTTTTCTAAGACCTTTAATTAGATAGAGAAATTTACATAGACCAACATGAGGACTTTTTAGTGAAAGGTTATGAAGACAGTTTGTAAATTGAACGAATCTTTGTATGGTTTTGAAATAAGCACGTAAAAAATTTGATCATGTAATAATGTGTAGTTGATTTAAGTTAATGAATATGACAAGTATATTTACAAGTAACTTGTTAAGGATGCCTGAGTGACTGTATGCTTGTATGTTGATGATATGCTTATACTTGATACAAACATAGATGTGATTAATTCCACTAAAAACATGCACTGAATGAGAACGTTGACTTGAAAGACTTAGGCCCTTTTGATGTAATCTTAGGGATGAGGATTAGAAGATAATCAAAAATTTATAGTCTTAGTCATTCTCATTATGTTGAATTGTGCTTAAGAGATACAATCAGTCTGATTTTAAGTATGCTTGTACTCCGAACAATTATTCTTGTAGACTCAATAAAAATAAGGGTAATGGAGTATCTTAGCTTGAATACTCAAGATTTATAGGATGTCTGATGAATTTAATGAACTGTAAGAGTCCATACATTGCCTATATTGTGAGTAAGTCAAGTTGATATACTTGTAGTCCAGAGCAAGAGCATTGGGATGCACTTAGTAGAGTATTATGGTACCTAAAATACTCTATTACCTTTTGTTTGATTTATGAAGGTATCTTGTTTTCCTTGAAGGACTTTGTGATGCAAAGTGGATAATTGACTCAGAGGAGTCTAAGTCTACGAGTGGATATGTTTTCACTCTAGCAATAGGGTTTGTTTTTGGAAAATTTTCAAACAAACATATATTGCTCAATTCATTATGGAATCTGGGAGTATTGCGTTAGATAAAGCACGAGAGGGGGGCGAGTGCCTAAGATGATTTTTAGAAGACATTCCTCTCTGGCATAGGCCTGTGCCAGCTATATCTATACATTGTGTTAGCCAAGCTATAATAGCTAAAGATAAAAATAACTAATATCAATCGGCGTTATTTCCATTGATTGGATAAAGTCCAAGGAGAATATCGCACAACCTTTGACGAAAGGTTTATCCAAAGAGATTGTTAAAAATACATCGAGGGGGATGGGGCTTAAGCTCATAAATTAAACTTTCCATGAAGGTTACTCAACCTTGCTGACTGGATATCCCAAGATCAAGGTTTCGAATGAGACAACTAATTTGTGGTGGGTAAAGGTAAACACTATTAGAGAATTTCATTCTCTGTCCCTTCCCTATGGTGTAGACGTGATAGTGTGATTGCATGTGGAGGATTACTTTTTAATAAGTCTTAATGATTTCTATAGTTTCAATTTAAGATTGAAGTGGGGTGTAGCAGTAAACACTCTTGATGGAATTCACCTATCTGAATGAAGAAGTGGGTCGCTTCCTATGAGAATATGAGCTGATTCTCTAGAGCATTCTGAGAAACAGGACACGTCCAGGGCCAAAACGGACACAACGGCACGAGCTTGGAAGAAACCTTGGAGATATCATGCGTGGTTATTATCGCGGATTACACCAAACGCTAGAAGTTCAAGACATCGCGTTCACTGTCTAGCAAGTAGTTCCGGTAATCTCTCACTAAGAAAAGGTTCAAGACCTCATGGACACCTCTGCCTATAATGGTATTTCCTGTTTTTCGTTTTTTTTTTTAATTTTTTTTTAATTCATTTTGAGAAAATGAGTTTTATATTTTTTTTAGGTATTACTAGTTCTTAGGACCTAAAGGTCACCAAGGGTTCACTTGCTCATTTTCACTTTGTTGAACAGAACCTTTAGTCCCACGTATGGGTAACTAAAGATGAAAGCTCTCTATGCTGCTATGATTTTTATAAACCATAGTATGACCCTGGGGTCAGCACATTTTTTTCTATAAGAGAGGCTTGGAATGACTAGTATGATTTTGACACACATCCAGTCAGGTCGGATCGTGAGGTTGGAAAAACAAAAATTTTCATTCAGTAAGTTTACCAAGATCTTTCATGTCTTGTTTTCATTCATGTGGGGGATTGTTGGAAAACGATTAATAAAATTGATTTTTAAAGATTTTAATTAATTGTTTATTTTGTGAATGAAAAACTTATTAGTCCCAAATTGTGGAGTTTCCACGTTTTAGTTGTTTTAAGAGACCATATAAGCATTTTAGTCCCACATCTGGGAGTTTTTCTTCTTAAGTGGTATTTGTCAATTATATAAACAAATTCACTATTGTTGTAAAAGTATTGTGAAAAGGGGTTGCTCTATGTTTAGAGGGACCCCCACGGAAAATGGGTTGCTCTATATTTAGAGGGACCCCCAAGGGAAAAAATATTTTATATTATTTTTTCTTTAGCATTCGCGATTTTTCTTAAGGGTTTTTCGGAGTTGCCAAGCTCAAGTTGAGCATCTAATACGTATGCTAGTAGTAGGTGTATTAGGGTGTTTTATCCGGGAGATATCCGTCCTGTGAGGGCTATAGCATCACTCTTGAGTGTAGCCGGGCGCTAATGTCTTAAGGGCAACGTGTTGAACACGTGACTCACTCTGTTTTCCAAAGTTTTGCCTTGTTGCTGTTGCGGAGATTTGGGGAGCTCGTCCGTTTCATCAAATCGATCACTTCCATTATAAAGGAGCTAAGTATCAACAACTTTTGCTTATTTTATCTTTTCTTTGTTTTTGATTATTGCACCCAACAATGACTACTCGTTAAGAACCTACCAGTTATGCTGAAGCTGTTCATCTTCCCGTTTGGAGTGTAGCTATGTCTAAGGAAATTAATGCTCTTGATAAGAATGTCACATTATCTGTTACGGATCTTCCCCCAAGGAAGAAGGCTATTGGTTGTAAATAGTTTTACAAAATTAAATATAATTATGATGGTATTGTGGAGCGGTATAAAGCTCGCTTGGTTGTCCTTGGTAATAGACAAGTGGAAAGTCTGGATTTTCATGAAACATTTGCTCCCCTAGCTAAAATGGTTTCAGTTAGAACATTTTTAGCAGTCGCAGTTGCTCGTGATTGGGAGTTACATCAAATGGATGTTCACCATGCTTTTCTACATGGGGATCTTGATGAGAAAGTATATATGAAACTTCCTCCAGGATATTCGACTAGTTCTCATGGTAAAGTGTGTCTCCTCCATAAATCTTTGTATGGTCTTCGTCAAGCTCCTCTTAATTGGTTTGCTAAGCTTGCAGGTGCTCTTAAGGCTTTTGGATTTGTCCAGTCTTATGTTGATTATTATTTATTTACGGTGCGACGAGGTGAGAATTCTATTAACGTAGTTGTCTATGTGGATGATTTAATTATTGTTGTGAACAATTCCGCTGCTATTACTACTTTTAAGGAATACTTAAGTCGTTGTTTTCATATGAAAGATCTGGGCCATCTCAAGTATTTCCTTGGTATTGAAATATCTCGAGGAACGGATGGTTTGTTTTTATCTCAACGAAAATACACCTTGGATCCAAACCAGCTTCTTCATCCATTGATCAACATCATCGTTTAGCTCTTGACGATGGACCCCTGTATTCTGATTCATCCCAGTATCGTCGGCTTATTGGATGCTTGATTTATTTGACTATTATGCGTCCTGAAATTGTGTTACTCGGTACATGTATTAGCTCAATTTATGCAATCTCCTCGGGTGTGTCATTGGGAAGCTGCTCTTCGAGTTCTTTGTTATCTAAAGGTCCATCCTGGTCAAGGGATTGTTTTACGCAAGGATAGTACTCTTCAGCTTACTGCTTATTATGACTCTGATGGGTCTCCTGCCCTATTAGTCGTCGTTCGCTTGCTGGCTACTTTATTTTTTTTGGAGGATCACCTATATCTTGGAAGACTAATAAGAAACACACAATATCTCGTTCTTCTGCTGAAGACGAGTACCGTTTCATGGCTTACACTTGTAGTGATCTCACATGGCTAAAGGCATTAATGAAATCACTAGGTGTGTCCCACTCTCATCCTATGCGCCTTTACTGTGATAGTCAATATGTACTTCATATTGTTGTTAATCCTATTTTTCATGAACGCACCAAACATATTGAGATTGATTGTCATTATGTGCGCGAACAAATTCCGACTGGTGCTATTGTTACTTCTCATGTTCGGACCACTTCTCAGCTTGTAGATATCTTCACCAAAGCTCTTGGACGTCCTCAATTTGAGGTGCTTCTTCTCAAGTTGGAAATTCGTGATCTTCATGCTCCAACTTGAGGGGGAGTATTAGGAGATATGTATTTATTGTGTATTTTGTATATGTGGCTATGTATTTTGCTAGTTTGGAAATATATTTATTAGGTGTATATTTGTTTTATCTATACCTATTTAATTCACAGGGGAACCTGTTTTGTAAACCAAGCTTTTCAACAATAAGAAATCTTCATCTTCTCTACCTTGTCGTTTCAGTGTCTGACTAAAGTCTTAAATTGTTACATTAAGGGTGTTAATTAAAATTTCATATTTTTGTGTATATGAGAACAATTACGATTTGGTGTTCTAGTAATGGATGATTGAGAACTTCAGCTAGATAACTGTTCAAATTGTTGCAACATGTACTTAATTTAGGAGGGCCCTATCAAACTAAATTGTTCAAGTTGTGTCATATCTTGGATGCAACTGAACTTCCAACTAAATTTTCTTATTCTCTTTTTCTTCAATTATTCATCTTCCTGAAATTGTTCCGTAAACAAAAATTAAATCATGACTTTTATTTTCTGCAGATATGCATACAAACATGGAATGCAATAGCTTTGAAATACCTTACATATGATTCTTCCTAAATTGTGATACTGAACAAACGCAAGTGATTTAGTTGGGTCAAATTTTAGTTGAAAAGACTTAAGAGAGTGCTTGTGAGGCTGATGGCATAATGGACGAGTTTTATTATTAAAACTCATGCGTCCAAGGCGATAGAGGTAGTTGATGGTTTTTAAAAGTGTTGTAGTGATAGTGGTAAAAAGTTCATTTCAGACTTGTGAAGGAAATGGAATTTTAGATTTAATAAAATTATATACACAAAAATATTAACAATGGGTGAGAGGTACTGGGACTAAGGATTGGTTGAATTCACTACACAAGGTTCATTCATATATCCTTTGACAATTCAAACTCAATAAAATTAACATGGACTCTGATTTTGCCAAGATAGATTCTTAAAACATTGATTGTAAGTCCTAAGCATGATGTATCAAAACACCTAAGCTAAGCATACATCATAAAATTAAATAACAACCAATTAATTCAAATCATATTTCAATTTTAAATTAATGCAAAAGTCAAAAAAAAAAAATGTACCCGTGTATGAAATTCACCCTCCTCCGTCGTCCCAGTGTTGGGTTTAACTCATCATGATAAAAACACGCTCAAAATATTTATTTATTGCTCAAATGATGTTTACAATGAAGAGAAGAAGAGAAAATGGTGTAAACAGCTAATGTGCGACCCACATGAAGCGTCACAAAAGAACGATAAAAGAGAAGTGATGTTGTCGTTTTGGTTCTAAGACCCACACCTACTCCCCCCAGCGGACTTGTCGTTGTCACTGTTGAAGAACGACGGTCTTTGCTGGTCCGTTCTTCATGTTCTTCGTGTTCTTCAGCAACTGCAACAGGAGGAACCGAGTTTCTGCAACTCGTGATTTCTGCCTCTGCAGCTCTCCCCTCGATTCCCCAAACTCTCGACACCTTTCTCTGACCTCCATACAGTCTTTATATACTCTACAGTGCCTTGAAATCCTTGTAATAACTCCAGATAATCTTCATAACTCGGCATTGATGAAAAAAATATTCTCGGATATATTTTTTTCCAAATTTAGCTATTCACGAGTATATTTCCTTCCTGGACACTCTAAACAGGTTTAAACACGTTCCACAATGTTGCTCGAGCCCTCAGACATGAGCAGCACACGTTCAAAACTTCTCCAATCCCGTGAATAACTTCCTCCTGTACGTGAAGAACACATTTTTCCTGTTTTCAACTCGTGAATTAACTAGCCAATTCTGGGCTAAATGAACACCCAAACCAGCTTTGTTAGGACATAACACATCTTTCCACAAAGTTTCAGCGATTGAATCGCACAAAATCACGTCCAAAATCTTGATTGAAATTCTGCCAGGAATAACAAATATTTTCCCGCCAATTTTGAAATTTGAATGGAGAAGATGACCTCCCCCTAATCCTGTACGGGTGTCCCTTTAGCACTTGTATTGGGGTGCAAATAGTATTTTTGGGCGTAAATAGTAATTTTTCTGGGATGTTTTCAGCACTTTTTCTGGGTTCCTCCGGCGCATTTCTGGGATGCCTTTAGTACTCTAACCTGGGGTGTAAAACACCACTTTTCGAGCCAATATCGCCGCAAGAGCATGTTTTTCTAAAAACATCTACAAAAACACAAAACAACACGATAAGCACTTAATCGAGTCTAACAATGCAGAATAATGAGAACAAAATAGACACATAAATGCGTCTATCAGTAGTTGAAGTATGTGTGATTTCTGCTCATCACCCAAGTCGTTTCAAGTTGGCTAAATTTAAATTAGAGGTTCTGCCAATGTTACAGTTATCCGGTTTCCGCAATGACTTCTCCTCTCATCAGTAAGTCTTGTTTTTCTCATTTCAATTGATTTTCGCCAAATTTTACTTTATTCTTGAGGATAGTTCGAGTATAGTTCGGCTTCTTAATACACCAAGTCTCAGAATGTACTAATGTAACCTTGTATACTAGGAAGGTCTTGCTAATCTGGAACATAGAGTGGAGGGTTATATAATTTTGATAGGATATGAGAATTAGTGATCACTATCCTGTTATTGATATTAATTACTTCTCTAGGTATGAAAAGATGCCATGTTCTGAACCTGAGTTGACAGATTTCTTTTGCGATATGATTCTAGGGACGTAGAATTTGGGTAATGAGGATGTGAACAAGGAAGAAGAGGGTTGTCCTGTGACGGGTTCATGCTTGTCATCGGCATTATGATCTCTAATGTGTCTCATCTCCCCCACCTTTAATGAGAGCAAGACTAATCAAAATTCTAAGAGTTAAATCACAGCAGCCGTTGGATATCCTATATTTTTACAAGCTTGTTATAGGGGCGGCATCGTTTATTAGAGGGGCGGCATTGTGATAGTAATGTCCCTTTAGTTGGTTAGGGGATGTCCTAAAGGGAATTAAATTGACTAGATTACCCTTTTCACCTTAAATAATCTAAAATCTAATCAATTTTTTTAAACCTAATGAATCAGAAAAATCAAATCAGTTTTTTTTCATCTTCTCTTCTCCTCCATCAACCGTAGCCTCCATTAAAACTGAAAATTTCATCGTCTTCGATTAATTGGTGATTTGAAAAATGTTTGGAAAAACCCAGTTAGGGTTTAGTTTATTGTATCGGATTTAAGATAGTTTTGTATCAAATATTAGGGTTTTGTATGAAAATTGAAATTGAAATTTCTGGTTGCATGTGAGTTACGGTTGGTAATAACTCAAATACGAACCGTAACTGTAGACCGGGTTGATGTTACAGTTGGTTTTAACTCAAACACCAACCTTAAGTTCTAAGTTTTGAGAAATACGTTCAGTTACGCTTTGTATCTGTGTGTACATATTTCATCATCAAACACGTGTATGTAGGAAGACACTTGGAGAGCATGCGGCCCAAGTCATCAAAACATGATGACACACGCCCACAGCCAAGAATCCCATCCCGTCGACGTCGGATCTTTGCCCGAACAAATCCAAGGGAAGAAGTTAAAAGATGTACCAAAAGCACGGTGTACTGCGTAGCACCAAATAACTCCCGAAGAGTTACTTTATCTCATCCCCAAAAGAATCCAAGATCAACGGTGAAGAGAAGATTGACTGACATGGACGTGACAGGGGCAGAAGACACTTTTCTGACACGAGCATGCGTCTCAACTACCCGCATTAAACACTATGAGCAGTGTACGTGTCGATCAACCCATGGAACGAACGAGGATGACTCTGCGTGATCAAAAAATGAACGAAGACCTCTGCGTGATGGACACAAAGCACAAGAAGATAAGGTTCCAACGGCCCTCAGAAACGGGTCCCACACTCTAACCCTATAAATACTCCCTGTCCACCAAGAGAGAGGGTGAGGAGAAAAGAAAAAGAAAAGGAGAGAGGTTTAGAGAAAAGGGGAGAGAGAAGAATAGGGAGTGTAAAGAATGCGAACATTGTTTGTGAACATATAGATGCCTTCGTGATTTACGTGTTCACAATTTGGCGCTAGAAACAGGGATTTCGTCCCGGTAAAAGATTTATCTTATCCTGTGATTTCATCTTAAAACTAGCATATGATTGCTCTGCTTCTTTAGCTCTAGCAGTATTTATCTTTTGTTAACTTTACTATATTCAAAAACACACCCATTATCTTCAATAGCCTCCGCAGTATCTGTCGAAGCAGTTTAAACTGGTTAAAATATTTATTGCTTAGATCCATAAATTTACATTTTTTAGATCTCGTACGGACATGTCTTTTCGGTGGGTTTTCGTACATTTTAAAGGATCTACATGCATCTTCCAAGGGATCTTCACGCATTTTCAATGAATCCGCACTGTTAATAAGACCATAACCCATGTATTTTAACTCGTACGTTTTAATCAAATGATCCTCCCTAAAGTTTTCTTTGTGGCCCTCGGGCAGGTTTTCCCCATCTTGGAGTAAGGTATTTCGCAAACTAACCCGATCCGCACGGACATTTCTGTTTCTCGCTGTTTGAAATTCCCTTGTGCAGAAAGAAAGCAACAAAAGGATCCACGATGGAAAAGACGCAGGAAGCAGGAAAATCCAAAGCCTCGTCAAAGGAGGCACCAAGGACAACCCCGGTCATCACCCGAAGCAAGCAGAAAGGAGACAAATCCAAAATGGCTAGTCAGAGGAAGGATACTGCGGAAATCACTTCGCCTATGAACGCTAACTCCGTTGCAGCCGCGGCTCTCAGAGCAGCGGCGACAAAGTACAGTACGGCTGCGGCATCCCCGAAGGCTGCAGAAACCATCAAAACTTTTGCTACGAATCAATTTCATCAACCAAAAAAAAGGGTGGATGAATCCAGAACACATCAACCCGCGCACACGCCAACCTTCGGAATGCCATCAACAAACGATCAGAATCAAACTGTGCCGGCGGCTCTAACACCGCAGAGGGGAACTCATCCTGACTTGGAAATGCCAACAACCGAAGCTGAACCTCTACCACCTCTAGTGCAAACCATAGAAGAAGGCGGCACCATGGCCGTAGTAGCACGAGCTGGGACTCCTAACCAGGGGTCAAACCAATCACATCGATTGATGGTTGAGCTTGAAGAATTGAAGAAGAGCCAGCAGTTTTACGCAGATGTCGTAGCTTTCCTGGCCAGAGAAAATCAAGATTTAAAAGACCGGATTGCCCTAAGCACGAAGACCAGTCAACAACTTGACGAAGCAAATTCAAAAGCACCCGAACCTAATCGAGACCGAAGAGTCATCGGAGCAGCTAATGAAGACGCGGCTAGGGGAAGTAGCGCATCCGACCCGGATTATAATGACGGAGAGTCAGACTATCACGAGAAGAAGAGCATAGGGCAATACCGCGCGATGGAAGAGCTGTGTGATGAAATGATGGCTGAAATCAGGCAGTTAAAAACTAGACAAGGCGGGGGAAGGTTAGAAGAGGTCATGAGAGAGGCTAACTCCACGCCCCTAACTCATCGCCTGGACAACACCCCTATTCCGCTGAAGTGCCCTGTCCCGACCTTCGAATGCTATGACGGATCCAGTGATCCCGCTGCACATATTCGGTATTATAACCGTGTGTTAGCCAGATGGAGTCAGAACGACGTCGTCCTCTGTAGATACTTCCCATCAATCCTGAAGGGATAAGCTCTTTTCGCTGGGAATTGGCTACAAGGAAAACACGAGGGAATACACTAACAGATGGCACAAGATCTGCCAAGCCATAGGAAGTGTGGACCCAGTGGTAAGTATCAACTGCTACAAGTGGGGATTAGACCGAATGAGTCCACTATTTGTTGAGATTCATGGAAGCGTGCCTAAGACAGAAGGAGATCTTCGAATAATTATTGAAAAGCACGCTCGTCTCGAAGATATCCAGCGTGAAAACCCGAGGGCATACCCGCAGAGGTCTCACCGTACCAATTCTGCAGAACAAAACAATGGGGCCAAAAGGAATAGCTCAGTGGAACGGCCTCACGAAGATAGGAGGGAACGAAGAGATGAACGACGAAGGACGATCGAAAATTCGAAGATCAAGTTTACACGAAGCTCAATGCTAGCTATGCTCGGATCTTGCGAGAGATCAAAGGAAGGGAAAGTTTGGAGTGGTCGTGGTCTAAGGGAAAACAGCCCCCAAGAACCGAAAGTCTAAAGATTATTGTGAATATCACTGCTTCAATGGACACCAGACCGAGAAGTGTAAGAACCTCAAAATAATGGTCCAAAAGCTGATTGATGCTGGAGAACTCCAACATTACATACGAAAGGAGGTCTCCGAGGATAGATACCAACGGACCAAGCCAGTCCAACTTCCAGAGGGGAACCGCACAATCAACACCATATCGTTCTTTGAAGCCGCAGGGCCCTCACTTACAGCACAGATAGGAAATAGGCTACGGAAGAAGTTCGAGGACCACTGCGAGTTATATAAGATTGATGGTGTAGAGGTGGATGAGCACGAAGAGTGGATGGAATCGCCTATTATCTTCGATGCTGAAGATATCGAAGAAGATATGGAAGATCATAACGATCCCTTGGTCCTAACACTACCAGTGGCCGTATGTAACCTCAATGTGAACACGTAAATCACGAAGGCATCTATATGTTCACAAACAATGTTCGCATTCTCTACACATGCTCATACTGATGAGACAATTGCATTGATTCCTTGGCTCAAAACCTTCGGGTTTATCATAGCCTCATCTAATATCATCACCAGAGGCGTTCACATAGAGGAAGATAAAGAAAACGAAGTGTAAAAGTAAAACTCGTGGAGTATGGAATGAATGCAAAGTTCTGAAATGTAAATAAGACTAGGATTTACGTGGTTCAGCACTAAGGCCTACATCCACGGGGTTGTCGTTTTCACTATGCATTTTGATGATTACAGAAGTAGTCGAATGACTTTGGAGCTTACATAGGTCTGCGAATTGTAAAAGGTAAACTTACACTCCCTATTCTTCTCTCTCCCCTTCTCTCTAAACCTCTCTCCTTTTCTTTTTCTTTTCTCATCCCCCTATCTCTTGGTGGAGAGGGAGTATTTATAGGGTTAGAGTGTGGGACCCGTTTCTGAGGGCCGTTGGAACCTTATCTTCTTGTGCCTTTTGTCCATCACGCAGAGGTCTTCGTTCATATTTTGATCACGCAGAGTCATCCTCGTTCGTTCCATGGGTTGATCGACACGTACACTGCTCAGAGTGTTTAATGCGGGTAGTTGAGACGCATGCTCGTGTCAGACAAGTGTCTTCTGCCCCTGTCACGTCCATGTCAGTCAATCTTCTCTTCACCGTTGATCTTGGATTCTTTTGGGGATGAGATAAAATAACTCTTCGGGAGTTATTTGGTGCTCCGCAGTACACCGTGCTTTTGGTACATCTTTTAACTTCTGCCCTTGGATTTGTTCGGGCAAAGATCCGGCGTCGACGGGATGGGATTTTTGGTTGTGGGCGTGTGTCATCATGTTTTGATGACTTGGCCCGCATGCTCTCCAAGTGTCTTCCTACATAGACGTGTTTGATGATGAAATATGTACACACAATTTGCCCCTTTTCTTCGGGCTTGAGTGTTTAGTGGGAGCATTGAAGAAAACATACGTTACATATTCTTCCTCTCTCCTAATAACTTCTCCTAGATACTTGGGCATGTTTCTTACTCGTGCATTAACTGCCATTTAATGGGCACGTTTCCCATTCCTACATTAACTTCCTTATCTTTCTTTCGAGTATATTAAGGGGAGGGGAAAAATTAATTTCATTCTCCTTGAAAATTAATTCATTCTCCCTGTCAGTATTCATCCTTTGTTCTTCAACCATTAAATTCTCTCTGCCCTAGCATTAATCACGCTCGTTTCTTATTTGTTTCTGGTTTGTTGTCTTCTTTTGGGATTTTGTTTGTGGTGGTAAGGTTTCTTTTCATCGTTTTTGTTGTTTTAAGTTTTGTGTTGATTGTGTTGATTGTAAATTTCCTGCTGCTGTCGTACCTTGTTTGTGATGAAGAACATCTTTTGATGCATGTATGCTAGTTTGCCCCTGTTCTTCTTCTCAAGTCGAGGATGCCATTGTTTCAATTGTATTGATTTAACTTTTAAGTTTAGGGTTTTAGGGTTTTAGGGTATACATGCATGTATGCTAGTTTTAGGGTTTCTGGGCTATGTTGAGATGAACTGCTAATTTTGTGGTTTTTTGATCTTTGGTGATGCCCTCGTGTTTGTTTCTAACTTGTTTTTTTTTTTGTTTTTTTTTGTACCTCCTCGCAGCCATGTATGACCGTCCGCGGCTTCCTTATCAAACTCTGGCTTCCAGTATACCGAGATCCCCTCCACGTAGAGAGTCAGATACATATCCACCTGGGGGAGATCTCTCTAAATTGTCGCAAATGGATCCCCGAGGTAGTAAAGTTTCGTCTTCTTCTGGGACGAAGGCCTCTCCTTCTAGGAAGGGGGATCCATCGAAGGGTCCTTCCGGGTCTCGATACGCTTCCGACCGTGCTTCTTCTCGTCCTCGTGATGACTCTAGGTGTACGCAGACACCTCCTCGCGGTGGCGCCTTCGATATTCCCCCTCTTCGTTCTATAGTGCCCGTGCAGAACCCTCTGCCGCCACCTCCAGTACTTTCTTTCAAAGGGAAGAACTCCAAAGGTGGTGTGCCGAGAGCTGAATCGTCTAAGAATCCTTATTTGAAAAGAAAAGCTTCGGAATCTTTTGTTGGTTCGTCCGATCCCGCGGAAGAGGATGAGGCTGCCCCGGTGATACGCAGCGTTTCGCTCAGCAAGAAGAAAGTCACGTTTAAGCACATTGACCTTGAAGTTTTCAAGGAAAAGCATGAGCTTCAAGCCTTCGAGGTTCGTTTCCATGCCCCTGAGAATGATATTACTTACGAACTCATCTCGAAGTATCAGTTTGATGAGTTTCACATGTTGACTACGGTTGGAGCCTTCGAGGCGGGTCTTATGCTGCCGTTGTATAAGTCTGGTGATTCATTTTATTATGATGTGTTGGCTGGTCGCGAAGGCTCTTCCACCAATACCCACAGTCATTCCGTGTCGCAATTATCGGGGAACTATCTCCGTGCACTGAGGGAATGTTATCTGCGGAGTAAGGGGGAGACGACGATGACATGTTACGTTCCAAATCCCGCTGAGAGGGAATGGTATACTCCTGAAAACTTCAACAACTCCTTTGGGGATTATGTCAATAGTAGGAACCGTAAACCGTGGAGTGTTAGCCTTCGTAACCTCGCTGCTCCTCGGGGCGAAATTCGTCCCTTAAGTGAGGTGAGCGATGCCAAACTGAAATACGTTCCAGGCACCGTGGGGTCGGGTCAGCGGAAACTTTTCCCGCTAGTGAAAGGATCAAGTGTGACCATGATTATGAGTGGCACTCCACTGTTATTGAAATTGTTGGTCCTTGGGCGTATGGTTGAATTCCCGGTCCGCGCGGTTGGCGTCCTTCTGAGAGTAGCAGGCCTCGTGAATCTCCTCCTGCTCTTTATGGAGATTTTTGTCCCTGGAGTTTAAATTTCGAGGGCATGAACTTTCCTTATGCTCTCGACGTTGTTGAAGGAGACGAGGAGGAAGGTTCTGGTGCTATACTTCCACCGAAGAGTGCCACTACTGCCAAGGTATGGTTATTGCAGATTCTGGCCGCGCCCCTCCTTTTTTTGAAAATCAAACTGTGTATGAGGAAATAATTATTTTTTTGGAAGGTGTATTGGTTTGTAGGTGTCGAAAAAGAAAAAGATTGGGCCCAAGCAGTCTTCTACCACTGTGACGGGTGAGGTTGAGGTTCATGAAGAAGTTACCAGTTCAGTGAACGAAGAGTTTGCCGAGGATGAGGAAATGTCTGATGGGGAAGAACGCACTGATACTTCCCCTCCTGATGTCTAGGAAGAGGTTGGTGCGGGTTGTGATGGTGTTGAAGAAGGAATTAATACCGCGGTGGCTGAGGGAAGTGTTATCGCGGAAATGTCTGCTCCTGCTGGTGAGGCTGCGGAAACTCTCCCCACCATTTCTCAAGAGTTATCCTTTGATAGGATATATTCCGCAGGGGAACTCTTTGACGATGCCCTCGATTTTCCCGAAGACTTTTCTTTGCTTTCCCCCAATGATGATTGGGATGTGCTCGGTGGTTCTGGTAAGGAAGATGCTGCTGTTCAGAATGAGGGCGCGGATGATCAAAATGCGCGTGGTGATGCCGAAACTTGTGCGGATGGGGCAATGACAGCAAAGGGGAAGTCTGTGGTTGACTCTCCTTCCGAGGATTTCCCTCATTCGCTAATGTTTGAGGGTGAGGATGCCATAATGGATTGGCTCAAGAAAAAGAGTCTGATGTTTGTTCCCCATCCTGCCCCGGTGGTTGCTGGTGAGAAAGATTTCGATGCTTATACCCGTCGGATGATGGAACTATCTTCCAAGGCGCGTGTTGCTGAGATGTGGGGAAAAATCTTGAGTGTTCCAGAGGCTACCCTCATATCGGACCCTCCCTCTTCTGTTGCTGAAATGATGGCCATAGCCGATGGGTACCAATATGGTTTTCCTCAGCAGCGTGTCTTGGAGGTAAGTCCTCGTACATATCTCTTCGTGACAATTGAATCCTTCAGTGTAATAATGTTTGTCGTTTGATGTGTAGATGATGAGGAGTGAGCATTGTAACCATGTGTTGTATCAATTATTTAAAGCGAAATCTTTGAAGATGGAGGCTAAGCTTCGTCACAGGGAAAAGGCATTATCTGCGGCTAAGGTGGAGATAGAAGAACTGAAGAATAGCCTTAAAGAGAAAGAAAGGCTAGGTGAAGCGGAGACTGGTCTTCGTTCAGAGCTTGCCGACGTTCGCGCTGAGTTAGAGCAAACTCGCGGAAAAGTTTCAGCTTTCACAGGTTTGGTTCTTCTCCATCTTTTATCCCTCATAATTTCTCTCTATTACTTTGTTGTTCTGTCTGAGTGTCCCCACCTATCTTCAGTGGGTTGCGTCCCCGAGGTGATATGGCTTCGGAACGAAAGGGCACGGCAAAAATCTCGTATCAAAGAGCTGGTCGAAAAAATTAAGAGCGAAGCCAAAAAGTGGGACGCTCGGGCTGAGGGATGGCGCGCAAGGCATGTTCAGATGGTTGATATGCAGAATCTGTATAACCATGACCGTACTTTGTTCAATGGTACGCTGTTGTGGACACGTGAGAATCTGCGGGAATCCCGTGAGCGTACTTCGTTGTTAGAGTCTAGAATACATCTTCTGGAAGAGGAATTACGAAAGGCTCGCCCCCTTCCTTTTCCGGGAATTAAGGAGAGTATGTTGTGTCTTACCAGAGAAAGGGACGATGCCAGAACCGAGGTTGGGGCTCTCAGCAAAGTCCTTGATGCGTCTCGCGCTGAAATAGCCCGCCAGGCCGAGTCTGAGAGAAATCTCGAAGTATGTATGTACAGACTTAGCAAAGGGGTAACAGAGATAAACAACGAAGTCAACCACCTTCGTCACATGGATTCGATGAAGCAGGTAGAATTAGATGCAAGTCAATTTACTCTCACCAACCTTCAACTAGATTATAAGAAATTATCCGAGTAATATGACTATCTTGATGAAGCGCGAGACGTGGTTGTTAATGAGTATGAAGAGGCTTTGGCTTGTGTCGAAGGTATAACTTCATTTCATCGAGTATGATTGTGTCTTTTCTGTGCTAACTCCCTTGTGTTGTCTTTTTCAGAGCTCTAGGGACAACTCCGCGCTGCAAATGAAAAATTTGAAAAGGCTCAATCTTCCTTAGCGCAGCAGGAAGGACAGACTAATTATTTTAAGAGTCTGGCAACATCCCGCGAGGAGGCCGTTGGTGTTGCTTCTAAAGAAGTGAATCGTCTATCCTCGTTGTTATCTCAAGCCCACCAGCGAACGACAGTTATTATGCATAATGGTCGGTGTCAATTGGCGGAGGAGACAAACAAGATGTTGTAGAGGATTGATCTTGGCCTTAAGACCGAGCATGGCCTCGTCAAGCGCTATCCGCGTCATCCTGTACCTTCCTCCTTGCCTGGATCCTCAGGACCCTCTTCTGGTGGGAGTGTCCCTTCAACTCTTCGGAACAACCCTGCTGATGGGGCGGCATCTTCCAACTAGAAACCACGGCATTAGCCTTCAGTTAGATTTTGCTGGTATTTTGTAAAAAGAATGTTTTTGATGTGTATCTTGATTTGGCCTTGCCGCTTTTTGTATCCCACTTTTATGAAATGGATCCTTCTTTTGGTATACCTGCAGTATCAGTTTGTTTTTTATTTTAAGCATTGTGAGGAAGGACATTAAAATCAAAGAAGAATGTTTTAAGTGTTTGGGTGCGATACCGAAGGAAGGTACCTTCGTGATCGTATTGAGACCTGTCACCCCGCTGGCGAACCCTGGGCCAGAGGATTCCCAGACGGTGGGGGCCGAGGAAACGTTCTAGGATATGGGGTTAAAATATTTACATACACCCATTCCGTCGACCCGTTGCCTTAAGATTGGTTGGGTATCTCTTTCTGTTGGGTGCCTTCCCCCTGGTCTTACACTCATGGACACTGATGGGGGAGCCCTGAGAGATTGTAGATTAACTACTTTCCCCAATATTGTTGATAAGTTTTATTTACTTGAAGGTTTCAGAAAGCTTGTTTGATTGATAGGTTGAGGCCTGCTGCTCCTCGTCCAGAGATAGAAACATGTAAAGCGGTTACGCTGCTTTCTTCTTCTGGTATTCTCCACGCAGATGCAAAGTTGCGTTACTCCTATTGGTAGTACGGTTTGAGCCACTTAGCATTCCAAGGATGCCTGAGGACCTCTCCTTTCAGATTGCGAAGATAGTAGGAACCGTTTCCCGCAATGTCGGGTATTATAAAAGGTCCTCCCCATGTAGGTGCTCACTTTCCCCATTTCTTTTCTCGTTGATACTACGGGATTGTTCTCAGCACATACTTCCCCTATACAAAATTTCGAAGCCTTACCTTTTTGTTGTACTTTCTTGCTAGTCTTCGTTGGTAATTTTCCATCTTCTGCAATGTTGCTTCCCTTCTTCCTTCCAGGTCGTCTAATCTCTCTAACATCATGTCTGTTGTGAGATTCTTCTCCCATGCTTCGGTCTTTGTGGTTGGCTTGAGGATCTCTGTTAGGATGACTGCTTCATCTCCATAAGTGAGGAGAAACGGGGATTCCTCAGTGGCAGATCTTCGTGTTGTCTTGTATTCCCATAGCACATTGTGCAGCTGTTCATACCATCAAATGATGTTCGTCTAATTGCTTTTTGAGGATAAGGGCAAGGGTCTTGTTAGTGGCTTCCGCTTGTCCGTTTCTTTGAGGGTATATGGGGGTGGATTTGTTCTTCCTTATTTTGAAAGTATCGAAGAGCATGTCTATATTTTTCCCTTGTAATTGCTTACCATTATCGAACACGATTTCCGCTGGTATGCCGAATCTGCAAATGATGTTCTGGAATATGAAAATAAACACATCCACGTCTCTGATCCTGGCTAAGGCTTTAGCTTCCACCCATTTACTGAAGTAGTTCGTGGCTACTATCAAAAATCGTCTTTTCCCTGATCCTTCGATGAAAGGTCCGACGATATCTATGCCCCATTTTGCAAATGTCCACGGGCTGTCTACAGAATTTAACGTTGTTGCTGGCGCGTGTATCTTTTTGGTGAAACGCTGACATTCTTCACATCGTCGGGACATTCTTGCGGCATCCTGTATCATTGTGGGCCAGTAATATCCTTGCATTTTTGCTTTGTCGGCTAGTGATCTCATGTCTCTATGATTCCTGCGTCGCCAAAATGGATGTCGTTTAGAATTCAATGCCCCTCTTTTCTGGACAAGCAACGTAGTAACGGTCCGAGGAAGGATTTCTTGTACAGGATCTCATCCCGAAGATCATATCTTCCTACTTTGGAGAGTATTTTCCTGGCTTGTTTATGATCCGCGGGTAAGGTTCCTTCTTCGAGAAACGCATGGATCACCATTCTCCAATCGTCTTCGTTGCTGAAATCTTCATCTTGATTTGCTCTTGACAGGATATCTTCTTCGTCAAAATCGTTATGGATGTCTTATCCTACCTGGTCTTCGATATTTTCTTCCACTGTATCTTGATTGGTAGCGAAGGAGAATTGCGATGCAATTGAAGGCTCGTATACCCTTATTATTTTAATAGCTTCGACGCTTTTGTCCTTCAGCATGGATGATATATATGCTAGGGCATCCGCGTGCCTGAGATCCCTTCTGCATAAGTGCCGAAACTTGATGTTCGGAATTTGGGATACCAATGTTTGGACCAAGGCCATGTAAGCTGAGAGGGTGTCGTCGTACACATTGTACTCGAGCCCTATTTGCCGTATGACAAGATGCGAATCACTTGTCAGTCTTACATCGGTTACCCCCATCTCTATTACTAAGCGAAGGGCATGTACGACTTCCTCGTATTCGACGATGTTGTTAGTATGCTCTTTGAATTCTAACCTGAGTGCCTGCACGATCCTTTCTCCAGTTGGGGTGGTGATGACAATGCCTATTCCTGCTCCTTCCTTATTTTTGGATTCGTCGATGAAGACTTCCCATTGTCTTTGACTCGCGGGTTCGAGGATATCCATTGGATCCTTGCTTTCTTCCTCGGCTTCTGGTATTCCCTTAATCTCTTCGTCGTCGTCCAGGGGGAGGTCTGCTAAGAAATCCGCCAAAACTTGGGATTTTCGGGAATGTTGAATTTCATGAATGATGTTGAATTGGTCCAGGTGGGTGTTCCATTTAGCTATTCTGCCTACTTTTCCCGCTCTTTTGAGGACTGCTTCTGGTGGTGGTTTGCATGGGACGCGGATGAAGTGAGTTAGGAAATAGGTTCTCAGCTTTTGAGTAGCCCATACCAATGCCAGGATAAGTTGTTCGATCTTCGTTTAATTCCTATCCGCAGAATTGAGGGTCTTACTGACATAATAGATAGGTTGTTCTATCTTCGTATTGGTTTTGACCAATACTG
Organism: Papaver somniferum; assembly: GCF_003573695.1. Classification (NCBI taxonomy): domain Eukaryota; kingdom Viridiplantae; phylum Streptophyta; class Magnoliopsida; order Ranunculales; family Papaveraceae; genus Papaver; species Papaver somniferum. The sequence continues at coordinate 1,978,715 of NC_039367.1, forward strand.
CGCTAACTGCGTCTTCTGTCGCTGCTATGTACAATGCCAAAATCTCATCAGGATAAAGCTTCTATAGGATTGGAATTGAAGCCAGGTGTTCTTTGATTTTTTGGAAGGCTTCTTCGCATTCTACGGTCCATTCAAACTTACTCCCTTTTTTGAGAATATTGAAGAAATCTTTGCATTTGTCCCAGGATCGGGCAATAAATCTTCCCAAGGCTGCTATGGACCCATTGAGCTTCTGCACTTCTTTTAAATTCTTCGGGGATGGCATTTCTACTATGGCCAGAATCTTCGCTGGGTCTACCTCAATGACCCATTTTGTTACCAGATATCTGAGGAATTTCTCCGAGGTGACACCGAAAGAACATTACTCTGGATTTACTTTCATGTGATGTTTCATCATTGCTTCGAAGATATCTCTCAGATGCTGGTGGTGATCTTTGCGCATCTTACTTTTGACGAGCATGTCATCAACGTATACTTCTAAGGTACTACCAATCCATGGCCTGAAGATAGCATCGACCATTCTTTGGTACGTTGCCCCTGCGTTTCGAAGTCCAAAGGGTATTCTAGTGTAGCAATAAAGGTCATGTGGGGTGTAGAATGCTGTGTGTAGCTGATCTTCTTCTGCCAGGGCTACTTGGTTGTAGTCAGAATATCCATCCATGAATGACAGCTTTTCGTATCCTTCTACTGCTTCAACCAGATGATCTATGCTTGGCAGGGGATAGCTGTCCTTTGGACATGCCTTGTTGAGGTTAGTAAAATCGATGCATATCCTAACCCCTCCATTTTTCTTAGGAACGACGACCATGTTGGAGATCCATGTAGGGTACTTGACTTCCTTGATGAAACCTGCTTCTAGTAGTTTCCGAAGTTCTTTTTCCACTGCCTTATGATACTTCGGTGCAACTTTTCTAATTTTCTTCCTGAAAGGTGGCGTGCCTGGTTTGATGCGCAGCTCGTGTTGGATTATCTTCGGGTCAATCCCCGGCATATCTCCTAGCTTCCAGGCGAATACATCCGCGTATTCTTTAAGTAATTTGGTTAAGGAATCTTCTCTTCTTTCGTCCATTATGGTCCCTACTTTGATCATCTTCGGGTTTTCTTCCGTTCCTATGTTGATTTCTTTTACGGGCTCTACTGGTGTGAACACAGGCTTCGGATCCCCGAGGACTGGGACGCTCTTTGATTGTTATTTGGTATGTTTCTGTCCGTCGTTGGCTGCTGAAGTACATGTTTCTGTGTTTAGGACATTATCATCCTTTGTCAAACCCCTTCTTGTAGTTTCCTTGAGGAACAGGTCTATGGCCTTTTCTTTCGCGGCTTCTTTATTTTTAATTCTTCGGGTTTTCAGCTGCTCTTCTTGTTCGTTGTTGATACGATCCTCAGTGTTTTGGAACTCTCTTGCAGAGACCCGCTCTCCCTTGATTTCCATCACTCCCTCAGGTGTAGGGAATCTGAGATATTGGTAGTAAGTTTCCGCCACTCCCTTGAGTTTATGTCACCACTTTCGTCCAACAATGGCGTTGTAGGGGGATGGGGCGTCAACCACGCTGAATCGTGTTTCTACTTTCATGGATCCGGCGTTAACCTGCAACACGATGTCTCCCAATGGCTTCGTGGGTGCTCCATTGAATCCGAAGATAGTGTAATAAGAGGTCATTAGCTGTTCTTCATGGAGCTTCATTCGTTTTAAAGCATCGTAGAATAGAACGTTTACTGAGCTTCCCCCGTCTATGAGGATCTTTTTGAGGTTACATCCGGCCACTGGTAGTGTTAGGACCAAGGGATCGTTATGATCTTTCATATCTTCTTCGATATCTTCAGCATCGAAGATAATAGGCGAGTCCATCCAATCTTCGTTCTCATCCACCTATACACCATCAATCTTATATAACTCGCAGTGGTCCTCGAACTGCTTCCGTAGCCTCTTTCCTATCTGTGCTGTAAGTGAGGGCCTTGCGGCTTCAGAGCACGAGATGGTGTTGATTGTGCGGTTCCCCTCTGGAAGTTGGACTGGCTTGGTCCGTTTGGATCTATCCTCGGCGACCTCCTTTCGTATGTAATGTTGGAGTTCGCCAGCATCAATCAGTTTTTGGATCATTATTTTGAGGTTCTTACGCTTCTCGGTCTGGTGTCCATTGAAGCAGTGATATTCACAGTAATCATTAGACTTTTCGGTTCTTGGGGGATGTTTTCCCTTAGACCACGGACACTCCAAACTTTCCCTTCCTTTGATCTCTCGCAAGATCCGAGCATAGCTAGCATTGAGCTTCGTGTAAACTTGATCTTCGAATTTTCGATCGTCTTTCGTCGTTCATCCCTTCGTTCCTTCCTATCTTCGTGAGGCCTTTCCACTGAGCTATTCCTTTTGGCCCCATTGTTTTGTTCTGCAGAATTGGTACGGTGAGACCTCTGCGGGTATGCCCTCGGGTTTTCACGCTGGATATCTTCGAGACGAGCGTGCTTTTCAATAATTATTCGAAGATCTCCTTCTGTCTTAGGCACGCTTCCATGAATCTCAACAAATAGTGGACTCATTCGGTCTAATCCCCACTTGTAGCAGTTGATACTTACCACTGGGTCCATACTTCCTATGGCTTGGCAGATCTTGTGCCATCTGTTAGTGTATTCCCTCGTGTTTTCCTTGTAGCCAATTGCCAGCGAAAAGAGCTTATCCCTTCAGGATTGATGGGAATTATCTACAGAGTACGACATCGTTCTGACTCCATCTGGCTAACACACGGTTATAATACTGAATATGTGCAGCGGGATCACTGGATCCGTCATAGCATTCGAAGGTCGGGACAGGGCACTTCAGCGGAATAGGGGTGTTGTCCAGGCGATGAGTTAGGGGCGTGGAGTTAGCCTCTCTCGTGACCTCTTCTAACCTTCCCCCGCCTTGTCTAGTTTTTAACTGCCTGATTTCAGCCATCATTTCATCACGCAGCTCTTCCATCGCGCGGTATTGCCCTACGCTCTTCTGCTCGTGATAGTCTGACTCTCCGTCATTATAATCCGGGTCGGATGCACTACTTCCCCTAGCCGCGTCTTCATTAGCTGCTCCGATGACTCTTCGGTCTCGATTTGGTTCGGGTGCTTTTGAATTTTCTTCGTCAAGTTGTTGACTGGTCTTCGTGCTTAGGGCAATCCGGTCTTTTAAATATTGATTTTCTCTGTCCATCAAAGCTATGACATCTGCGTAAACCTGCTGGCTCTTCTTCAATTATTCAAGCTCAGCCATCAATCGATGTGATTGGTTTGACCCATGGTTAGGATTCCCAGCTCGTGCTACTACAGACATGGTGCCGCCTTCTTCTATGGTTTGCACTAAAGGTGGTAGAGGTTCAGCTTCGGTTGTTGGCATTTCCAAGTCAGGCTGAGTGCCCCTCTGCGGTGTTAGAGCCGCCGGCATAGTTTGATTCTGATCGTTTGTTGATGGCATTCCGAAGGTTGGCGTGTGCGCGGCTTGATGTGTTCTGGATTCATCCACCATTTCTTTTGGTTGATGAAATTGATTCGTAGCAAAAGTTTTGCTGGTTTCTACAGCCTTCGGGGATGCCGCAGCCGTACTGTACTTTGTCGCCGCTGCTCTGAGAGCCGCGGCTGCAACGGAGTTAGTGTTCATAGGCGAAGTGATTTCTGCAGTATCCTTCCTCTGACTAGCCATTTTGGCTTTGTCTCCTTTCTGCTTGCTTCGGGTGATGACCGGGGTTGTCCTTGGTGCCTCCTTTGACGAGGCTTTGGATTTTCTTGCTTCCTGCGTCTTTTCCATCGTGGATCCTTTTGTTGCTTTCTTTCTGCACAAGGGAATTTCAAACAGAGAGAAACAGAAATATCCGTGCGGATCGGGTTAGTTTGCGAAATACCTTACTCCAAGATGGGGAAAACCTGCCCGAGGGCCACAAATAAAACTTTAGGGAGGCTCATTTGATTAAAACGTACGAGTTAAAATACATGGGTTATGGTCTTATTAACAGTGCGGATTCATTGAAAATGCGTGAAGATCCCTTGGAAGATGCATGTAGATCCTTTAAAATGTACGAAAATCCACCGAAAAGACATGTCCGTACGAGATCTAAAAAATGTAAATTTATGGATCTAAGCAATAAATCTTTTAACCAGTTTAAACTGCTTCGACAGATACTGCCGGGGATATTGAAAATAATGGGTGTGTTTTTGAATATAGTAAAGTTAACAAAAGATAAATACTGCTAGAGCTAAAGAAGCAGAGAAATCATATGCTAGTTTTAAGATGAAATCACAGGATAAGATAAATCTTTTACCGGGACGAAGTCCCTGTTTCTAGCGCCAAATTATGAACACGTAAATCACGAAGGCATCTATATGTTCACAAACAATGTCGCATTCTCTACACATGCTCTTACTGATGAGACAATTGCATTGATTCCTTGGCTCAAAACCCTCGGGTTTATCATAGCCTCATCTAATATCATCACCAGAGGCGTTCACATAGAGGAAGATAAAGAAAACGAAGTGTAAAAGTAAAACTCGTGGAGTATGGAATGAATGTAAAGTGTTGAAATGTAAATAAGACTAGGATTTACGTGGTTCAGCACTAACGCTTACATCCACGGGGTTGTCGTTTTCACTATGCATTTTGATGATTACAGAAGTAGTCGAATGACTTTGGAGCTTACATAGGTATGCGAATTGTAAAAGGTAAACTTAAACTCCCTATTCTTCTCTCTCCCCTTCTCTCTAAACCTCTCTCCTTTTCTTTTTCTTTTCTCCTCCCCCTCTCTCTTGGTGGAGAGGGAGTATTTATAGGGTTAGAGTGTGGGACCCGTTTCTAAGGGCCGTTGGAACCTTATCTTCTTGTGCTTTGTGTCCATCACGCAGAGGTTTTCGTTCATTTTTTTATCACGCAGAGTCATCCTCGTTCGTTCCATGGGTTGATCGACACGTACACTGCTCAGAGTGTTTAATGCGGGTAGTTGAGACGCATGCTCGTGTCAGACAAGTGTCTTCTGCCCCTGTCACGTCCATGTCAGTCAATCTTCTCTTCACCGTTGATCTTGGCTTCTTTTGGGGATGAGATAAAGTAACTCTTCGGGAGTTATTTGGTGCTCCGCAGTACACCGTGCTTTTGGTACATCTTTTAACTTCTGCCCTTGGATTTGTTCGGGCAAAGATCCGACGTCGACGGGATGGGCTTCTTGGCTGTGGGCGTGTGTCATCATGTTTTGATGACTTGGCCCGCATGCTCTCCAAGTGTCTTCCTACATACACGTGTTTGATGATGAAATATGTACACACACTCAAAAAGATCCTCATAGACGGGGGAAGCTCAGTAAACGTTCTATTCTACGACGCTTTCAAACGAATGAAGCTCTATGAAGAACAACTAATGACCTCTTATTACACCATCTACGGATTCAATGGAGCACCGACGAAGCCATTGGGAGAAATGGTGTTGCAGGTTAACGCCGGACCCATGAAAGTAGAAACACGATTCAACGTGGTTGACGCCCCATCCCCCTACAACGCCATTATTGGACGAAAGTGGTTACATAAACTCAAGGGAGTGGCGGCAACTTACTACCAATATCTCAGATTCCCTACACCTGAGGGAGTGATGGAAATCAAGGGAGATCGGGTCTCTGCAAGAGAGTGCCAAAACACTCAGGATCGTATCAACAACGAACAAGATGAGCAGCGGAAAACCCGAAGAACTAAAAATAAAGAAGCCGCGAAAGAAAAGGCCATAGACCTGTTCTTCAAGGAAACTACAGGAAGGGGTTTGACAAAGGATGATAATGTCCTAAACACATAAACAGGTACTTCAGCAGCCAACGACGGACAAAAACATACCAAATAACAATCAAAGAGCGTCTCAGTCCTCGGGGATCCGAAGCCTGTGTTCACACCAGTAGAGCCCGTAAAAGAAATCAACATAGGAACGGAAGAAAACCCTAAGATGATCAAAGTAGGGACCATAATGGACGAAAGAAGAGAAGATTCCTTAACCAAATTACTTAAAGAATACGCGGATGTATTCTCCTGGAAGCTAGGAGATATGCCAGGGATTGACCCGAAGATAATCCAACACGAGATGTGCATCAAACCAGGCACGCCACCTTTCAGGCAGAAAATTAGAAAAGTTGCATCGGAGTATCATAAGGCAGTGGAAAAAGAACTTCGGAAACTACTAGAAGCAGGTTTCATTAAGGAAGTCAAGTACCCTACATGGATCTCCAACATGGTCGTCGTTCCTAAGAAAAATGGAGGGGTTAGGATGTGCATCGATTTTACTAACCTCAACAAGGCATGTCCAAAGGACAGCTATCCCCTGCCAAGCATAGATCAGCTGGTTGAAGCCGTAGAAGGATACGAAGAGCTGTCATTCATGGATGGATATTGTGGCTACAACCAAGTAGCCCTGGCAGAAGAAAATCAGCTACACACAGCATTCTACACCCCACATGGCCTTTATTTCTACACTAGAATGCCCTTTGGACTTCGAAACGCAGGGGCAACGTACCAAAGAATGGTCGATGCTATCTTCAGGCCATGGATTGGTAGTACCTTAGAAGTCTACGTTGATGACATGCTCGTCAAAAGTAAGCTGCGCAATGATCACCACCAGGATCTGAGAGATATCTTCGAAGCAATGAGGAAACATCACATGAAAGTAAATCCAGAGAAATGCACTTTCGGTGTCACCTCGGGGAAATTCCTCAGATATCTGGTAACAAAAAGGGACATTGAGGTAGACCCAGCGAAGATTCAGGCCACAGTAGAAATTCCATCCCAGAAGAATTTAAAAGAAGTGCAGGAGCTCAATGGGTCCATAGCAGCCTTGGGCAGATTTATTGCCCGATCCTCGGACAAATGCAAACATTTCTTCAATATTCTCAAAAAAGGAGTAAGTTTGAATGGACCGCAGAATGCGAAGAAGCCTTCCAAAAAATCAAAGAACACCTGGCTTCAATTCCAATCCTATAGAAGCTTTATCCTGATGAGATTTTGGCATTGTACATAGCAGCGACAGAAGACGCAGTTAGCGCAGTGCTGGTCAAAACCAATACGAAGATAGAACAGCCTATCTATTATGTCAGTAAGACCCTCAATTCTGCGGAAAGGAATTACACGAAGATCGAACAACTTATCCTGGCATTGGTATGGGCTACTCAAAAGCTGAGAACCTATTTCCTAACTCACTTCATCCGCGTCCCATGCAAAGCACCACTGGAAGCAGTCCTCAAAAGCGGGGGAAAAGTAGGCAGAATAGCCAAATGGAACACCCACCTGGACCAATTCAACATCATTCATGAAATTCAACATTCCCGAAAATCCCAAGTTTTGGCGGATTTCTTAGCAGACCTCCCCCTGGACGACGACGAAGAGATTAAGGGAATACCAGAAGCCGAGGAAGAATATGTAACGTCTGTTTTCTTCAATGCTCCCACTAAACACTCAAGCCCGAAGAAAAGGGGCAAATTGTGTGTACATATTTCATCATCAAACACGTGTATGTAGGAAGACACTTGGAGAGCATGCGGGCCAAGTCATCAAAACATGATGACACACGCCCACAGCCAAGAAGCCCATCCCGTCGACGTCGGATCTTTGCCCGAACAAATCCAAGGGCAGAAGTTAAAAGATGTACCAAAAGCACGGTGTACTGCGGAGCACCAAATAACTCCCGAAGAGTTACTTTATCACATCCCCAAAAGAAGCCAAGATCAACGGTGAAGAGAAGATTGACTGACATGGACGTGACAGGGGCAGAAGACACTTGTCTGACACGAGCATGCGTCTCAACTACCCGCATTAAACACTCTGAAAAAGTGTACGTGTCGATCAACCCATGGAACGAACGAGGATGACTCTTCGTGATCAAGAAATGAACGAAGACCTCTGCGTGATGGACACAAAGCACAAGAAGATAAGGTTCCAACGGCCCTCAGAAACGGGTCCCACACTCTAACCCTATAAATACTCCCTCTCCACCAAGAGAGAGGGGGAGGAGAAAAGAAAAAGAAATGAGAGAGGTTTAGAGAGAAGGGGAGAGAGAAGAATAGGGAGTGTAAGTTTACCTTTTACAATTCGCAGACCTATGTAAGCTCCAAAGTCATTCGGCTACTTCTGTAATCATCAAAATGTATAGTGAAAACGACAACCCCGTGGATGTAGGCCTTAGTGCTGAACCACGTAAATCCTAGTCTTATTTACATTTCAGCACTTTACATTCATTCCATACTCCACGAGTTTTACTTTTACACTTCGTTTTCTTTATCTTCCTCTATGTGAACGCCTCTGGTGATGATATTAGATGAGGCTATGATAAACCCGAAGGTTTTGAGCCAAGGAATCAATGCAATTGTCTCATCAGTACGAGCATGTGTAGAGAATGCGAACATTGTTTGTGAACATATAGATGCCTTCGTGATTTACGTGTTCATAATATCTACATCATATTTATCAACCGTAATTGAGTTACGGTTTGTAACTCAAACAACCATAACAACCGTAAATAATCTCGTATCTTAAGAATTTATCAAATAATGATTTACGTTTCAAAAGTCAAGTTGACTACGGTTGGTATTGTCAAGGATTAGTTACCAACCGTAATTTAGTTGCGGTTATTGTCAAGGATTTCATTACCAACCGTAATTGGTTTTACGATTGGATCTTCCCCAAATTTAACCAGTTACGGTTGGTATTCGCTAACTTACGAACCGTAACTAAGAGTTACGGTTGGTCACGAGCAAAATTGCAACCGTAAGTTCTTCTGAAAATTTAAAAGTTTTGATTTTGTTACGTATTCTAGATAATTTTGAGCGAGAAAAGGCTAATGGGAACTAATTTAGAAGTATACCTGGTCACTGGAATCACTCATTTTGGTTGAGTGAATCAAAATCTAGGATTTCACAAATATCACAAAAGTTTTTCTTTTTCTTCTCCTTTAATTTTTTTTTAACTCTAAAAATCTGATTTTGGTTTTGATTTTGAATCGATATAAGTGAAATTAATCATCAGCACTAAACTAGATTATCATCACTAAATTAGGTCATCAAATAACGAGGATTAATTTGTCATTTTGAATATTTTTTGATATGGGACACCTTGAATGATCATGTAATGACTTTTTTTTTCCTATTAAATGTCGTCCTCAAATAAACCATGTCGCCCCTATAATAATCTCGATTTTAAAATCTGGGCCATTGGATGATCAAATATATTCCGAAGATTACCGTCACAGGTGACAATTCCGTGTGATTTTTTTGGTTACTCGACAAAAATACCCAGCAAAATTAGCTTCTTCCCGAGTTATCCTCCGACAATTATTACCATCACACCGCACCATCGTAGGCGTCACCATCACCGACACCATCATTTCCTTCAAATCCTCTGTCTATTTATATTTCTTCACCCATCCATCGCCACCACCCTTTATTATATTTTTCACCGAAAACCACCCCCACCGTCACCAACTCCACCGCCACAACCACCATTTCCACCGTCACTTCTACACTTCCATACCATCTGATCTGAGACGACACCGCATAGCCACAACCGTCATCGGCACCGCCACCGAAACCACCACTCTGGAAATGTTTAAATTTCCCTTCTGTCCTTTTAGTCCATTATTCAATTTTGCACTTGCGGCAGAGGAAACTTCAAATCAAACATTAGAAAAATACTCTCTTCCTTCCCCACCACCTCTTCTACTCCCTTCCCTCAACACCACCTCCGCAGTACCCAGCTCCACCACCTCCAAATCATCATACACAAAATTATCAAAATTCTGATATACACATCACCACTGCAATTTCAAAAATGAAACACCACCGCCGTAATCACCACTATCATTCCTTGAGAGAGAACCAACAACTCTGATTTTGAATTTATTTCCCAATTGGAATTCGAGACACCCCCAAAATTCCAATCTACATCAAATTCTTATCGAATTATAACAAAACCATAGAACTAATTTAAGCATTTCAAGTAAAAGGATCCCGATTATATGGTTACAGCTTTTGAATTATGTCAACTTGATATTAAACCAAAATAGAGCTACTTCACAACTAGAAATATGATGATGAACTTAGAAACATTGAGAGGAGAAAAAAAAACTAAAATTAAAAATATCAACTTGATTATTATCATCACCTGAAGCTCTTAGAAGAAGATAATGCGAATTAAGAGATCCGTCGTGGAGTTATGAATGGAAAAAGGAGGAGAGACGGAGGTAGAGATTGAAGCGGATAAGCTGCACAATTAGGTTTCTAATAAGGTTCTGTATTTGGAAGCCATATTACCACAAATTCCGTTATACACTTCTGCGCATGTGTTTGTGGTTATATGCCACTAGGCCTAAGACGAGTAAGTGGGACGTACGTATAAATAGTACAGCTTAATGTGTATGTCACTATGTCCCACTAATCAATTCATATACGTGGGATGGGAAGGTGGGATTTCAAACATAAGGAGAGGAAACTGTCAGGGAGATGAAATTAATTTTAAAAAGAACGTGGAATTGTTAGTTTAGGGGGGAAATCGATTAGCTTCTTACACCTACAAGTAGTTAGCACGTGTGTTGCACGTCCATAATATTATTTCTTTTCAATTTTGCCAACATTTTGGTGGTGCTCTGAGTCTTTTGACACCATATGTTATATTTTTATATCAGAAATTGGTCGTTGTTTGTCTACTTTTAAACCAATTTTCTTTATAGATTTTTTTTAATTTTGTTTGCAGGTATAATTTTTTTCATTCTTAAACCATGTTTTTAAAGGAAAAATATATAAAAATTTGGAGGAGCATAAAAAATTTGAATAAATAAATTTGATATTGTTATTTACGCAACGAACATAAATAACAATACCAAATATTTGTTTGATGGAAGTGTTGAGGCGATGGTGGGTATAAATCAGAGGATGCGAAAACACTCTATTCATGCAAGAGTGAAGGCGGAAAACAAAATTTAGGTGTAATATGGGTAGTGTTTTGTTACGTGATAAATGATAAATAAAGAGAATAGCTTTTTTTAATGAAAGTGTGTCATATTCTTTGAAACATGTAAATGCAAGGACTATATATTCTTTACCGACGTGCAACACACGTGTATTCTACTTGTTTTTTTAATCAATTTTTTGTTTGCATTTACATCTTTTTCATATTTGTTTTACCCGTCAATTGATTCCTGTGAATATTTTGTTTATTAATATGTTGTTCTGTCTTTAACAGGTTAACTGGCGAATGAGCGGAATGACCCTAGGAAAATGCTGAGAAAAAGAAGAGGATATTGTTGTCATGATGTGAAAAGAGTTGCAACACCTACATGTTCGTTTTTGTGGTGAGGATTTTATGAAACCGTCTAGTACTGCTAAGAACATGAGCGTCAGACGTGATACATGGAAGTTAGAACTAGTTTGGATGGATAGTGTAAAGCTACTGTTACAGTTGTTTATGTTTCCTCCAGGTATAGTAAAGTCGCTGCCAAGAGTTACTTCTAAGTAGACTTTCTTTCGTTCCTGATTTGGAATGCCCGGATAGTTTCTTTTGTGTAATGTTTAGTTAGTTTGTTTTTTTTTTGTTCTAGTTCTCTTTGGCGAGAACTGTTTTTTGAGTTGCCTAAAAGGTTCAAAATCAGAAATATTATTCGTAATTGTGAAGTTGCGTAATAAGTTTTTGACAAGCAAGAATACAAAACGATCATTCCAATAACTCACGGTTGTGTACCCAGGACCTGAATCTAAAATCTGTTGAATAAGTTGACTCTAGTCTTTGATTTTTTATGGTTTTTCAATGGAGATTAAGACTACTACTTTTTGTAGAAACTGATGTTGTGCAATTTTGGTAGATGCCTTTCTTGTTGTCAAATGCTTGCTTTATTACCGAGTGCAGATATTCTGTAGAAGGAAAAAAAAAACAGAACCGCCAAGCTTTTTAAGTCCCAAAACAAGTTAGGGCAAGGTTAAAAAATGCATAACACCAATAGCTTCCCTCACGCAGGATTGAACTGCTAGTTTACAAGACTGACGCTCTACCACTGAGCTATAAGGGCTGCTGTAAAATTTTTAAACCTACAACAAATGGCAATTCAAATTCAGCAAGAAACCATCGTACATATTAAACAATGCCGATTTTGACTTCAGGACCAGGATACCACCCACTTGAAAAGCAGATTAGTGAAAATTGGTGCCTAACAACTCCATCTTCATATGCTGCTTTGAGGAATGCTGGAAGTGATTCTGCCATGTGCTTCCATAACTTGGGGGTTCATTAAGCTGAGGGAAAACAAACTTAAGCCTCAGTATGTAAAATGAAATCTAACGGGATGTTGACAAAAAAGCTCCTCCAGTTATGCAATTGACCACAGCTTTATTGTGCCACCAGTTTTCTGGGTAGAGTATTGGAGTTAATTTAAGGGCTGATTTGTGTGTATAATGACAATATAAATAGTCAGAATAAAATCCTGACAAAAATCAGGTTTTGCTTTATTTCAACTGTATCAGAATTCATAAGTTCAAAAAGTGTAAGTGTAACGGCTGACAAACAACCAGAAAGAGTACCTGGGTCTTTCAAAGGGTGATCAGTTGGATGTAGGGAACATCACCATAAAAAAAACTTCAATCATCTTCATGCAAGCCCCACAAAGGTCTACTGAATTAGGAGTAGCTGGGTCTTCTTCCAACGGCTCTGGCTCTTCTTCGCTGTCAGACTCTTCAGCTTCATCTTTAACCGGTTCTTGACCGCTATAAGAAGCAAGAAAGTCAAATTGTACCTGCAACCACTCTTGTTCCTTTCTTCATAAGTTTTCAAGCATTCTTTCTTTTTTATGGAAATTGAATAGTTGTCACTCGTTCTGATGGGCCTTTACAAATATCCTTCACAGACTTTACAAATATCCCTGATGGCATAATTATAATTTTATTTAAAATCATATTTCCCTAATTTCCATTTTTAACCTTTATGTGATATATACTTCAACTTCTTCAATTCTGATAAAATCACGAACCACGGCATCTCAATCTTCGTCTCCTCCAGAACAATCTCCGTCGCCACCACAACCAAGACCACCAGTACCATAACCACCACCACCACCTCTAGTCACCGTGTCCATCTTTATAACAGATTCAATAACAATTAGATTTGAGATTGATAAGATTTGAAATTGAGAGAGATCTGTGATTCAAAATCAAAGCAAACCAATCCCACCACCACCATCTTCATCGTCACCGAACCTGCAACTATCACCACCTTCGCCGTCGCCAACTAATTCAGGATTTTGAAGATTAATTTTCAAAATCAGATCTAACGACATTGAGATTTTATTTTAGGATTTTATTTTCTGATAATATTGAAGATCAAGGAATACATATTTATATATGTAAGATTTTTGATCAAATTAATGGAATATGAAGTTAAGATTGAAATTGGAAAGAAATTTGGAAACCGGAGGTGGCACTGGACAATGGCCACTCTGTCAACAGTTGGATTCTTCGCAGGTACATACATTTCTTTAGTGAATTGGGCTTAGTTTAAGTTGCCACTCTTATTGTCTTAATTTTGTACTATGATGATTCCCACGTTGCATTATTAGTTTACATTTGTTGAACTCATATCTGATATTATTTTTTTACACTTAATGGTTCCAAATTTTGTGGTTTATGGTGTTGTAAACATGTAAGGATAACTCCGCAAGCGCAAATTCCACAAAACCTTGACTGTGATGCATCCCGTAAGAAAAAAGGGAAGGTTGTTGTACACGACAATCAAGTATGTGGTTTCACCAATTATTTTTGCTTATTTTATAGTTGAATGTTGGCTTGAATTTCTTACTTCAGGCATTTATTTAAGTTTATGCTTCTGTTTTTTTTTTATGGTAAATAGTCTCGGAAAGAAGTACCACTGCGCAGAAGTCAAAGGCTAACTCCGCAGGCGCAAATTCCACAAAACCTTGATTGTGATGCATCCCGTAAGAGAAAAGGGAAGGTTGTTGTACACGACAATCAAGTATGTGGTATCACCAATTATTTTTGCTTATTTTATAGTTGAATGTTTGATTCAGTTTCTTACTTCAGGCATTTATTTGAGTTTATGCTTTTGTCTTTTTTTATGGTAAACAACCTCGGAAAGAAGGAAGATTTGAAGTTGTGCGTTGTTGTATTCCTGTAAAACACATATTGAAGAGTTTGACGTTGAGTCTTAGATCTAAGCAAGAAGTATCCAATGATAGAGCTGCAAGACCTGCACAAAATCGTGCGAACCGATTACTGAGGCAACAACAGTCACTTCTTGCAATGCGTCGAAGTCCAAGAATTGAACAAGATCGACTCCTCCGAGAGAATCTGAGCTGTGATGGGCTAGTTGATGTGTCAATAAAATATGGATCATGTGACGTAGCGAAAGCTACTGCCTCAACTGGAATTCTTAGGTAATTTTTCAAAAGCATTTTTCATCGTTTTGATGTTGGTTACCTATTTGTCAGGGATGCGATATTGGTTAAGCATCAGTTAGAAGAGAGGTGATTGCTAGCTTATATTGTAACGCGTAAACTCATGTTTTTAAATTCTGTATATTGTGTTTTAGGTTGACTATGAGTTCAGAGACCGATGAACAGTAAAACTTGTTTGATGTTCAGTTAACGGGACTACCTCGTCGACCTTCTCCACTTTCACATGGTGTACGTCAGAGAAGACACGAAGTATCACGTACAATACAGCAAAGGATTGTTATGCGCGCAAAGTTTAATCTTCAAAGAAGTAACCGACGTCGTAGAATGAATCAAACAAGTTCTGAAGATATACAATCCAACGCTCAAATGTTCAGAAAATCAATGAATGAAATTCGATGGGGTCGTTGTGAGGAGTGCAAGACGACGTTTCTTGATATTCCAGCTAAATGGATTTGTAACTTTTGTGAAAAAGACAAAAATCAACATCCAGGAGGAGTTTTGTTGTTTAGTGAAGCAAATAACATGGATCCTGGAGACGAGCCAGACAAGTTGTCTCGATTGAGTGATCTCGAGAAGCTCTTGATTGCTCGTGTTCACCCGATGATATCCGTGTATAGAGTTAAAGGACAACAGTACAAGTACGGAGGAAATGTGATCAACTTTGTACGTGATGTGAATGAAATTTCAAAGGTTCTTCCGCATAAACCAAGTGATTTGGATGCAATTTTAATTGTGAATAAGACTGGTAGTAGATCGACAAAATAATTTGTAATACGTCGAGAATTTGTTCGAAAAGCTTTGTGGTGGTTGAAAGATAATCATCCCTATTATCAAGATATAGAAATCAATGAAGCTAATATTGATGGTTTGCCTGAAGATGATGTCTCTGATGACCTTCCGTGTATGAATAAAGATGATGATAAGTTGCAACAACACGACGACGATCACAATGGGCCTCCAGAATTGCAAGAACAAGGTGTTCTCCATGTTGATGATTTTCAAACAGCAGGTACAATTATTTTGTTATTCTTCGTTACTTGGTTCAGTTCCTAGCTTAAGAGTTCTGTTTTTGTTCTTTTTCGTCTTCTTCGTCTATTACTTATCCTGTTAGTAAGCTGATCAATTTCGTTTTAGGAACCATCATAATAAAAAACTCAAATTACTAAACCAATGCAGTTACTCTGTAAGTTCTATAACAATTTTGGATTTTCGCAAAATCTAACTATGAGGATTGCTGATTTTGCAGGTACAATTGGTGCATTTGTACAACCCGATCAGCGGAAGTGTATCATGAGAGCTTTGGAAAGAGTTGAAGCTGATAAGACTAATGTGGATCTTCCTTTCACGGGTGAAGTTGTATATGAGTTTACGAAAGTAGGTTATATTACTATGGCCTTTCCGACTCTTTTCTCGTATGGTAGGGTGGATTTGAGAGAGTACAGACCTCGAAAGATTGGTGAACGTCAGTATTTTCAATACATGATGAGATATCACGATGGACGTTTTTCCCGAGATTCCAGGTTTCGTTATTTTTCACTCAACTCATCAACCAAGTGGCACGCCTTATCTTTAGGGTATGTGTATGTGAAGCTTAATCCAACAGATGGTAAACTGTCAATCGAATATATTCGAGACATAGTTACATCCAGCGACATACAGTTATTGTCGCGTGTTTCTTACTATGCAAAGCAGATACGAGGTATGAGGGCTTATTGGTACAGTAGATTGAAAGAACTCATAGAAATGGTCAAGCAGTTGGGTTCACCAACTATATTTTTCACTCTTAGTGCCGCGGATTTGCAATGGCCTGAACTCTATGCCATTCTTGATCCGGAAAACAGATTGGGAAGTCTGGATCCCATGGAAAGAAGGCGAGAAAGGTGAAGACTCTTGAATGAAAACCCATTAGTTGCTTCTTGGTTTTTGAAGAAGAGGGTAGATTTATTTTTCAAAGAATATTTAAAGAAGGAATTTTGTGTAGTCGACCACTGGTATAGATATGAATGTAAGAACAGAGGAAGTGGGCACGTGTACGGCTTCTTGTGGCTCAATGATAGATCTGTTTTCTCTTATATTGGGGAAGATGAGGCAGTACGGAAGGAAATGTGTGATTACTTGACAAGCTCGTATGCACGACAAACCCCGATCCAGCTTTCACAATCAACATACAAGACCATCCGTGTGTAAAAAATATTCCTCTGGGATCTAATGTCGAAGATGATGATACTGACTATGCTTCTCTTGTTAACTTTGTGATGCGGCACACAAAATGTGGAACCTATTGCCTAAGAAAAAGTAAAATAACAAATAAACATGTTTGTCTTAATCACCATATAGCTAGACACATTACAGTATTTGGAAAGATTTTCATTTCACACAGCTTGAATTACATTCCAATTGACTATACATGTAGGCTTGTCGATTCAGATTTCCAAGAGAGATGTCAGATGCTTCTAGGATTGTCGAAGAACCGCCGAACAGTAACATGTAGAGAATTCGTTGGTCGGAGAAATGACAAAAGATGAATTATCACCATTACACATAGACTCAACCAAGGCTCGATAATTAAAGTCTAGTCCCTCAAAAAGAATGGCGACCAGTCTCCACTTCTCAAAGCCATGGTGAGGACACTCAAGCAATAAATCATTAAACCTTTCAAAATAATGAAAAAGTGTCTCTCCATCTTATTGGACAAAAAAATTTATACTTTGACGAATGTTGATGTTCCTATGATATGGAAAGAACTTTTTGAAAAATATTGTTGTGAGTTGGTCCCAAGTGGTGATTGACTGTGGTCTCAGACTATAAAACCATGATTTAGCACTTTCTTTTAACGAAAACGTAAACAAACGAAACTTTAGAGAGTCCTCGGACATATTTTCAAACTGCATAGTCCGACAGATTTGCTCAAACTCTCTTACATGATGATAGGGGTTTTCAGATTCAACCCCTCGAAATATTGGAAGCATTTGTATCATGTTTGCATCCAATTCAAATGGACCATCAGTCTGGGATAAGACAATACATGATAACTGACTTGTCCTTGTGGGATACATGTACTCATGGAGAGTACGGGGCCAACTGATATCATCACCCATTGTCTCAACTTGGACAGGTGTGTCAATAATGGGAAATAGGGTTTGAAGTAGGTAGTCTGGATGAAGACTATCTAGACCATCAGTTTGGTCACAAAAAGAAACAATCTTAGCCTAGCACACATCAAGCATGTTACAACACTCTGACAGCCAATGATTTTTCAAAACAGGGAAGCTAAACTCATATGAACCAAAAGCTAGTTTTCAGAATTATGTACATCGAACACAACAGATTCAGCAGGTACCATGCTTTCGAGTATCATGGATTCATGCACAAAGGTACCAAGGGACTGGTTCAATAAATAGTCATGAAAATAACAATCAGATAACCAAGCAAGACAAGAAGACAATGCTCGTGAGAATTAAAAGGCTATCCCTAGAATTTGTATTACAGCTTTGCGATGCTGCACTTCAGAAAGCAGTAGTACGCAAACCAGGAAATAATGCTTATAGGAATGACAACAAGATCAACGCTAAACGCACACAGGAACGAGTTCTGCTGAGATTAAGGGGGCGCACAACAAAAGAACAGTTCAACACGTATTCCGATAGGTTATTCAACTTTCCAGGATTATGGAAAATGCACTTTCAGGCACCTAGTTTATCGGTGAACATGGTTATCATTCAATACAGAATCATCAAAATTTCAGAGGTTTAACGCTAAACCATGGGGTTACAGTTCAACAGCGATCATGGAAATTATCGGAGATAATAACTTTAAGGTTCGAGAATGATACCGCCAGTATAACTGGGTTTAGGCACTTCCACAGATTGTGTTCCGTTCCCTTTTCTTTTCTCTTTTCTTGTTTCACAGAGAGATATCGCAGGTACCTACTAGCTCAACAGAAACCTTTAGTTCCAAGATTGGAAAGATAAAACGAAGAAAATGTGAATCAATTTTGGCAGTAACAACTAAATTAATTTACAGCATATCTACAGAATGCAACCTATCAAAATGAAAAGAAAAAACAAAAATGCAGGAACGATATTTTACAGGGTGACAGTATAACTGAAGTACGGGCCAACTGATATCATCACCCATTGTCTCAACTTGGACAGGTGTGTCAATAATGGGAAATAGGGTTTGAAGTAGGGTAGTCTGGATGAAGACTATCTATCCATCAGTTTGGTCACAAAAAGAAACAATCTTAGCCTAGCACACATCAAGCATGTTACAACACTCTGACAGCCAATGATTTTTCAAAACAGGGAAGCTAAACTCATATGAACCAAAAGCTAGTTTTCAGAATTATGTACATCGAACACAACAATTCAGCAGGTACCATGCTTCGATATCATGGATCATGCACAAAGGTACCAAGGGACTGGTTCAATAAATAGTCATGAAAATACAATCAGATAACCAAGCAAGACAGGAAGACAATGCTCGTGAGAATTAAAAGGCTATCCCTAGAATTTGTATATACAGCTTTGCGATGCTGCACTTCAGAAAAGCAGTAGTACGCAAACCAGAAATTAATGCTTATAGGAATGACAACAAGATTCAACGCTAAACGCACACAGGAACGAGTTCTGCTGAGATTAAGGGGGCGCACAACAAAAGAACAAGTTCAACACGTATTCCGATAGGTTATTCAACTTTCCAGGATTATGGAAAATGCACTTTCAGGCACCTAGTTTATCGGGTGAACATGGTTTATCATTCAATACAGAATCATCAAAATTTCAGAGGTTTAACGCTAAACCATGGGGTTACAGTTCAACAAGCGATCATGGAAATTATCGGAGATAATAACTTTAAGGTTCGAGAATGATACCGCCAGTATAAACTGGGTTTAGGCACTTCCACAGATTGTGTTCCGTTCCCTTTTCTCCTTTTTCTTGTTTCACAGAGAGATATCGCAGGTACCTACTAGCTCAACAGAAACCTTTAGTTCCAAGAATTGGAAAGATAAAACGAAGAAAATGTAGAATCAATTTTGGCAGTAACAACTAAATTAATTTACAGCATATATCTACAGAATGCAACCTAGCAAAATGAAAAGAAAAAACAAAAATGCAGGAACGTTGATATTTTACAGGGTGACAGTATAAACTGAGAGTACGGGGCCAACTGATATCATCACCCATTGTCTCAACTTGGACAGGTGTGTCAATAATGGGAAATAGGGTTTGAAGTAGGTAGTCTGGATGAAGACTATCTATACCATCAGTTTGGTCACAAAAAGAAACAATCTTAGCCTAGCACACATCAAGCATGTTACAACACTCTGACAGCCAATGATTTTTCAAAACAGGGAAGCTAAACTCATATGAACCAAAAGCTAGTTTTCAGAATTATGTACATCGAACACAACAGATTCAGCAGGTACCATGCTTTCGAGTATCATGGATTCATGCACAAAGGTACCAAGGGACTGGTTCAATAAATAGTCATGAAAATAACAATCAGATAACCAAGCAAGACAGGAAGACAATGCTCGTGAGAATTAAAAGGCTATCCCTAGAATTTGTATATACAGCTTTGCGATGCTGCACTTCAGAAAAGCAGTAGTACGCAAACCAGAAAATTAATGCTTATAGGAATGACAACAAGATTCAACGCTAAACGCACACAGGAACGAGTTCTGCTGAGATTAAGGGGGCGCACAACAAAAGAACAAGTTCAACACGTATTCCGATAGGTTATTCAACTTTCCAGGATTATGGAAAATGCACTTTCAGGCACCTAGTTTATCGGGTGAACATGGTTTATCATTCAATACAGAATCATCAAAATTTCAGAGGTTTAACGCTAAACCATGGGGTTACAGTTCAACAAGCGATCATGGAAATTATCGGAGATAATAACTTTAAGGTTCGAGAATGATACCGCCAGTATAAACTGGGTTTAGGAACTTCCACAGATTGTGTTCCGTTCCCTTTTCTCCTTTTTCTTGTTTCACAGAGAGATATCGCAGGTACCTACTAGATCAACAGAAACCTTTAGTTCCAAGAATTGGAAAGATAAAACGAAGAAAATGTAGAATCAATTTTGGCAGTAACAACTAAATTAATTTACAGCATATATCTACAGAATGCAACCTAGCAAAATGAAAAGAAAAAACAAAAATGCAGGAATGTTGATATTTTACAGGGTGACAGTATAAACTGAGAGTACGGGGCCAACTGATATCATCACCCATTGTCTCAACTTGGACAGGTGTGTCAATAATGGGAAATAGGGTTTGAAGTAGGTGGTCTGGATGAAGACTATCTAGACCATCAGTTTGGTCACAAAAAGAAACAATCTTAGCCTAGCACACATCAAGCATGTTACAACACTCTGACAGCCAATGATTTTTCAAAACAGGGAAGCTAAACTCATATGAACCAAAAGCTAGTTTTCAGAATTATGTACATCGAACACAACATATTCAGCAGGTACCATGCTTTCGAGTATCATGGATTCATGCACAAAGGTACCAAGGGACTGGTTCAATAAATAGTCATGAAAATAACAATCAGATAACCAAGCAAGACAGGAAGACAATGCTCGTGAGAATTAAAAGGATATCCCTAGAATTTGTATATACAGCTTTGCGATGCTGCACTTCAGAAAAGAAGTAGTACGCAAACCAGGAAATTAATGCTTATAGGAATGACAACAAGATTCAACGCTAAACGCACACAGGAACGAGTTCTGCTGAGATTAAGGGGGCGCACAACAAAAGAACAAGTTCAACACGTATTCCGGTAGGTTATTCAACTTTCCAGGATTATGGAAAATGCACTTTCAGGCACCTAGTTTATCGGGTGAACATGGTTTATCATTCAATACAGAATCATCAAAATTTCAGAGGTTTAACGCTAAACCATGGGGTTACAGTTCAACAAGCGATCATGGAAATTATCGGAGATAATAACTTTAAGGTTCGAGAATGATACCGCCAGTATAAACTGGGTTTAGGCACTTCCAAAGATTGTGTTTCGTTCCCTTTTCTCCTTTTTCTTGTTTCACAGAGAGATATCGCAGGTACCTACTAGCTCAACAGAAACCTTTAGTTCCAAGAATTGGAAAGATAAAACGAAGAAAATGTAGAATCAATTTTGGCAGTAACAACTAAATTAATTTACAGCATATATCTACAGAATGCAACCTAGCAAAATGAAAAGAAAAAACAAAAATGCAGGAACGTTGATATTTTACAGGGTGACAGTATAAACTGAGAGTACGGGGCCAACTGATATCATCACCCATTGTCTCAACTTGGACAGGTGTGTCAATAATGGGAAATAGGGTTTGAAGTAGGTAGTCTGGATGAAGACTATCTATACCATCAGTTTGGTCACAAAAAGAAACAATCTTAGCCTAGCACACATCAAGCATGTTACAACACTCTGACAGCCAATGATTTTTCAAAACAGGGAAGCTAAACTCATATGAACCAAAAGCTAGTTTTCAGAATTATGTACATCGAACACAACAGATTCAGCAGGTACCATGCTTTCGAGTATCATGGATTCATGCACAAAGGTACCAAGGGACTGGTTCAATAAATAGTCATGAAAATAACAATCAGATAACCAAGCAAGACAGGAAGACAATGCTCGTGAGAATTAAAAGGCTATCCCTAGAATTTGTATATACAGCTTTGCGATGCTGCACTTCAGAAAAGCAGTAGTACGCAAACCAGGAAATTAATGCTTATAGGAATGACAACAAGATTCAACGCTAAACGGACACAGGAACGAGTTCTGCGGAGATTAAGGGGGCGCACAACAAAAGAACAAGTTCAACACGTATTCCGATAGGTTATTCAACTTTCCAGGATTATGGAAAATGCACTTTCAGGCACCTAGTTTATCGGGTGAACATGGTTTATCATTCAATATAGAATCATCAAAATTTCAGAGGTTTAACGCTAAACCATGGGGTTACAGTTCAACAAGCGATCATGGAAATTATCGGAGATAATAACTTTAAGGTTCGAGAATGATACCGCCAGTATAAACTGGGTTTAGGCACTTCCACAGATTGTGTTCCGTTCCCTTTTCTCCTTTTTCTTGTTTCACAGAGAGATATCGCAGGTACCTACTAGCTCAACAGAAACCTTTAGTTCCAAGAATTGGAAAGATAAAACGAAGAAAATGTAGAATCAATTTTGGCAGTAACAACTAAATTAATTTACAGCATATATCTACAGAATGCAACCTAGCAAAATGAAAAGAAAAAACAAAAATGCAGGAACGTTGATATTTTACAGGGTGACAGTAATATGAGCTACTTTAAACTAATATGGGATTATGTAAGTGGTAAATGAATGCAAAATACAGCTAATACTAACAACAAGATGCCGAGTATATAACAGATGAGCTAAAAACTAAGTTATAATATAAAAACCGGAAATCAATGATGCAAATTAAACTAACTAAAATAACAAAAATAAAAAAATGCAGAAATGGTGTGACCGAAACACTAAAACTAACACTAACAGATGGATGAACGACTAATGACTTACAACTAGAACTGGCAAACAAGCCGAAACCCGCGGATTAACCCGTGCCCGGCCCGTGAAAACCCGAACCCGGATTGGCTGGGTTATAAACAAGCCGGGTTCGGGTAAGAGAATTGGTGGCTTGTGGGAAAACGGGTTAACCCGTGCCCGACCCGTAAACCCGCGGGTAAACCTGTTAACCCGTGTATAATAATAATTAATAAATTACATTTCATTATCGCCGTTGGATTATCTAGGGTTAATCATATCCCTACGTTTAAGGTATAAAAACATCAAAAATCCGAGATATCTTTTCATTTCTTCTTCCTCTTTCTTTTCTTTCTTCTCCCCATATTATCTTCTTCTGCGGCTGCGCCTCCTCACCACCTCCATCATTTCTTCGGCTGTTGATTAAGTATCAGCTGTTGTTGCTATATTTCTTTTCTTGTTGGTCGAATTAATTGATAAGAAGAGAATATTTCTTTTGTCCTTTCTCGTGTGTTGCTGAAGAAAAGATGCGAATGATTCAATGATTCACTGGATATAAATCTAGTGACTGTAATTGAAGTTTAGATGGGTTTGTTGCTGGTGGTATTTGGTTACTTAAAATCAGAAAATAATCCATAAATTGAGAAGAAGGTGAAGAAGAGGAAACATGCAGTGAAGAACACAAAGAGAGCTACTATAAAGGTTAAGAATGAAGAGCCAGAAATTGAAGAAGAAGAAGAAGTTCCCGTAATCCTGTTAGATCGGTAGTTTGATTTGGGGATTTGGTTTGCTTATTGTTTAGGGGTTTGATTAGTTTTCGAGGATTTGATCTGATTCATTTGATTTAATGCGTTGTTGCAGTTAATTGAGATTTGAGAAGATAAAAGAAGAGAATGTTAAAAGGGTATGCCCTAATTTTGACCCCTCTTTTTCAATTTTAGTTTCAAATTGATTTTTTTTCTAGGTTTTGATTTTTGTTGTGGTTTTTGTTGTCAGAAAAAAAAAGGGTGCTAAAGAGTAAGTTTCTCAAGGTTTCAATTTTTGCAAATCACTGATTCACTGTCTATTTCTGTTCAATTTTGGTGAATTTTTTTTGAATTTTGTTGTTGGTGAATTGAAGGGAGGAATTGGAAGAGATTGTGATTGTATTGTAGAAAGAAAAAACAGGGAAGAAAGAGTTGGTCTTGGATCTATGAATGAAATGAAAGTGGAATGTTGTTGAAGTTGGGGATTAGATGAATGATTAGAAAGCCCCATTGTTGTCTTCCTTTAAAACTAAGATTTAATTTCGCTTCTGGAGTAAACTAGGTTTACTGTTTTAGATGTTGCAATTGCAAAAAGATGTAATCTGTACTCATTTTATTTTTAATTAAAATTGAGCTTTAATTTTGATTTTAACTAAACAAGCCGGGTAACCCATGAACCCGCAAGCTTTACCCGTTACGGGCGCGGGTTGAAGAAATGACCACCCGTGAAGAATATCGACCCGCAGGTTTTGGCCCGTGTTAACCCGAACCCGTGTAACCCGTAACAAGCCAGCCCCGGCCCGCCCGTTTGCCAGCTCTACTTACAACTAACAAATTAAGATTAACTAGACTCGACTTACAGAAATAATTCAAGACAATGGAGCAGGAAAACCAACAGGAAGAAAATTAAAAACATTAAGTTGATAATAACAGAAAGACTAGGTTGGAAAGAGACTACAGATAGTCCTAAACTGAAACTCAGTTATGGTAACACAGTACACAGAAACAACATTTTTTTATTTGCGCATCTTTTTCCACTCAGGGGATGAAACAATATATTACTTAAAACTGAAAAACTATGGAATGCAATGCTAGAGAGCTTTAGATGGAACAAGATGATGCAAAAGTATATAAACAGATGAATTGATACTGAGTTACACTACAATAGCAGGAAAGCAACAACATAAACATATATGTACAAACTGCAACTAAGAATCGTGAAAGTGTAACTGAAATTCAACCACACCGCTACCGAGTCCCCGGCAGCGGCGCCAAAAAAACTTGGTAGGCTTGGAAAGATACCTACAATTATATTGCAAGTGCACAGTGTCACAATGCAACACAGGGAAAGCACAGGTCGATCCACATGGACAAGGTGGGTGTAGATTTGAAGCTATGGTCTTACAAAAAATGATTTATAACAAGAGTAACACAAAGGTGGGTGTTTGCGTCGATACGACAAGATAAGTTTATGTAACAAAAATTAGAAAACAAAAGTCCAAATAAAAGGGAACTAGGGCAGTTAAATCCACCACCTAATCTATGCTAATCTATTTCAGTTCAAGTTATGTTCTTGTCCCTTTTCAATGGACACCGGTGAAGGTTCAAGCCTGCCGTTTAATCCACGGTAATCTCAGGTTGGATAGCTTAATGTCAACTAAGGTATTAATCTCTAGCATTAGTTGTCTGATTAAAGCACAACTAATCACAGACCAATTGATTCAATTAAGCATAAGTTGGAGCAACAATTACACAATTTCTAACAACCTAGGATGCAAAACATATTAAGTGAAAGATACGTAAATAGCAGCTCTAGATTAAACCAATCCTTACTCAATGAAACACAACAAGAATAACATTGAAAACATGAATAATCTAGAAGTAAATTAAGGGTTTCATCTTTTTCCCTAGCAAAGATGTTTAGAACATAATACATAACGAAATTAAACCCTAAGTTATTACTGCATGTTGCACCGGCTAGTCCGGGCTTGAGTTCTGATACAAAATCTCATCCCTATTTATACAAGACCTCTCCCAATAATCAAATCTCATAATGACAGCTAAAATATATTTAAAATTAGGGCTGAAATGTTTGACCACTTCCAACAACTCACCAACTGATGTAGATATGAAATTGAGACAATCACTGTTCGTTGCTGACGCCGATTGCTGATAGTACATCACTCTTCTTCACTTGTGTTTTCAATTCAAGCCACCCTAGAAACTGATAGATCATTATTAATTAGGGATAATGTGAAATGGGTGTAGGTCGGTGGCAGAGAAAGTGTGATTAACAACAGAAAAGACATTTACAGAAGGATTTGATATGCGGAGCAAAATGAGGGGGACAAGAAAATATTGGTTTTGAATTTCTGTAGAGAAGGGAACATAGTTTCTCGTGAAGGATATGGGATTTGGGAAGGTAATAGAATGGTTGATCAGGTGTAAAGCATGAATACCCTGATTTTGGTATATGAGAGTGAAATTTGGACTCGGTTTATATGCACTTGAACTTAGGCCCACTGAGTTATTTGACTCCCATTGTTTTGGGGCAACAGAACTTTAATCCCTTACCGCGCATGCCTTCTTATGCCCATCATTATCGGGCAACACCCACTTTGCTCCATGTTTATGCCGATTTCATCGTATTCAGTCTCCTGCCATATACAAAAGAATAATTGGTAAGGTTACTAATATGAATTTACTTCAGAGTACTTAGAGAAGAAGATGTATAAATTTGCACAAAAACATGGATATAATGCACATGAGGTGTGATAAAAGACAACAAAATGATCTAGAAATATGCATTATTAGGCACTGATCACACCCCCAAACCTGAATTCTTCTCGTCCACGAGCAAAACAAAAGCTAAGAAGAGTTGTAGGACAAAATATAAGCTCAGATTCCATGAAAGTGATACCTACAATTCAATTTTAGCTCACAGCAATTGGATATGTCAATCTAGCTTTCAAAGGCACAATTCTAGCACTGAAACAACTAAGGACATGTGATAAGAGTGTAAAGTGTATCTACACATGTAGAGAATGATCAGAAGTTATGACTGCCAATTGCTAAAAGATAGTTTTTAGGCTAAGAACTGAATTCAAAGCCAAGCTAGTTGTCCAGCTTTACGAGAATTGTGAATGTTCACCTAAGAGTTGGTGATATTTCAGCTTACCCGCGTTGTACATCGATGTCTACACCCTCGTTGCATCTTACAAGACTATTTACAACACAAAACAAAAAAGGGCTTTGACTATAATATGTACATTGAATACTCTCATTTTGACACAAGAGAGACACTTAAGCATTTTTTTTTAGATAACTGAATTTTCTTTTCTTTCTGAATTTTCATTCTCAACTGATTTTTCACTGATTTTTGAAGAACTTTCATTCTCAACTCATTTTTCACTGATTTTGGAAGAACGATATTTACAAACACAAGATGACCCAACAACTTTACATAAAGATAGAACAATACATTACATGACACTTTTAGCAAGAGGTATCCCTTTTCGATGCACCTGGTCAAATCCAATGGTTGTTTTTCTTAACATATCCTCCAACTTCTATCCCAGCCAACCAAAGAACAAGCTAGTCAAGTCTCATTCAATATTCTAGATGATTGACAGCCTACTTAACCAATAAAACACCTGCCCGAGGCCATACATGTATTGGTAGATCGTGCATGTGCAAGTTTCTTATCAACATGTGAATTGTGCTAAAATCAGGGGTGCCTCATCATCTAGACTAATAATCCTAGATATCATATACGCACAGGTATCACAATTCAAGGTAAATGAGCTCCATTTTTCATTTTTTCATTTTTCATTTCATATAGAAGAGTTAAGTTTCAAAGAAAATGTAGCACAGTGATAGTCAATGGCATCTACTCTCTACCCCCAAACCTAAACTAAACATTGTCCTCAATGTTTCTAATGATAAACGGAATATAACTGTAACATACCAGGAGAAACATGATGAGTTTGAGAATAAGGAAAGAGATTACCAGATTTGACGTTAGAAAGAACCAAACTCCATTATTTACTACTAGAATCCAACATTTTTCAGCTGAGATCACATTGGATTAGCATAATATATACAAAAGAAACATAAGATTCAACTGAAATATTACCTACTGGATTATATACAAGAAAACTTAACCATACACATACAACCTAAAGAGTTGAGGATCAACCCAAAAGAAGACATGCAGAGACATCAACAGCCTTACACATATATAACAGGAGAGCGCAAGTAAGGCTGCATATGTAAACGAGTACCCCCAAACCTAAAGTTGACAACAGATGTGTTTTTGAGCAAAAAATCTTGCAATCTTAGGGGTTCTGCATGCACAAGATCTAATTCAAAATGGACTTTGTTAGGGACGGGCAGAGACAAACATTCCAACCGTGGCTCCTCAAATGTATTATATTTAGATTCAAAATAGTCCAAGAGGACTTGGGAGGCACATAGTTCCAATCCTAGATTAGGAACTCTCAGAAAAGTTGGTTTTACAATATCTTTACATGCAAAATCTAGGTTGGGTGGAAGAGTCTCAGTTTGTGACATGGGCAGGGAGCTAGATACGTCTAAGTTATAATCATGATTAAGCTCAAAAGTGTCACTACGCATCCTAGTATTTTCCCATCCAGAAACAAGTTGTGCTTTCTTATGCTCAAAGTCATTGAACAAATTATCAAACCCCAATTCAGTATTATCATCATCCAAAACTTTAGTTTCATGCATAGGCAGATCATAAGAAACATCATGTTGTGACCTAGGCCGAGAATCAGACACATCAAATATATTTTCATGCATACTAACATTAGTGCCGACAGAAGATTCAATATTTCCTAAATCAGGCACAAGTTTTCTGTCATGCTTTCTTTTACCGAATTATTGCACAAGTCCCAGCTCAACATCATTGCGATGAATATCAACATTAGAAGGGATATTATCAATAAATATCTCTACATTATGGTTTAGCATTTCAGACTTACAACACTCTGAAATTTCATTTTCAGAATTAATGACCTCCTCTAACATTATATCATCATCATCATCATCATCACAAATACATGAAAATCCTACTTTGTCAAAACCATTAGTGTTTTCCGCCCATACATCTGCCTCTAAAATAGGTGAATATGGATTGACATTTTCAGCAATAGGGTATGAAACACTATATTCAGAATTAAGCTCATTGGTAAAAACAAACATTTCAAATTTATAGTCCACATGCTCGTCACTTCTTTCATTTTCATTTGGTACAGTGACAACTTGACTCACTGCAGGTTGCAAACCTTGCGTAGGGTCATCAATACATGAGATATTCAGATTGTTTCTTCTTCCTAGTTCACAAGTTAATGAGTATGGGTTATTATCATTCATTTGATGGGAAGTATTGGCACAATGCAATTTAGACTGCTTAATGGCATGCAATTCAGAGCAGTTCTCAATCAAATGGCCTAAGCTATCACACGAGATACTAAAAGAGAATTCCGTCTGGATACATAACTTGGGTGCATCAGAATTTTCATTTGTGCACCTTTCTAGAGCTTCAACTCTCCTAATTAAGAATTCTATATTTGCATTAGAGTCAAAATCAACATCTGACTCATGGAGATCACCCATATCATGTGACATTGTCCTAGTTTCCCTATAGGATTCCCACTGATGGGTTTTCTCTACAACTTCAGCTAGAAATGACCATGCATCGTCCACAATTTTATCAATGAACTCACCATTACACATAGACTCAACCAAGGCTTGAGACTTAAAGTTTAGTCCCTCATAAAGAATGGCGACCAGTCTCCACTTCTCAAAGCCATGGTGAGGACACTCAAGCAACAAATCATTAAACGATTCAAAATAATGAAAAAGTGTCTCTCCATCTAACTGGAAAAAAAATTTTATACTTTGACGAATGTTGATGGTCCTATGATATGGAAATAACTTTTTGAAAAATATTGTTGTGAGTTGGTCCCAAGTGGTGATTGACTGTGGTCTCAGACTGTAAAACCATGATTTAGCACTTTCTTTTAACGAAAACGTAAACAAACGCAACTTTAGAGAGTCCTCGGAAATATTTTCAAACTGCATAGTCCGACAGATTTGCTCAAACTCTCTTACATGATAATAGGGGTTTTCAGATTCAACCCCTCGAAATATTGGAAGCATTTGTATCATGTTTGCAGCCAATTCAAATGGACCATCAGTCTGGGATAACACAATACATGATAACTGACTTGTCCTTGTGGGATACATGTACAGTACTCATGGAGAGTACGGGGCCAACTGATATCATCACCCATTGTCTCAACTTGGACAGGTGTGTCAATAATGGGAAATAAGGTTTGAAGTAGGCAGTCTGGATGAAGACTATCTAGACCATCAGTTTGGTCACAAAAAGCAACAATCTTAGCCTAGCACACATCAAGCATGTTACAACACTCTGACAGCCAACGATTTTTCAAAACAGAGAAGCTAAACTCATATGAACCAAAAGCTAGTTTTCAGAATTATGCACACCGAACACAACAGATTCAGCAGGTACCATGCTTTCAAGTATCATGGATTCATGCACAAAGGTACCAAGGAGACTGGTTCAACAGATAGTCATGAAAATAACAATCAGATAACCAAGCAATACAGGAAGACAATGCTCGTGAGAATTAAAAGGCTAGCCCTAGAATTTGTATATACAGCTTTGCAATGTTGCACTTCAGACAAGCAGTAGTACACAAACCAGTAAAGTAATGCTTATAGGAATGACAACAAGATTCAGGGTTAAACGCACACAGGCACGAGTTCTGCTAAGATTAAGGGGGCGCACAACAAAATGACAAGTTCAACACGTATTCCGACAGGTTATTCAACTTTCCAGGATTATGGAAAATGCACTTTCAGGCACCTCGTTTATCGGGTGAACATGGTTTATCATTCAATACAAAATCATCAAAAAGTTCAGAGGTTTAACGCTAAACCATGGGGTTACAGTTCAACAAGCCATCATGGAAATTATTGGAGATAA
Source organism: Papaver somniferum (assembly GCF_003573695.1). Lineage (NCBI taxonomy): Eukaryota > Viridiplantae > Streptophyta > Magnoliopsida > Ranunculales > Papaveraceae > Papaver > Papaver somniferum. The sequence continues at coordinate 2,009,446 of NC_039367.1, forward strand.
TAACTTTAAGGTTCGAGAATGATACCGCCAGTATAAACTGGTTTTAGGCACTTCCACAGATTGTGTTCCGTTCCCTTTTCTCCTTTTCCTTGTTTCACAGAGAGATATCGCAGGTACCTACTAGCTCAACAGAAACTTTTAGTTCCGAGAATTGAAAAGATAAAACGAAGAAAAGGTAGAATCAATTTTGGCAGTAACAACTAAATTAATTTACAGCATATATCTACAGAATGCAACCTAGCAAAATGAAAAGAAAAAACAAAAATGCAGGAACGCTGATATTTTACAGGTTGACGATAATATGATCTACTTTAAATTAATACGGGATTATGCAAGTGGTAACTGAATGCAAAATACAGCTAATAATAACAACAAGATGCCGAGTATATAACAGATGAACTAACTACTGAGTTATACTATAACAACTGAAAATGAATGATGCAAAGTAAACTAACTAAAATAACAAAAATGAAAAGATGCAGAAATGGTGTGACTGAAACACTAAAACTAACACTAACAGATGGATGAACGACTAATGACTTACAGCTAACAAATTAAGATACTTAAATTTAATATATACAACTACAGACAAATTCAAGTGGAAAAAGAAAACAAAAGATATGCAAACGTTTAAAAGCTACAGATTTGAAAAGGCACTAGAACTAAGTTAAGCCAAAAGTACTGGACAAAAGAAAAACTGAGCAATTATATAATCTAACTAGAAATCAGAAAGACTAGACTAACAAAAATTAAAAGAGACAAAGAGGGATGCAACTTATGACGACAAGCTACGTACTAAATTAAACAAAAATGGTGAAAGATATTTGAACAACTATTTTCAACAAAAAAAAATGGACAAGATGGAACAATTTTTTATTTTTTTTTATAAGCAGGATGGAACTATTTAAGTAAACACAAAAAGAGAAATGACTGAGAGCCAAATCTTGTAAATGATTAGATCTATATTACTCCAAAAATAAAAGAACCAAAGAACTAAACTTACTAATATGAAATGATATATTACAGAGATGCAAATGGGACGAGCAGTTATTATGCAAATAGGACTATGCACTATCACTAATGGACACTAACGTTTGAATCCAGATAGAAACTAAATGCAATAAGACAAAATACAACTTCCTGTGGAGACGAACTAAACAGACTAAAAGAAAATATCAAATGATTTATGGGATGAAATACTACAGATGACAACGAGTCAGAATGTCTTAAACTTAATATAAGCAGCTATAGACAAGATGCTACCGAAAAAAAAGAAATGAGATGCAAATGTTTAAAAGCTATAGTGGGCTAATCTAAGTTACAATAAGAAAAGTAGGAAGACAGAATTTATTTATTTATTTATTATTATTTTTATTTATTTTTTGAGAAACAGAAGAAGACATAACGGTAACAAGTAAATAATCAAAACTAAAAACTAGTAAAGCTAAACTCAAAATATTCGACCTACTGACAACTAACGCAATCTAAGTTATGCTAATGACAGAAACTAGCATGACACTTTTAAACGAAAATCCTAGATGGCTAACCTATTGATGATATATTATTACAGACTGAGAAAGTTAAAAACGATTGAGGACTGGACTACAGGACTCGACTAGATACACATGAAATTGACCGAAACTAGACTCGACTTGTAGAAATAATTCAAGACAATGGAGCAGGAAAACCAACTGGAAGAAAATTAAAAAGATTAAATTGATAATAACATAAAGACTAGGTTGGAAGGAGACTACAGATTGTCCTAAACTGAAACTCAGTTATGGTAACACAGTACACAGAAACAACATATTTTTTTTATTTGCCCAGCTCTTTCCACTCAGGGGATGAAACAATATATTACTTAAAACTGAAAAACTAGGGAATGCAATGCTAGAGAGCTTTAGATGGAACAAGATGATGCAAAAGTATATAAACAGATGAATTGATACTGAGTTACACTACAATAACAGGAAAGCTATATGTACAAACTACAACTAAGAATCAGTGAAAGTGCAACTGAAATTCAACCACACCGCTACCGAGTCCCCGGCAGCGGCGCCAAAAAAACTTGGTAGGATTGGAAAGATACCTATAATTATACTGCAAGTGCAAAATATCACAATGCAACACAAGGCAACCACAGGTCGATTCACAGTGACAAGGTGGGTGTAGATTTGAAGTTATGGTCTTACAAAAACTGATTTAAAACAAGAGTAACACAAAGGTGGGGATTTGCGTCGATACGACAAGATAAGTTTATGTAACAAAAATTAGAAAACAAAAGTGCAAATAAAAGGGAACTGGGGCAGTTAAATCCACCACCTAATCTATGCTAATCTATTTCAGTTCAAGTTATGTTCTTGTCCTTTTTCAATGGACACCGGTGAAGGTTCAAGCCTGCCGTTTAATCCAGGGTAATCTCAGGTTGGATAGGTTAATGTCAACTAAGATATTAATCTCTAGCATTAGTTGTCTGATTAAAGAACAACTAATCACATACCAATTGATTCAATTAAGCATAAGTTGGAGCAACAATTACACAATTTCTAACAACCTAGGATGCAAAACATACTAAGTGAAAGATATGTAAATAGCAGCTCTAGATTAAACCAATCCTTACTCAATGAAACAAAACAAGAACAACATTGAAAACATGAATAATCTAGCAGTAAATTAAGGGATTCATCTTTTTCCCTAGCAAAGATGTTTAGAACATAATACAAAACGAAATTAAACCCTAATTTACTATTGCATGTTGCACCGGCTAGTCCGGGCTTGAGTTTTGATACAAAATCTCATCCCTATTTATACAAGACCTCTCTCAATAATCAAATCTCATACTAACAGCTAAAATATATTTAAAATTAGGGCTGAAATGTTTGACCACTTCCAACAACTCACCAACTGATGTAGACATGAAATTGAGACAATCATTGTTCGTTGCTAACGCCGATTGTTGATAGTACATCACTCTTCTTCACTTGTGTTTTCAATTCAATCCACCCTAAAAACTGATAGATCATTATTAATTAGTTCTAGTGTGAAATGGGTGTAGGTCGGTGGCAGAGAAAGTGTGATTAACAACAGAGAAGACATTTACAGAAGAATTTGATATGCCGAGCAAAATGAGGGGGACATGAAAAGATTGGTCTTGAATTTCTGGAGAGAAGGGCACAGAGTTTTTCGTGAAGGATATGGGATTTGGGAAGGTAATAGAATGGTTGATCAGGTGTAAAGCATGAATACCCTGATTTTGGTATATGAGAGTGAAATTTGGACTCGGTTTATATGCACTTGAACTTAGGCCCACTGAGTTATTTGACTCCCATTGTTTTGAGGCAACAAAACTTTAATCCCTTGACGCGCATGCCTTCTTATGCCCGTCATTGTCGTGCAACACCCACTTTGCTCCATGTTTATGTCGATTCCATTGTATTCAGTCTCCTGCCATATACAAAATGAATAATTGGTAAGATTACTAATATAAATTTACTTCAGAGTACTTAGATAAGCATATGTATAAATTTGCACAAAAACATGGAGATAATGCACATGAGGTGTGATAAAAGACAACAAAATGATCTAGAAATATGCATTATTAGGCACTGATCAACGAAAAGGGGATTCTCTGACATGGTCAGAATGTTATGCCGAACTTCGTCGTGCCAATGAAAATGAGGATGGGGAACTTGCCATGGTTGAGGATGAACGCGAGGAAGAAATGGATTCAGGAGATAACACGCTAGAGGAGGAATGGATGGTCGCATCAAGAATGGTACCCAATTTTGGTCCAGTAATCGATAGTGAGCTTGGATTAAGGTCGATTGACAAGAACCATGATTGGGAAGAAGGATTTCGTAGTTTTCCTTTGACATAGGAGGACATAGCTTTCACCAGCAGATTAGGAGAAGCAGTACATGAGGTACATTCAAGCACTGGTGCAGATACTTGTCTTACTGTTTTGTCTGATCAACAAAAGGCGGCTCTAAATCTGGTTCATAAATCTCTCAATGACGGTTTAAGCATCCGTTTGATTGTCAGTGGAGGAGCTGGAACGGGAAAATCAACACTTATTAACACCATTGTTGGTTCAACGAGAGAGATGTTCGGGAACGATAAAGCTGTTAGGATTATGGCTCCCACTGGTGTAACTGTTTTTAACATTGGTGGTTCCACTATTCACCATGAACTTGCCATAACGACGGATAGGAATCAGTCATACAAGAAGTTGGAGACGCAACGATGCGGTCTTATGCAGGTAACTTATATTTCCAGTTTTGTCTAGCACCAGGATATATAAACAATGAACAATTAAACTATAGATATTTCTATAACTTAGGGTGATATAACTTAGGTTGCACCAGGACAATCAATCTAATTCACTTTTGTCGAGATCATATAACTTAGGTTGTTACACCAGGGCACAACTATTAGAAGCACCAGGACGTGACCATTTGTTATCTTTTTTTAATAGGTTGACTTCAGTGGTACAAAGTTGATAATTATAGATGAGTACAGTATGATTGGAAAAAGAATGCTCAGAAACATTGATCTTCGATGTAGAGATATTTTTGCAACTGATGAGCCGTTTGGAAATGTTTCGATTATGCTTGTTGGCGACATCGGACAGCTTCCACCAGTGTTTGATTCTTCGTTATATGCTCAAGGCGGGTGAGACCGAGACTTGGAACTGACAGAATATGCTGCATACTATGTGTTTGAGAATTGTGTCCATCTTAAAGAAGTCTTCCGACAATCAGGAATTGAAGAACAACAATTTAGAGAAGCATTGTTATATTGAGTGATGGTAAATCTATTATAGAAGATTGGGAGTTGTTCAAAAGTAGAGAGTACATGAAGCTCACAGTTCAAGTGAAAGATCACTTTAAGAATGCAATTCGTTTATTTCCTAAAAAGGAGGACGTTGTTGCCTACAACTATGAACAACTTGAAAATCTTGGGTATCCTGTTGCTCGTGTTATGTCAAGTAATAATTATCAAACGGCTGAGTATGCGAGTACCGATGATGCTAAAAGGTTGGAGAAAATAGTCTTGTTGTCTAAGGAATCAAGGGTAATGTTCGACAGGAACCGTTGTGGATGTTGTGTATCAAAACGGCAAGAAACCACCCACTCATATACCCATTGCTGTTATGGTAAGGTTCGACAAGTACACCGGTCCACAGTTATACGAAGAACCGAATGTAAATGTGATTCTGATTGTTCCCGCCATTACAAACTGGATATCTTCTTCGGGGGTAACATGTCAGCGTAAACAGTTTCCCCTCATCTTGTGTTGGCAATCATGGCGCATAAAATCCAAGGAATAACACTTGATCATGCCGTGGTAGATATAGGATCAAAGGAGAGTATTGGTTTAACATTTGTGGCATTGTCGTGTACAAGAAGACTTTCGGATCTTTCATTTCACCCCATGTTCAGTTTTGAAAGAATAACTAAAATTGGTGAATGCAAGGCACTTCCAGAAAGGCGTCGAGAAGAGGAACGATTGTAAGAATTATCGCAACACTGTAGAGTGTAAGGTTTGTACATTTTTTGCCGGATTCCGGTGATAAATAATGAACAAATATTATTTAGTTTTGCGGTGATAAATATTATCACAACACTGTAGAGTGTAAGGTTTGTACGTTTTTGGCCGGATTCCGATAATAAATATTATTTTATTAAAATTTAGTTTTGCGTCAATATTTTCCGTGGGCTTCCCGCCGTGACAACGGCAAGAGATCGATTAGTTAAACAGCAATGTTGTCCTGTAATCTTTCATATGAGAATCTTTTTTTAGATCAATTGTTTATAAAAGATAGGCGTGTGATTTGTGTGGTCCCACATCTCACCGTAAGATTATGACGTGTTGGACAGGTGTCGTGAAAACAGCGGGGATAACATGGTAGCACGTGGCTTACACGTGCTCCGAGTTTTCTTCTAGTCCGTCGGATTATTCGCATTCTTGGAAGGATCTAAATGGAAATGGGTATTTCTGTCTTTTCACTGCAAGTGCGAGCTCACACATGTCCATTTAACTGCTACTTCTAACAGTGGGGCAGTTTCCAACTTTTTTTAATGTTGAGGTAGTTGTCCAACATTGCATCCCATATTGGGATATTTTCCCAATTTAAACCTCTACGAATTTCAGCTGATCAACTAAGATTTCTCGGTATTATATAAAAATCATCAAATGTTTTAACCCACTATAGTAACAGACCAAATTACCTGGATATCGACATTTTGTTCCATCCAGTCTCCATAAGCGCAATTAAAGATTATGGCTTCTTGAAGTCACCATGGATTCTTAATTAAATAAGAAATGCATCAGTTCCTTGTTATCAGCCTCAATTAGGGAACAACCAGTTTCTTTCTTTGCTCCTCTATCTTCCATCAACTTCCTTACATTCTGTGCACCTTCGCGTTGACCTTCTGATGCATATATATTTGACAGCAACACATAATCCCCACTTTGATCATGTCTCAGTGCCAGAAACCACTCTTTTGCACGTTTACCCAGCTTAGCATTACCATGTATTCTACAAGCACCGAGCAAAGTCCTCCAAATTATAGGGGTTGGTACAATTTCCATCGACTCTGCAAGCTCAAATGCTTCTTCAAGTAGCCCTGCTCGTCCTAACATGTCTACAATACAACCAAAGTGGTAATGCTGTTGTCTTTGAAGCTGTTGCAGGTGGCAATATTGCTGTGTACGTAGCAGAAATTCATGCTGTCATTTAGGCTTTGTAATGGGTCAGAGTCGCAGGTGTTTATGCAACATTTTGATTCAGTCTGATTCAAGCTGAATGTCATTTAAAGGACAATAGCTCGGCTGAAATTTGCTCATAGTTTCCGCGGGACAAACTTCTCAGCTTGACTGATTGGCAAAAAGAGGTGCAGGCTTAGCTCGAAGTCGCTACAATAATTTTTTTTTCGGAAAATGGGTTATTTGTCCAAATATTTTTAAAACACGGTTCAAATGGACGAGAAAAAATTAATAGGGGTGAAATGGACACCAAAAAAATACTCTCTGTGTTTCACAAAGACAGTCCGCTTTGACTTTCTCAAAATACTAAGGAGACCATACTATTTTACTTGACTACCCTTAGTTATTTGCCTAATAGCAATAAAGACTATCCAAAATTATTGTGAGAATTATAAATACGAAATATAAAAGGAAAATTTAAAAGATATCGAATTTATGAAGTATAAACTTTATAAGGAATTTAATTTTTAGAGTTAAAGTATATTTTCTTAAAAGGAATGAAGGATATATTTGTTTCCTCAATTATACTAATTTATTTAATATTTTACATTGGATCACGTTAAAAATGGATTTATGATTATAAAGAACTCAAGGGTATATTAGAGAGTTCATTGAAAAAGTATGACTATAAACATAAGTTAGACACAATTTTGAAACTGACGAAAAAGGAATAGAGGACGGTCTTTCAGAAATAGAGGGAGTAGCAAGGATGAAACTGGATTCATCCTAACTTAAACTTAAAAAATAGCGAGGATAAAACTGGATGCATCCTGTGTAAATTAAAAATAAGAAAAAGTATTTGAAAATGGACATGATGAAACTATTTACATCCTGAATATTTTTACATTTTGTCCATTTAAATAATATCAAAATCTAAATGTTTTTTCCACCTGTTGATTTTGGTCTTTTTAACCAATTTTGTGTTTTTTTTCCTTTTTAGCTTTTTCCCTTACGTGAAATTTTTAGCCTCGGGTTCTTCTTAATTGATTATTGTTAGCCTCCAGTTCTCCTAGTTGAGAACCGTCTTTTGTAAGTGATTGCCTTTTGAGTAAATTTTTTTTCTTTGATGGAACATTTTGTGTAATTTTACAATTCCCCAGTGCACTGGTTCTACTACATGTGAAACTGTAAACTTCATGTCATCTACCATCCTTAAACTGTAAGCCTAACAACAGCAGCAAAAACAACAACTACCACGCATTTGTCCCAATCAAGTTGGCGTAGGCCAAAATAAGATACATAACAAAATATTGCCCCCACACAGTTTACAAGACTGGCGCTCTACCACTGAGCTATAAGGGTTGTTGCTAAACGGAAATCTGGTTAATTCAAGAAGCAACCAGCTGAACGCACAAGAGAAGAGAGTAAAAACTAAAGAGGGTTCGAGAATTTGGAGGAAAAAAAAAAGGAAAAGAGTTGAAATGCCCCAATTTGGGGTATCTTTTGTGAAAATGTCCCAGACTTTCAACAAAAAGTTAAAATGTCCTAATCCGTTGGTTTTTCCATCCAAGCTGGTTAAATGGTCAAGTTTACACACATGTGAACTCTCACATGTGAAGAAAAGTCATTTTTAACCCTTTTTTAATTGATATTTTCTTTCTTATAAAATAACAAACCCTTAATATTGCGACACGTGTCATATTTTCGTCACCACCACCACCTCAACCATCACCACCACCACGACCGCCGCCACCACCACCACGACCGCCACCTCCACCACTACCGCCTCCACCACCACACCGCCGCCGCCTCCACCACCACCGTCGTTGCCTCCTCCACCACCACCACCTGCTCCGCCACAACCGCCACCACCATCACCACCACCTTCGCCACAACCACAACCACACCACCGCCGCCAACGCCAGCACCACCACCTCCACCACCTCCACCACCATCACCTCTGCCACCTCCACCACCATCACCTCCACCACCACCACCGTAACCACCACCGCAACCACCACCCCTGAACCCTAAAACCATGAACCTGAAACCCTTAACCCTAACATTGAACCCTAAAACCCTTAACCCTGAAGGGTTATTATTGTCTTTATTTCACATGTGTGTCACTCACTACTTAACTGGATTGGATGGAAAAGTTAACGGATTGGGGCATTTTAACTTTTTTTTTTTAAATCTTGGGATTTCCACAACCATGCCTTCCAAATTGGGGCATTTTAGCTATTTTTCCCAAAAACAAAAAAAATGGACGATACGGAGGAGGTGTGCAAGGCCAAATGAGTGAGGAATTAGATTGTACTGTCAGTTTTGCAAAACCGATAATTCATTTTGGTATCAGATTCCTTTTAGACTTTGAAGCATTGTTCGATTATCAGTTTACACACTCCAAGTATGTAATATAACTAGTTTCAATTTAAAATTCACCATGTACACAAGGAGAATCCCTAAATCTTGGGAAAGTATGGGAGTGCTGCAGAGTATGATTATTTCAAGTGGAATATTAACTATTTTCTTTTAGATTTCAGTGCTTCCAATTATGTTAGAACTATGAGTTGTCTCGTATTTTATTCAAGTTATGACTCTTGCAGTTGGCTATTGTTTAGCATGTGGAAATGGTTTATCCTCTGTATACTTGTATAATTTCTGTGTCAATTAGGGGCTTGTAAAGTCAGTTTTGCACAACCGACAGTTCATTTTTGTATTAGATTCCTGCCAGAGTTTGAAGCGTTTTGTCTCTGTCCCCTGTGTATGCCCTACTAGAGTTCAATTTAGCTTCAATAAATTTTTTTATTAGCAAACCAACAATTCAACACATACATTTTTACAACTTAATGAAGTTTTGTATGTGTTAGGATTGGGAAATTTTCCTACTTAATCCATCTTACCTATATACTTTATGTCTATCTTTCCAATGCCCGTCAGAGTGGAGAAAAAGCTCAACCAAATTATGAGATACTTCTTGTGGGACTCCCCAGCAGATGCAAGGAAAATCTATTGGGTAGCATGGGAGAGAATTTGTTTACCAAAGCATAAAGGAGTATTGGGCATTAGAAATTTAAAGCTCACAAACAAAGCACTCTTAGCTAAGTGGTCATGGAGATTCACAAGAGAAAAGAAAATCTTATGGAGAAGAGTCATTCAAGAGAAGATGAAAGCTAGACCAAAGTAATTATGGGTCAAAGATTCAAGCAACCCTCAAGGAAGAGGTATATAGAAAGGAATTCAAAAACATAAAAAGATAGTTGAGAATGTTGTTGTCTCTGAAATTAAAAAAAGAGATGTTGTTAGCTTTTGATGGGACAAATGGTGTGAAACTCAGGCTATCAAAATCAAATACCCCAACATTTACAAGTTCTCTACTCAAAAACGCAGTCATAAAAGAGGTGGTGGCCAATGCAGTCTGGGATTTGAAATTTAGAAGGAATTTGACACCAGCAGAGATACCTGAAATGTTATCCTTGTTTGAAGATTTAGGAGTTCCTCCATCTGTGGTGGATGAAGAAGATGAAGCGGAAGATGAGGTAAGATGTTCTTTAAAGGGAGGCTTCAGTGTCAGAGCATGTTATGATTGGATGGTGCAGCAGCTGCTAGACAACAACAACTCAGTTCAAGTAGCCTGCATCTGGATACAACATGTCCCTCCAAAAGTGAAATTTTTTATGTGGTCAACTGCACAAAATGCAATCGCAACAAAATACAACCTGCTAAGAAGAATATGTCAGATCCAATACTCTTTATGCGCACTCTGCAACGCTCATCATGAATCCGTGAATCATCTGCTACTACATTGTGAATTCTCACATAAAGTTTGGAACTATTTTCTTTGGGGATTTAATGTCAGGTGGGCTCAAGGAGGAAACATTACTATGCAACTGGAAGCGTGGAAATTTAGAAGAGGCAGAAATAGAGGAAGAAGAATCTGGCCACTCTTAATTTTTGCAATCTCTTGGGCGTTATGGAATGAACGCAACAGGCGCGTCATGGAAAATAAGAGACCAATGTCAGTGGAGGAAATCATCAATGAGGTTAAACTTTTGATCTACACTCGGAGAAACAGGAATCAATGGTTCAAATTTTTAACCTTTAGAGATATGATAACTCATTGGAAGGTTATAATTGATAGTTCAACGTAAATGATCTTGCGATCTGTAAAATGGGGGCATCTTTGCCTTATTACATTTTTTCTTTTTAATTCAACTTAACCTTTCTCTTCAACAAAAAAAAAAGTTTTGTATGATTCTCCTTTTCATACATACAAAATTCAAAGACTTCAATAAAAGTCTCGGATTATCTTTGGCCTTCTGTTACGTTATTGTGAACACGTAAATCACGAAGGCATCCACGTGTTCACAAACAATGTTCGCAATCTATACACATGCTCGCACTGAGGAGATGATTGTATTGATTCCTCGGCTCAAAACCTTCGGGTTTACCATTGCCTCGTCTAATATCATCACCAGAGATGTTCGTATAGAGGAATATAAAGAAAAAGAAGCATAAAAGCAATTATCATGGAGTATGAACTGGATGTAAAGTGCTGAAATGTAAATAAGACTAAGATTTACGTGGTTCAGCACTAAGGCCTACATCCACGGGGTTGTTGTTTCACTATGCATTCAATGGTTACAGAGATAGTCGAATGACTTTAGAGTGTACATAGGTCTGCGGATATAAAGTATACTTACTCTCTCTATTCTTCTCTATTCTTCTCTCTCCTAAATTTCCTCCCTTGGTCGACCCCTTATCTCTTGGTGGAGAGGGGTATTTATAGGGTTAGAGTGTGGGACCCATTTCTGAGAGCCGTTGTAATCTTATATTCTTGTGCTTTGTGTCCATCACGCAGAGGTCTTCGATCTTTACAATACTCCTCGTGTTTATTGCTTGATCCCGAAGAGTCATCCTCGTTCGTTCCACGGGTTTATTGACACGTACACTGCTCAGAGTGTTTAATGCGGGTAGTTGGGAAGTATGCTCGTGTCAGACAAGTGTCTTCTGCCCCTGTCACATCCGTGTCAGTCGGCCTTCTCCTCGCCGTTGATCTTGGATTATTTTGGGGATTGGATAAAGTAACTCTTCGAGAGCTATTTGGTGCTCCGCAGTAACACCGTACTTTGGTATTCCTTTGATTTCTTCCCTTGGATTTATTTGGACGAAGATCTGACGTCGATGGGATGGGCTTCTTGGTTGTAGGCGTGTGTCATCATTTTTTGATGACTTAGATTGCATGCTCTCCACGTGTCTTCTCACATACACGTGTTTGATAATGAAATATGTACATACAATTTGCCCCTTTTCTTATGGCTTAGATGTTTAGTGGGAGCATTGAAGAAAAAAGCCGTTACATATTTCCTCATCTCTCTCCTAATAACTTCTCCTAAATACTTGGGAACGTTTCCCACCCATGCATTAACTTCTCACTTAATGAGCACGTTTCCCATTCACCCATTAACTTCATTCTCTTTCCTTCTTTCGAGTGTATAAATAAGAGAGAGAAGAGACAAAAAATTAATTTCATTCTCTCTTTCACCTCCTGTCAGACTTCATTCTCTTCTTCCTTGTTCTTCAACCATTAACTTCTTTTTGTCCTAGCATTAATCATACCCATTTCCTGATCATTTCTGGTTCTTCTTCTTGTACGCCTTTTTTTTTGGTGCTGCTGTGCTGCGAAGTTTATTTGTGGTGGTGCTGCGGATTTTGTGGAGGTACGGTTTCTTTTATTAATTTTTCTGTTGTTGGTCAAATTTTGTGTTGATGATGATTTTTCTGTTGCTGCTGCACCTTGTTTGTGATGAAGAACACATATGTCGAAGCATATATGCTTGCCCCTGTTCTTCTCCTCAAGACGAGTGGGCCGGTGCTTTAATTGATTAGTTGTTCTCTAGTTTTAGGGTTTCTGGGATGGGCTGAGATAAACTGTTAATTTTGTGGTGTTTTGATCTTTGGTGGCGTCCTCGTGTTTACTTCTAACTTGTTTTTGTTCCTCCTCGCAGCGATGTCTGACCGTCCACGGGTTCCTTATCAAACTCCGCCGTCCAGTCCGCCTAGGTCCTCTCCGCGTAGAGAGTATGATGCATCTCCACATGGGAGAGTGATGTATTTTCAAGTGGTTATAGTGATAGTAGTAAAAGTAGGTTATTTTCAGATTTGTGAAGGTAACAAAATTTCTAGATAAATAAAATTTAGGAATGTAGCAAAACTAATAGCAAGTGATGTAAAATTTTATGGAGAAATAGGTGTTAAGATTCCACCATTCAACAATACTTATGTGATCTAATATTTTTTTACTATGCAATTTAAATAATTGGGTTGATTCTAAATATTTCCAAAAGCAGATTTTCCAAAATATCAACTGTTAATCACAAGTATAATGCATCAAGAGTTTAAAACTAAGCATGTGTTATCAAGGGAAAACACAGTTGATTAATAAAAACCATTTAAATCATTTTTATCAATGCAATTAATCATATAAAAATATTGCATAAATTAATAAAATAGAGATTACCACATAATTATTGTGAGAATGGCTTCCTCTGTCACCCCTGGGATTGGGTTTAGCTACTCATGATGAAAAACTTCTCAAAAGATTTCATTGATGCTCAAAAGTGTTTTACAATGAAGAGAAAGATAAGTAAATGTTATAAAACAGGATTATGCGACCCACAGAAGGCGTCCAGAATCAACGACACAGAAATAATGTTGTAGGTACAAAGACTCGGTCTCGGAAAGGAGTGGAAAAATGTCGCGATTAAGCGACAGTTTTTAACGACTTTCCTTCCTGGTCTATTGTTCTTCGTGTTCTTGAGTTTCTGCAGCAGCAGAAACTTTTCTTCACTGCGCCTAGTTCTTTGATTTTACGTCTCTACTCTCTCCCAAACTCTCCCTAAACTTGCTAGCCTTTTCTTATCGACACTAGGGACCTATTTATACACAACAGGTCACTCCAATCCTTGTAATAACTCCAAGGATATCCGGCCATTAAAGAAAATATTCCGAAATATTTTTTCTTTAATTCTCTGATTTGTTACGGATTGTTTCCTGTTTTATCTCTCTCACGCATCATCCCTGAGCTATAGGAATTGTTTCCAGCCAATAGAATTAACCCATGCACGTTTCTTCCATCCAAGAATTCCAAGAATAGAATATCTTTCCTATTTGAGAATATCTTCCATGTTTTGATTCCCACCGATTATCTAACCAAATTTGACCGAATCCAACACCCATACCAGCTCTGTCTAGGCCCTAGGAACAAACCCAATTAATTTGGGTCATTGAATCTCACTGGAACACCTTCAAATCCTCAACCCTAGTCACGGCAGTTCAAGAACAATTTTTCCCGCCAAAACTGTTCTTGATGTTTTCATCAACTGGTGATTATCCAGCCAATTTTGATCGAAACCAACACCCGTACCAGCTCTGTTAGGCAATTAGAACAAACCCATTAAATTTCAGCGATTGAATCTCAGTGCAGCACCTCCAAATCCTCAACCCTAATTTTGTTACTAGTTTTCCCGCCAAAATTTGAATTTCAAAAGGTTGAAAATGATATGCCCCCTATCCTGAACTGGGGTGCGAATAGCAGATGCCTTGGGGGTGACCTGGGGGTGCCCCTTAGTAATTAGGTTACCCCTTATCCAAAATCGAGAGTCCGAATAACACTTGTCCTCCGGGTGCTAAAATCAACTTTTCGAGCCGAATTTTCCAAAAATGTTTATTTCCTAAAAATACATAAAAACACAATATTAGTACAAAAATAGAGTTCCAACAATACAGACATTGAGGACAAAGTAGACACAAAAATGTGTCTATCAAATACCCCCAAACCTATTATTTTCTAGTCCTCGAGCAAATCTAATCTAAAATAAAAATGACTACACTTAGCACGTGCAGTAAGCTGTTAAACCACTAGGTGGCCCTAGTGGCGGAGTGTTGTCTCCGGAGGGTTTACCAGAGGTGTACCCACAAAACATTCATACTCCAAACCCTAACTATTTATGCAGAACCTTGGAAGGCACTAAAAAATCTCCTTGGTTGGCATACAATCATTGACTATAAGAGGAAGTACCCTGATGCGAAATTCCAATTGTTGTACACGAGTTTGCACTCAAGCATACTAAGATTTACATAAAGTGACAGAGCTCTACTCAGATAGTTTCTGGACATCATAAATCGGAGTCAACCAATCACATAGATTAAGAAGAGAAAAAACGTAAATGAAGTTAACTAAGGTGAACCTATCCTAATGGACTGAGATACTGGTCTGGACTAATATCAACACACTGGAAAATACAAGGGAACCAATGGTCGATAATCCTAGCTCTAGGTCAATCCAACTGGCATATACAAGGGTTCCAGTGGTTGACTTTATTGAATTTTATTCCAGTTGGTCTGACGGTCTAGTCTCAAATATTATTATTTTTTTTAATGGTATCTCAGTCACTCTATTTCACCTTAGCTATGGTAAAAAGATAAAAAGAAGTGATTAGGATTCTTTCGATGTTTCCATCACGAAATATGGCGAAACTATCGTGTTTTTAATTCTAACACCTGAGCTCTGTGCTTTTATGAATAGACTCTTCTAGATGTTTCCATCTAATCAGATTGGTTCCTCAACTCCTATAACCAAGATGTTCCCATCCACTTAGATTGTTTAGTGCCAACCTTAATATGCATAAATCCCTAGGCTCTGGAGTTTATTTATTGCAACTAAAAACTAACAGAAAGTTTCTTCCCCACCCCCCAAACCTAAATCTAACATTGTCCTCAATGTTTCTAATTAAAGAGCAGTACCAAAGGTAAAATAACACGAGGAGAAGTTGGAAAGATAGTACCTGGGTGAAGAAAATCAAAAACTAATATACAACATACAACTGCCTTGATGGTTAATCAAGGGTAAACAAGGTCCTCCAGAGGGACCTCCTCAACATCACCTGTAGGAAAGGGCTCTAAAAAGGGTTTCAATCTCTGACTGTTAACCTTCAAAGAACTACTACCATCCGGTGTCTCGATCTCAACAGCTCCATGAGGAAAAACAGTGCGAACAATAAAAGGACCCGTCCACCGAGAACGTAACTTCCCAGGGAAAAGATGCAAACGGGTATCATACAGAAGAACTTTTTGACCTGGAGAAAATGACTTCCGCAAAATGTTTCTATCATGCACAAGTTTCATTTTGTTCTTATACTCCTTCGCACTATCGTAAGCATCTATACGAATCTCTTCCAACTCATTGAGCTGGAGTTTCCTATGGGCTCCTGCCTCGTCAAGTGAAAACTTTAGCTAATTAACAGCCCAATAATCTCTATGTTCTAACTCAACATGTAAGTGACATGCCTTGCCATAAATAAGCCGATAAGGCGACATTCCAATGGGGGTCTTAAACGCAGTACGGTAAGCCCATAAGGCATCAGTAAGCCTAGACGACCAGTCTTTCCGATTAGGATTAACTGTTTTCTCTAATATACGTTTTATCTCCCTATTGGAAACCTCTACCTGACCACTATTATGTAGATGATACGGGGTAGCTACCTTATGTGTAATACCATATTTCTTCATCAGAAGCCTAAAAGGTCCATTACAAAAGTGCGACCCTCCATCACTAATTATAGCTCGCGGTGTACCAAAACGTGTAAGTATATTATTTTTCAAGAACTCAATCACAACCCTATGGTCATTGGTTTTACACGCAACCGCCTCAATCCACTTAGAGACATAGTCTACGGCGACAAGAATGTATAGGTTACCAAAAGAATTAGGAAACGGACCCATAAAGTCAATACCCCACACATCAAAGACCTCAACAATTAAAATAGGGTTCAAGGGCATCCTATTCCTACGGGAAACGGTTCCTAATAATCTCTTAGCAACACTGCAATATCTTAGCAGCAGTTTTCTTAGCACTAAAGTGACCCCCACACGCATGATCATGACAAAAGGAAATAATACTGGACTGGTCACTCTCAGGTATACATCTCCTAATAATCTGGTCTGGACAATACTTAAATAAATAAGGATCATCCCAAAAGAAGTGCTTAACCTCAGCTAAAAATCTAGAACGATCTTGTTTACCCCAATGTTGGGGCATTCGACCAGTAACAAGATAGTTCACTATATTCGCATACCAAGGTAATTGGGGAACAAAGAACAATTGTTCATCAGGAAAGCTATCCCTTATAGGAAGGGAATCATCTGGGGAACTAACCACTAGCCTAGACAAGTGATCTGCTACAACATTATCGGCACCCTTTTTGTCTCTAATGTCTGGAGAGAACTCTTGCAACAACAGAATCCACCTAATCAATCTAGGTTTCGTATCCTTCTTAGACAACAGATATTTTAAAGCAGCATGATCAGTGTATATGATGATCTTAGAACATAAGAGATAGGGTTTAAACTTGTCTAAGGCAAACACAATGGCTAATAGTTCCTTCTCGGTAGTGGTATAGTTCAACTGGGCATCATTCATAGTTTTGCTAGCATAGTAAATCACATGAAGTAACTTATTTTCTCGCTGACCTAGCACAACACCAATAGCATAATCTGAAGCATCACACATGATCTCAAAGGGTAGGTTCCAGTTGGGTTCCTGGACTATGGGGGAGGTAGTGAGTAATGACTTAAGCTTCTCAAAAGCCTCTAAACAAGCATCATCAAAGACAAACTTAACATCTTTTGAAAGCAAATTGCAAAGAGGTCTAGACATCAAGCTAAACTCCTTAATGATGACGATAAAAACCAGCATGCCCTAAGAATGACCTAATATCTCTTACGGTTTTTGGGACCGGTAAAGTTTTAATAAGGTCAACTTTGGCTCTATCCACCTCTATACCTTTTGAAGATACGATATGCCCTAGAACAATTCCTGAACGAACCATAAAGTGACATTTCTTCAAATTAAGCACTAAATTCTTTATCTTACACCTAGTCAAAACTAATGAAAAATGGTGCAAGCACTTATCGAAAGACGAACCAAACACTGAAAAATCATCCATAAAGACCTCTAAGAACCGTTATACCATGTCAGAAAATATGCTCATCATGCAACGCTGAAAAGTCGCAGGGGCATTACATAGCCCGAAAGGCATGCGTCTATATGCAAAGGTACCAAAGGGACAGGTAAAAGTGGTTTTCTTCTGGTCTTCTGGGGCAATAACGATCTGATTAAATCCAGAGTATTCATCTAAAAATCAGTAGTGACTATGTCCAGCTAAACTCTCCAACATCTGGTCGATGAAGGGAAGGGGAAAGTGGTCCTTCCTAGTGACCTTGTTCAATTTACTATAGTCGATACAAACACGCCAACCCGTGGTCACTCGGGTTGGGATTAACTCATTGTTATCATTCTGGACTACAGTAATACCAGATTTCTTGGGAACAACCTGAACGGGGCTGACCCACTTACTGTCTGAAATAGGGTAGATAATGCCTGCATCTAATAGCTTAAGAACCTCAGTTCGAATTACTTCTTTCATATTGGGGTTTAGTCGACGTTTCATCTCCCTAAAAGGTTTGGTGTCTTCCTCTGAATAGATCTGATGCATACAAACAGTAGGACTTATACCCTTAATGTCTGTTATGGTCCACCCTAAAGCTTCCTTGTTGTTTTGAAGGATGGTTACTAGCCTACTTTCCTGATCTCTATCCAAGTCGGAAGAAACAATCACATGTAAAGTCTCAGACGGTCCTAAATACACATACTTCAGGGTATCTGGCAATGGTTTTAGGTCCAACTTAGGAGGCTCTTCTAAAGAAGGAACTAGGGTAGACTTAGAAACTGGTAGTGGTTCGAACTTAGGTTTCCATCCATTACTAGTATCTAACAAAGGGTTTGAATTTAACAAAGCATTCACCTCATTAATCACATTATCATCATCAAAATCAATCCCAAAGTGAGCTAGGCATTTTTATAATGGATCTTCTAACAAAGTGTTTGGTAATGACTCCTCGACTGATGTTCCTATCATGTTCACCTCTTCTATATTCGAGTCATCTAGTTCATAGGGTAGCTTACTAATATTAAAAATGTTCAGCTCAATAGTCATATTACCAAAAGACAAATTCATAATTCCATTTCGACAGTTAATGATCGCATTGGATGTAGCTAAGAACGGGCGACCTAAAATTACTGGTATTTGGTTTTCTGGGTCAGAGAAAGGTTGGGTATCTAGGATAACAAAATCCACTGGATAAATAAACTTGTCAACCACTATGAGAACATCCTCGATCACACCACGAGGAATTTTAACGGACCTATCAGCTAACTGAAGTGTCATCTGGGTAGGTTTCATCTCACCAAGTCCTAGCTTAAGGTACACATGATATGGAAGTAATTTCACACTGGCTCCTAAGTCAATCAAAGCTTTGTGAACACGGTAGTTACATATTGTGCAATAAATAGTAGGGGACCCTGGGTCTTTATACTTAGGAGTAGTAGTATTCTGAATAATGGAACTCACGTGACTAGCTAGGAAGGCTTTCGTTTGGATACTAAGCTTACGCTTTCGTGTACACAAGTCCTTAAGAAACTTGGAATTAGCGGGAATCTGCCTAATTGCATCTAATAATGGAAGGTTGATAGTAACCTGCTTAAAAACCTCCAATATATCATTAAAGTTTGATTCCCTCTTAGTCGGGACTAGCAGCTGGGGGAACGGGGCTCTGGGAACAAAGACGGGCTCATCAGGACCCTCATTGGTCTCTTTGGAGACTCTATTAGTCTCCTCATTTTCTGGCTCAGAAGGGTGAACTACAGCATGTTCACTTTCAGGTATGGCAACCTTATTATAAACTTTCCTTCCACTCCTAAGGGTCGTAACAGAGTTAACATGATTGTACGATTTCTCTCCTCTAGGGTTAGGATCAGTATGACTAGGGAACCTTCCTTCCTCTCTCTCATTAATATACTTAGCTATTTGGCCGACTTGAAGTTCTAATTTAGCAAAATACTGGGCACTATTCTTAAAATTCTGTTTGGTTTCCTCTTGAAAATTACCCTGGCTTTTTACTAACACTTCTTGGCTTTGTCATAGCATTTCCTGGCTCTTCCTTAATATACTAAGGGTTTCCTATAAGCTATTTATTCTATTCTCGGATGGGTTCTGGGTCTGACCTGAAGGGTTCTTAGTATAACCAAAACCTGGGGGAGGCTGAGAATTACTAGATTGGCCTTGATTCTGGCCCTTATACCAAGATAAATTAGGATGGTTTCTCCAACCAGGGTTGTAGGTCTCTGAGTAGGGGTCAAACTTCTGACGGTTCTCAAACCTATCATTGTTATAGACAGCATGAGCTTGCTCTTCACTAACCTGACCTTCCCAAAATGAGTTATCGGGCTCTATTCCACAACTAGAGACTTGAGAGGCTCTATTAGGTTCAATAAGGGACTTATTTTTAGATTGACCCATTTCCAATGCTTCTAACCTTCTAGATAAAGCAGCAAACTTAGCATCTGACGCAAAACTTGTATCTACCATATTGGTGCTACTTCTATTGACCAAGAATATTTTAGGGGGTTCCACACAAGACTCCCAATGTTGGGATTTCTCAGAGATAGCTCCTAAGAAGGTAAAAGCATCATCAGCATTTTTACTAGTGAACTCACCAGCGCACATAGACTCGACCATGGCTTTGGTCGAATAGTCTAAAGCATTATAAATAATCTCTACAAGTTTCATCTTATCAAATCCATGGTGAGGACACTGGGATAGGAGATCATTGAATCTCTCCAAAAACCTATAAAGAGACTCTCCCTATTGTTGCATACTAGCACTAATTTTCTGCCTAACAGCTGCAGTTTTATGCTTAGGGTAGAATTTCATATAGAAAGCAGCAATAAGTTCCTGCCATGTTTCAATGGATTCAGATGGTAGGTTATTCAGCCAGGTCTTGGCTTTATCTTTCAAGGAAAAGGGAAACATCTTAAGTTTCAAGACCTCCTCAGTAGGGTCTTTTATTCTAATTGTCCCACAAATTTCCTCAAAGTCCCTAATATGGAAATAAGGGTTCTCATCATCTTTTCCTAAGAATATAGGGATCATCTGAAGAATATTAGGTTTTATCTCGAAATTAGCCGTAGTGGCTGGCAATTTAATGCACGAAGCTCGGTTGGACCTAGTTGGGAACATGTAATCTTTCAAAGTTGCCATCGGCGGCACAACAGAAGTACTAGGGGTACTTTATTCACTAAGAGACAGATTCTCAAAATTGAAGTTTCCAAAAACGGGACTCTCAAAAGAAGAGTCTTCGAGCTCCCCACTTCCATAAGAAGAATTTTTAGGCTCGTCACTAATCAAAAGGCCAAAATTATCTCTTTTCCAAGCACGCTCTGTAAAGGACTCGAGCGCTCTTGGCATACACAAAAAAAATCCTAAGGAAAGGGAGGTTCTAAACAAACACACAGCAGGCCGACTCCACCAAATCAAACCTAAAAATATCTAGCAAACAAAAAGCATGATGGCTCCAATTAGATTGTTTCTAGACCAGCTTCTAATACTTCGAAAGGGAATTCGTTACAATTTAAGCAAACCCCTCTGGAATCAATTCGAGTTAAATCAAGTTGAATCGAGGCGAGGGAATCTCAGTGGAGCTTTGATACCCAAAACCTCACCAATCCAAGGCGGCGCAGTCACGCATTCAACTCGCAGAAACCGCCAAGAACTTTATGGTGTGCTTAAAAGAGTAACCAATATTTTTCAAATGATTGTCCTGTTAAGCTCGATACCCTATAGGTCTCTTTCTAGTCAAAATTTTAGTCTTAGGTTCGCTTTAGGTTTCGTTTTCCTAAGGCGGGCAAGAAGGGAACGGTGATGAAATCTGAACCCTTATCTTATATGGCCAATTCTTGCCCTTTACTAGGAAATTAAAAACAGCCGGTTTCAGTCCTCAAACAAATTTTCACCTTAAGGAATACAGTAAACCCGCTTACAGGGGATTCGCGGGTGTTCCGAAGACTTACCTCCCGTACCAGACGGGGGAAGAACCGCTGAAGTCGACTCGGGCCACTGACTCCGGTGTCAGTGTGCGAACCCGAGGGGCCGAGACGATATCGTAATCGCTATCCTTCACTGCACAAAGTTTATATTTAACTTACCCTTCCGTAGGGTTTAAAAAAATAATAAATTGTCCAATTCACAGTCCAAGTCCAAAGTGCAAAAATATTACACAACTTTTCCTAATACAATTCTAAAAAGAAAAGAAATATCTAAAAAAAATATTAAAAATTAAAAAAAAGAATAATAAAACTAAATCCTAAAAACTTTATTTGTCTTCTTTTTTTCTTCTTTTCTTTTAGCTTTGAGCTTTTCTCCAAGTCCTTATTGTCCAATCTTCCAACCTGCAACTCAAAGACACAAAGAAAGAAACGTAAAGAGGAACAAAAAAGAATAAAAAAAAATCTCTACCTAAACACGAATCCGCGTCGGTGGCTCCAAAAACTTGATGTATTTTCAAGTGGTTGTAGTGATAGTGGTAAAAGTGGGTTCTTTTCAGATTTGTGAAGGTAACAAAATTTCTAGATTTAAATAAAATTTAGGAATGTAGCAAAACTAATAGCAAGTGATGTAAAATTTTATGGAGAAATAGGGGTTAAGATTCCACCATTCAACAATACTTATGTGATCTAATATTTTTTTACTATGCAATTTAAATAATTGGGTTGATTCTAAATATTGCCAAAAGCAGATTTTCCAAAATATCAACTGTTAATCACAAGTATAATGCATCAAGAGTTTAAAACTAAGCATGCATTATCAAGGGAAAACACAGTTGATTAATAAAAACCATTTAAATCATTTTTATCAATGCAATTAATCATGTAAAAATATTGCATAAATTAATAAAATAGAGATTACCACATAATTATTGTGAGAATGGCTTCCTCTGTCACCCCTGGGATTGGGTTTAGCTACTCATGATGAAAAACTTCTCAAAAGATTTCATTGATGCTCAAAAGTGTTTTACAATGAAGAGAAAGATAAGTAAATGTTATAAAACAGAATTCTGCGACCCACAGAAGGCGTCCAGAATCAAGGACACAGAAATAATGTTGTAGGTACGACGACTCGGTCGCGGAAAGGAGTGGAAAAATGTCGCAATTAAGCGACAGTTTTTAACGACTTTCCTGCCTGGTCTATTGTTTTTCGTGTTCTTGAGTTTCTGCAGCAGCAGAAACTTTTCTTGACAGCGCCTGGTTCTTTGATTTTACATCTCTACTCTCTCCCACACTATCCCTAAACTTGCTAGCCTTTTCTTCTCGACACTAGGGACCTATTTATACACAACAGGTCACTCCAATCCTTGTAATAACTCCAAGAATATCCGACCATTAAAGAAAATATTCCGAAATATTTTTTCTTTAATTCTCTGATTTACGGATTGTTTCCTGTTTTATCTCTCTCACGCATCATCCATGAGCTGTAGGAATTGTTTCCAGCCAATAGAATTAACCCATGCACGTTTCTTCCATCCAAGAATTCCAAGAATAGAATATCTTCCCTATTTGAGAATATCTTCCCTGTTTTGATTCCCACCGATTATCTAACCAAATTTGACCGAATCCAACACCCATACCAGCTCTGTCTAGGCCCTAGGAACAAACCCAATTAATTTGGGCCATTGAATCTCACTGGAAAACCTTCAAATCCTCAAACCTAGTCACGGTAGTTCAAGAATAATTTTTCCCGCCAAAACTGTTCTTGATGTTTTCATCAACTGGTGATTATCCATCCAATTTTGATCGAAACCAACACTCATACCAGCTCTGTTAGGTCAATTAGAACAAACCCATTAAATTTCAGCGATTGAATCTCAGTGCAGCACCTCCAAATCCTCAACCCTAATTTTGTTACTAGTTTTCCCACCAAAATTTGAATTTCAAAAGGTTGAAGATGATATGCCCCTTATCCTGAAATGGGGTGAGAATAGAAGATGCCTTGGGGTGACATGGGGGTGCCCCTTAGTAATTAGGTTACCCCTTATCCAAAAGCGAGAGTCCGAATAACACTTGTCCTCCGGGTGCCAAAATCAACTTTTCGAGCTGAATTTTCCAAAAATGTTTATTTCCTAAAAATACATAAAAACACAATATTAGTACAAAAATAGATTTCCAATAATACAGACATTGAGGACAAAGTAGACACAAAAATGTGTCTATCAGGGAGGTTTCTCTAAAGTTTCGCAGACGGATCCTCGTGGTTATAGAGTTTCGTCTTCTTCTGGAACAAAGACTTCACCTACTAAGAATGGGGATCCATCAAAGGGTTCTTCCGGGTCTCGGTACGCTGTAAACCGCGCTCCTTCTCGTCCTCGCGATGATTCCAGGTGTACGCAGACCCCTCCTCGTAGTGATACCTTCGATGTTCCTCCTCTTCGTTCTATGGCTCCACCTATAGTGCCCCTATAGAACCCTTTGCCGCCGCCTCCAGCCATTTCTTTCAAGGGTAAAAACTCCAAGGGTGCTATGCCGAGAGCTGAACCGCCTAAGAATCTTCCTTCCAAAAAGAAAGCTTCAGAAGCTTTTGTCCTTTCGTTAGATCCCGCGGAGGAAGAAGAGGTTGTCCCAGTGATACGCAGCGTTTCGGTTAGTAAGAAGAAAGTCATGTTTAAGCACATTGATCTTGAAGTTTTCAAGGAAAAGCATGAGCTTCAAGCCTTCGAGGTTCGCTTCTATGCCCATGACGATGATATCACTTATGAACTCATCTCGAAGTATCAGTTTGATGAGTTTCATCTGTTGACCACGGTTGGAGCCTTCGAGGCGGGTCTCATGCTACCCTTGTATAAGTCTGGTGAATCCTTTTATTATGATGTGTTGGCTGGTCGCGAAAGTTCTTCCACCAATACTCATAGTCGTTATGTGTCGCAATTATCTGGGAATTACCTTCGTGCACTGAGGGAATGTTATCTGCGGAGTAAGGGGGAGACTATGATGACATCTTACGTTCCAAATCCTGCTGAGAGAGATTGGTATACTCCTGAAAATTTTAATAGCTCCTTTGGGGATTATGTCAACAGTAGGAACCGTAAGCCGTGGAGTATCAGTCTTCGTAACCTCGCTGCTCCTCAGGGTGAAATTCGTCTATTAAGTGAGGTGAGCGATGCCAAGCTGAAGTACGTTCCTGGCACCGAGGGGTCGGCTAAACAGAAACTTTTTCCTGCTCGTGAAAGGATCAAACGCGACCATGATTATGAGTGGCATGCCACTGTTATTGAAGTTGTTGGCCCTTGCGCTTATGGTTGGATTCCTGGTCCACGCGGTTGGCGTCCTTCTGAAAACAACAGGCCTCGTGAATCTCCTCCTTCTCATTATGGAGATTTCTGTCCTTGGCGTTTGAATTTTGAGGGCATGAATTTTCCTTACGCTCTCGACGTTGTTGATGGAGACGAGGAGGAGGGTTCTTGTGCTACCCTTCCACCGAAGAGTGATGCTACTACCAGGGTATGGTTATTTTAGATCCCCCTCCCCCTTTTTGAAAAGAACTTTTGTGGAATGTATGAGAAAATGAGCCTTTTGTGGAATGTGTATTGGTTTGCAGGTGTCGAAGAAGAAGAAAATTTGACCCAAGCAGTCTTCTACCATCATGACGGGTGAGACTGAGGTCCATGATGAGGTTACTAGTCCGGTGAACGAAGATTTTGCTGAGGATGAGGATATATTTGATGGTCAAGAACGCACTGATACTTCTCCTCCTGACGTCGAGGGTGGCATAGGTGAGGAGGAGGTTGGTGCGGGGGGGATGGTGTTGACGGTGTTGATGGTTTTGATGGGGGAAATAATATCGTGGATGGGGGTATTGGTGAGGCTGAGGGAAATATTACCGCAATAATACTGGCGGTGTGGGATTTTCCGTTGGGGGGGAGTGAGGCTGCGGGTACTCTCCCTACCATTTCCCAAGAGTTTTCCTTTGATTGTATATATTCCGCAGGGGAACCCTTTGATGTAAACGATGCCCTGGGTTTTGGCGAAGATTTCTCTCTGCTTTCCCCCAATGATGATTGGGACGTGCTTGGGGATTTCGTCAAAGAAAGTGTCGTTGTTCAGCAGACTGAGGGCGCGGGTGGTCCCGCTGGGTGTGGTGATGTTGAGACTTGTGCTGATGGGGAAACAACAGAAAAGGGGAAGTCTGTGGTTGATTCACCTTCCGAGGATTTCCCTCACTCGTTGATGCTTGAAGGTGAGGATGCCATTATGGCTTGGCTTAAGAAGAAGAATCTGATATTTGTACCCAATCCCGCCCCGGTAGTTGCTGGCGAGAAAGATTCTGATGCTTATACTCGTCAGATGATGGAACTTTCTTCTGAGGCGCGTGTTGCCGAGATGTGGGGGAAAAACTTGAGCGTTCCGGAGGCTACCCTCGTAGTATACCCTCCATCTTATGTTGCTGAGATGATGGCCATAGCCCACGGGTACCATTATGGTTTTCCCCAACAGCGTGTCTTGGAGGTAAGTCCTCGTACTTCTTTCTTCGTGACATTCGAATCCTTCGGTGTAATAATGTTTACCGTTTGACGCGTATATGATGAGGAGAGAGCATTGTAACCATGTTCTGTACCAATTCTTTAATGCGAAATCTTTGAAGATGGAGGCTAAGCTTCGTCACAGGGAAAAGGCATTATCTGCGTCTGAGGTAGAGATAGATGAACTGAAGAATAGCCTCAAAGAGAAAGAACGGCTGGGTAATGTAGAGGCGAGTCTTCGTTCAGATCTTTCCACCGTTCGTGCTGAGTTAGAGCAAACTCGCGGCAAAGTTTCATCTTTCACAGGTTTAACTCTTCTCCATTTTTTATCCCTCGTGTTTTCCCTCTTCTACTTTGGTGTTCTGTTTGAGTCTCCCCACCATATATCCAGTGGGTGGAGTCCCCGAGCTGATATGGCTTCGGAACGAAAGGGAACGACAAAAATCTTGTATTAAAGAGTTGGTCGAGAAAATTAAGAGCGAAGCCAAAAAGTGGAACGCTCGTGCTGAGGAATGGCGAGCAAAGCGATCACAAATGGTTGATATACAAAATATGTATAACCATGACCATATTTTGTTCAATGGTACGCTTCTATGGAGGCGTGAGAATCTGCGGGAATCCCGGGAACGTGCTTCGTCATTAGAAGCTAGAATACATCTTCTGGAAGAGGAATTACGAAAGGCTCGCTCTCTTCCTGTTCCGGGAATTAGGGATAGTATGCTGTGTCTTACCAGAGAAAGGGACGATGCCAGGGCCGAGGTTGGGGCTCTCAACAAATCCCTAGCTGCGTCTCGCGCTGAAATATCCCGCCAAGCTGAGTCTGAGATAAATCTCGAAGTGTGCATGTGTAGACTTAACAAAGGGATAACGGAGATGAATAACGAATTCAACCATCTTCGTCACTTGGATTAAACGAAGCAGGTAGACTTAGATGAAAGTAAATTTGCTCTCACTAACCTTCAACTAGATTATAATAAACTATCCGAGGAATATGATTTTCTTGACGAAGCGCGAGACGCGGTTGTTAATGAGTATGAAGAGGCTTCGGCTAGTGTCGAAGGTATAACCTCATTTCATCGAGTGTGATTGTGTCTTTTTTGTTCTAAATCCTTTATGTTTGTCATTTTCAGAGCTCGAAGGACAGCTTCGCGCTGCAAATGACAAATTTGAAAAGGCTCAATCTGCCTTAGTGCAGCAGGAAGGATAAACCAATTATTTTAAGAGTCTGGATGCGTCTCGTGAAGAGGTCGCGGGTGCTGCTTCTAAAGAAGTGAATCGTCTATCCTCATTGTTATCTCAATCCCACAAGCAAACTACAGTTATTATGCATAAGGCTCGATGTCAGTTGGCGAAGGAGACAAACAAGGTTCTGGAAAAGATTGAGCTTGGTTTGAAGACTGAACATGGCCTCGTCAAGAGCTATCTGCGTCGTCATGTACCTGCCCCCTTTCCTGGTTCCTCAGGACCTTTTTCGGGTGGGAGTGTCCCTTCAACTCTTCGGAACAACCCTGCTTATGGGGCGGCATCTTCTAAATAGAGGTCGCGGCATCATCTTTCAAATGGATTTTGCTAGTCGTAGAAAATTTATCCTTGTAGTTTCGTAATATTTTTGATGTGTTTTTTGCTTTTAATTTTCCTTTCCGTAGCTTGTAATTAACCTTCATGGAACGGATCATCCTTTTGGTATACCTGCAGTATCAGTTTGTTTTTATTTTAAGCATTGTGAGGAAGGACATTAAAAATAACTTGTTTTTTCAAAGGATGTTTAAGTGTTTGGGTGCGATGCTGAAGGTAGGTAGCTTCATGATCGTCTTGAGACCTGTCACCCGAATCCTGGGCCAGAGGATTCCCAGACGGTGGGGGTCGAGGCAACGTTCTAGGATATGGGATGACAATTAAAATATTTACATGCACCCATTCCGTCGACCCATTTCCTTAAGATTGGTTGGGTATCTATTTCTGATGGGTGCCTTCCCCCTGGGCTTACACTCATAGACACTGACAGGGGAGCCCTGAGAGATTTTAGATTAACTACTTTCCCCAATATTGATAGTTTATTATTCGATGTGTTGTATGTACATGTGTTCGTCCCGCGGATCCGTTTATTCATCCCGCGGATTTGCTCCAGAGATGGAAAAGTTTGTTTGATTGATAGATTGAGGTCTGCTAATCCTCGTCCAGAGATAGAAACAAGCCGAGCGGGTACGCTTCCTTCTTCTTATGGTGTTATTCACGCAGATGCAAAACTGCGCTGCTCCTAGGGGTAGTATGGCTTGAGACACTTAGCATTCCAAGGGTGTTGTAGAACCTCGCCTTTTAGGTTGCGGAGATAGTAGGAACCGTTCCCTGCAATGTCATGTATTATAAAAGGTCCTCCCCACGTAGGTGCTAACTTGCCCCATTTTTTCTCTCGTTGATACTGCGGGATGGTTCTTAGCACATACCGCCCTTCTACAAAATTTCGAAGCTTAACCTTTTTGTTGTATTCTCTTGCTAATCTTCGTTGATAATTTTCCAGCTTTTGTAATGCAGCTTCCCTTCTTTCTTCTAGGTCGTCCAGTCTCCCTAGCATCATGTCTGTTGTGAGATTTTTCTCCCATGCTTCGGTCTTTATGGTAGGCATGAGGATTTCCATCGGGATGATCGCTTCAGCTCCATAGGTGAGGAAAAATTGGGATTCCCCGGTGGCCGATCTTCGTGTAGTTCTATATGCCCATAATACATTGTGTAGCTGCTCACAACACCGCCCCTTATGTTCGTCTAGTTTTTTTTTGAGAATCAGGGTGAGGGTCTTGTTAGTAGTTCCGCTTGTCCGTTGCTCCGAGGATATAAGGGCGTGGACTTGTTCTTTCTTATTTTTAAAGTGTCGAAGAGCATGTCTATATTCTTCCCCTGTAGTTGCTTACCATTATCGGACACGATTTCTGCTGGTATGCCAAACCTGCAAATGATGTTTTGGAATATGAAGGTAAACACGTCCATGTCTCTGATCCTAGCTAAGGCTTTAGCTTCTACCCATTTACTGAAGTAGTCTGTGGCTACTATCAAGAATCGTCTTTTCCCTGACCCTTCGATGAAAGGCCCCACGATATTTATTCCCCATTTTACGAATGGCCATGGACTATCCACATGGTTCAGCATTGTGGATGGTGCGTGTATCCTTTTGGTGAAACGCTGACATTCTTCACATTGTCGGGACATCCTTGCGGCATCTTGTATCATTGTGGGCCAGTAATATCCTTGTACTTTCGCTTTTTCGGCTAGTGATCTCATGCCGCTATAATTTCCCGCGTCACCTAATGAATGTCGTTCAGTATTCGATGCCCTTCCTTTTTGGATAAGCATCGTAGTAAAGGTTCGAGGAAATATTTCTTGTATAATACCCCATCCCGAAGATCATATCTTCCTACTTTGGATTGTATTTTTCTGGCTTGTTTATGATCCGCGGGTAAGATTCCATCTTTGAGAAATGTATGAATGATCATTCTCCAATCATCTTCATTTCTGAAATCTTCGTCTTGATTTGCTCTCGACAGGATTTCTTCTTCGTCGAAATCGTTATGGATGTCTTCTCTCATCTAATCTTCGATATTTTCTTCCATCGTATCTTGGTTGGTTGCGAAGGAAAATTGTGATGCAATCGCAAGCTCGTATACTCTTGTTATTTTGATAGATTCGATATTCTCGTCCTTCAACATGGATGATATGTATGCTAGGGCATCCGCATGTCTGAGATCTCTCCTGCACAAGTGCCTAAATTTGATGTTCTGTATCTGCGATGCCAATGTTTGGACCAAGGTCATGTAAGCTGAAAGGGTATTGTCGTATACATTGTATTCGAACCATATTTGTCGTATGACAAGCTGCGAGTCACTTGTTAGTCTTACATCAGTTATCCCCATTTCTATTATTAAGCGAAGGTCATGTACGACTGCCTCGTATTCAACGATATTGTTGGTATGCTCTTTGAATTCCAATCTGAGTGCGTGTACGATCTTTTCTCCAGTGGGGGTTGTGATGACAATTCCTATTCCCGCACCTTCCTTATTTTTAGAACCATCGACGAAAACTTCCCATTGTCTTTGGCTCGAGGGTTCGAGGATGTCAACCGTGTCCTTATTTTCCTCGTCATCTTCTGGCGTGCCCATGATTTCTTCATCATTGTCCAGGGGGAGGTCTGCCAAGAAGTCTGCCAAGACTTGGGATTTTTGGGAGTGTTGAATTTCATGGATGATGTTGAATTGGTCCAGGTGGGTGTTCCACTTGGCTATTCTTCCTACTTTCCCTGTACATTTGAGGACTGCTTCCAATGGTGCCTTGCATGGTACGTGGATGAAATGAGTTAAGAAGTAGGTTCTCAGCTTTTGAGTAGCCCATACTAATGCCAAGATGAGTTGTTCGATATTCGTGTAATTCCTTTCCGCGGAATTGAGGGTCTTGCTGACATAATAGATAGGCTGTTCTACCTTCGTATTTGTTTTGACCAACACCGCGCTAACTGCGTCTTCCTTTGCTGCTATGTACAGCGCCAAGACCTCATAGGGATCCGTTTTTGTAGGATCGGAATTGAAGCCAGGTATTCTTTGATTTTTTGGAAAGCTTCTTCACACTCTATGGTCCATTCAAACTTACTCCCTTTTTTGAGAATATTGAAAAAATGTTTGCTTTTGTCCGAGGATCTGGCAATAAATCTTCCTAAAGCTGCTAAAGATCCATTGAGCCTTTGTACTTCTTTAAAATTCTTCGGAGATGACATTTCTACTATGGCCTGAATTTTTGCGGGATCTACCTCAATGCCTCTTTTTGTTACCAGGTATCCGAGAAATTTCCCTGATGTGACACCGAAGGTGCATTTTTCTGGATCTATTTTCATGTGATGTTTTCTCATTGCCTCGAAACTATTTCTCAGATCATGGTGGTGATCTTTGCGCATCCTGCTTTTGACGAGCATGTCATCAACGTAGACCTCCAGAGTACTACCAATCCATGGCTTGAAGATAGCGTCGACCATTCTTTGGTACGTTGCCCCTGCATTTCGAAGTCCGAAGGGCATTCTAGTGTAGCAATAAAGGTCGTGCGGGGTTTAGAATGCTGTGTGTTGTTGATCTTCTTCTGCCAGGGCTACTTGGTTGTAGCCAGAATGTCCATCCATAAACTATAGCTCTTCATGACCTTCCACTGCTTCAACTAGTTGATCTATGCTCGGTAGCGGATAGCTTTTTTTCGGGCATGCCTTGTTGAGGTTAGTAAAGTCGATGCATATTCTGACCCCCTCCGTTCTTTTTGGGAACGATGACCATGTTCGAGATCCATGTTGGATACTTTACTTCCCTGATGAAGCATGCTTCTAGTAATTTTCGGAGCTCCTTCTCTACTGCCTTGTGGTACTCCGGTGCGACTTTTCTTATTTTCTTCTTGAAAGGTGGCGTGCCCGGTTTGATGCGTAGCTCGTGTTGGATTATTTTTGGATCAATCCCCGACATGTCCCCCAACTTCCAGGAGAATACATCCGCGTATTTCTTAAGTAGCTTGGTCAAGGAGGCTTCTCTTTCTTCGTCCATTATGGTTCCTATTTTGATCATCTTCGGGTCTTCTTCCGCTCCTATGTTGATTTCTTTTACGGGCTCCACTGGTGTGAACATCGTCTTTGGGTCCCCAAGGACAGGGACATTCTTTAATTTCTATTAGATACGCTCTTGTCCTTGGATAGCCGCTGAAGTACTTGCTTCTGTGCTAAGAACATTATCATTCTCTGCCAAGCTTTTACCCACGGTTTCCTTGAGGAACAGGTCTATGGCATTTTCTTTCACAGCTTCTTTGTTTTTGGCTCTTCGGGCTTTTCGTTGCTCTTCCTGTTCGTTGTTGATACGATCTTGAGTGGTCTGGCACTCCTTTGCGGAGGCTCGATCTCCTTTGATTTCCATTACTCCATCGGGTGTATGGAACTTGGGATATTGGTAGTAAGTTGTTGCCACTCCCTTAAGTTTGTGTACCCATTTTCGGCCAATGATGGCATTATAAGGGGATGGGGCATCTACTACGCTGAACAGTGTTTCTACCTTCATGAGGCCTGTGTCCACCTGTAACACGATGTCGCCTAATGGCTTTGTTGGTGCTCCGTTGAACCCGTAGATGGTGTAATAAGAAGACATCAGCTGCTCATCACCAAGTTTCATCCGTTTGAAGGTGTCATAGAATAGGACGTTAACTGAGCTTCCTCCATCCATAAGGATCTTCTTGAGGTTACATCCGGCTACCGGTAGTGTGAGGACCAAGGGATCGTTGTGTTCTTCCATATGTTCTTCGATATCTCCAGTATCGAAGATGATAGATTCGTCCATCCACTCTTCGTGTTCATCCCCCTCTACGCCATCAATCTATATAACTCGCAGTAGTCTTCGAATTCCTTCCTTAATATCTTCCCTATCTGCGATGTGAGCGAAGGCCATTCGGCTTTGGAATATGAAATGGTGTTGATTGTGCGGTTCCCTTCTGGTAGTAAGACTTCCTGCTTATTTTGGATTTGTCCTCGATGCCTTATTTTTGTATGTATTGCTTGAGTTCACCCGCATCAATCTATTTTTGGATCATTATTTTGAGGTTCTTGCACTTCTCGGTCTGGTGACCGTTAAAGCAATGATACTCGCAGTAGTCTTTTGACTTCTCAGTCCTTGGGGGTTGTTTCCCTTTATACCACGGCCATTCTAAATTTTCCCGTCCTTTGATTTCTCGCAAGATCCGAGTGTAGCTAGCGTTGAGCTTCGTATAGACCTGATCTTCGAATTTTCGATCATCTTTTTGCCGATCATCTCTTCGTCCTTTCCTATTTTCGTAAGAACGTTCCACTGAACTACTCCTTTTAGCCCCACTGGTTTGTTCTGTGGAATTGGTACGGTGAGACCTTTGCATTTGTGCCCTCGGGTTTTCTCGCTGGATCTCTTCAAGACGAGCATGCTTCTCAATGATTACCCGAAGATCTCCTTCGGTATTAGGTAGGCTTCCATGGATCTCAACAAACAATGGACTCATCCGGTCTAATCCCAATTTGTAGAAGTTGATGCTTACTACAAGATCTATACTCCCTATAGCTTGGCAGATCTTGTGCCACCTGCTGGTATAATCCCTTGTATTTTCCTTGTAACCGATTGCTAGCGAAAAGAGTTTATCCATTCCGATGTTGTCGGCTTTGTTGTACATGTAAGTTCTTAAGAACTTTTCCGCGAGTTGATCGTAGGAATTGATGGAGTCAGGTGGCAAATTATCAAACCAAGACACAGCCGACCCCTTCAGACTTGATGGGAAGTATCTACAAAGTACGGCATCGTTCTGACTCCATCGGGATAAGATACGGTTATAATACCGGATATGTGCCGCAGGATCACTGGACCCGTCATAGCATTCGAAGGTCGGGACGGGGCACTTCAACGGGTTAGGGGTTTTCGTCAGGCGATGAGTTAGAGGCGTGGAGTTAGCCTCTCTCATCACCTCTTCTAGCCTTCCTCCGCCTTGTCTAGTTTTTAGCTGCCTGATCTCATCCATCATCTCATCACGTAGCTCTTCCATCGCGCGGTGGTGCCCCACGCTATCATGCTCGGTTGATCGCTTTCTTCGGTCTTCGCTGTCGTAATAGTCTGACTCTTCGGCATCATAATCCGGATCGGATGCACTACTTCCCCTAGCCGCGTTTGCTACGATGACTCTTCGGCCTCGATTAGGTTCTGGTGCATTTGAATTTGCTTCATCAAGTTGTTGGCTAGTCTTCGTGCTTTGGGAAATACGGTCTTTTAAATCTTGATTTTCTCTGGCCAGCAAAGCCACGGAATATGCGTAGACCTGCTGGCTCTTCTTCAGTTCTTCAAGCTCATCTATCAGTCGATGAGATTGGTTAGACCCCTGATTGGAAGTCCCAGCACGTGCCACTATGGCCATGGTGCCCCCTTCCTCTACCGTTTGTACTAAGGGTGGTAGGGGATCAGCTTTGATTATTGGCATCTCCAAATTTGGTCTTTCATGCTGAGTGTCCATCCGCGGTGTTAGAACCGCCGGCATAGTTTGATTCTGATCATTTGTTGACGGCATTCCGAAGGATGGCGGGTGCGCGGGTTGATGTGTCCTAGATTCATCCACCCTTTCCTTTTGTTGATGGAATTGGTTCGTAGCAAAAGTTTTGCTAGTTTCTGCAGCCTTGGGGGCCGCGGCAGCCGTACGGCTCTTTGCTGCCGCTGCTCTGAGAGTCGCGGCTGCAACGGAGTTGGCGTTCAGAGGCCAGGTGATTTCCGCCGTGTCTTGCCTCTGATTAGTTATTTTGGCTTTTCCTCCTTTCTGCTTACTTCGGGTAATGACCGGGGTGGTCCTCGGTGCTTCCTTTGATGAGGCTTTGGTTTTTCCTGCCTCTTGTGTCTTTTCCATCTTGGGTCCTTCCGTTTTTTCTGCACAGGGGAAATTTCAAACAACGAGAAACAGAAATGTCCGCGTGGATCGGGTTAGTCTTGTTCGTGTTCGCAAAACATTCACTCCCATATGGAAAGAAAAACTGCCCGAGGGCCACAGAGAAATCCGTATGGAGGTCTATTGAATAAAGCATACAAGCTAAAATATATGGGCTAAAATCTATTTGAAAATGCGGATTCATTGAAAATGCATGAAAGTGCGTGGAGATCCATCGAAGATGCGCGTAGATCCATTGAAGATGTACGAAAATCTACTGAAAAAAAGCAGGCCCGTAGGAGATCTACTGAAAATGTAGATCCATAGTGAATATTTGTGGATCTGAGTAATAAATCTTTTCACCAATTTTAAACCACATCGGACATGTGGATCTGTGCTGATTTATTGGTTCGTCTTTGAGGATAATAAAGTTAACGAAAAGATAAATGCTGCTAAAGTTAATGAAGTAAAGCAATAGCACGTGTTTTAAATGAATCTTGTAAATCTTTTTAAGGTGAAATCACAGGATGAGATAAATCTTTTACCGGGACAAAGTCCCTGTTTCTAGCGCCAAATTGTGAACACGT
The DNA here is from genome assembly GCF_003573695.1 of Papaver somniferum. Taxonomy (NCBI): domain Eukaryota; kingdom Viridiplantae; phylum Streptophyta; class Magnoliopsida; order Ranunculales; family Papaveraceae; genus Papaver; species Papaver somniferum. The sequence goes on from NC_039367.1 coordinate 2,044,635, forward strand.
AAATCACGAAGGCATCCACGTGTTCACAAACAATGTTCGCAATCTATAAACATGCTCGCACTGAGGAGATGATTGTATTGATTCCTCGGCTCAAAACCTTCGGGTTTATCATTGCCTCATCTAATATCATCACTAGAGATGTTCGTATAGAGGAATATAAAGAAAACGAAGCATAAAAGCAATACTCATGGAGTATGAACTGGATGTAAAGTGCTGAAATGTAAATAAGACTAAGATTTACGTGGTTCAGCACTAAGGCCTACATCCACGGGGTTGTTGTTTGACTATGCATTCAATGGTTACAGAGATAGTCGAATGACTTTAGAGTGTACATAGGTCTGCGGATATAAAGTATACTTACTCTCTCTATTCTTTTCTATTCTTCTCTCTCCTAAATTCCCTCCCTTGGTCGACCCCTTCTCTCTTGGTGGAGAGGGGTATTTATAGGGTTAGAGTGTGGGACCCGTTTCTGAGAGCCGTTGCAACCTTATCTTCTTGTGCTTTGTGTCCATCACGCAGAGGTCTTCGATCTTTACAATACTCCTCGCGTTTATTGCTTGATCCCGAAGAGTCATCCTCGTTCGTTCCACGGGTTGATTGACACGTACACTGCTCAGAGTGTTTAATGCGGGTAGTTGGGAAGTATGCTCGTGTCAGACAAGTGTCTTCTGCCCCTGTCACATCCGTGTCAGTCTGCCTTCTCCTCGCCGTTGATCTTGGCTTCTTCTGGGGATGGGATAAAGTAACTCTTCGGGAACTATTTGGTGCTCCGCAGTAACACCGTACTTTGGTACTCCTTTGATTTCTGCCCTTGGATTTATTTGGACGAAGATCTGACGACGGCGGAATGGGTTTCTTGGCTGTAGGCGTGTATCATCATGTTTTGATGACTTAGCTTGCATGCTCTCCACGTGTCTTCTCACATACACGTGTTTGATAATGAAATATGTACGTACAGTTATTGTTGACGAAGTGTCCACTCAATGCGTTCTTGAACCGTGTTCCCATGCTTTTTATAGGTTGTTTTGCTCCTCTGATTGTTGTTGGCTCTTGCTCCTTTGTTTTTTCGCTGTAGACAAGAAAATTAGCACTACTACTACATTAATTAATCAGTCAGTACCAAATTCAAACAAGCAAACAGACTTACTTAAAATGACTTACCATTCTCTATGCTTTGATGCCGAGAACACATCTTCTCGGCAACAGCTTCAAGCATTGCTTCTGAAAGATTAAAATCCAAATCTTGTTTCTGATGGAATACTTGTGCCATGATTAGTTTTGTAAACCGTCTTTTCCTTAGGAAAAATCTCTTCTCTGTTTTTATTTTAATCCTAACTCCTAAGCTAGCTCTGAATCTCCTTGTAGGAAAGAAATTGTGTTAGCATGCCTTTGACTCTAGTCTTTATACTTATATATAGAAGCTAATTAAAGATCACTTTTAGCAAGTCTGTATTTTGGAAACAAGATTCAGAATAGGAAACAGACGTATTTTGGGCCTATTTTGCTTTGCCACGACGCAGAATATGTCTCATGAACTAAGTTTGCCTTTGTGACCAACCTAAACCAAAATCGGCTATGGCCGATTCTACACCATGACAGAAAATCAGCTATTATCCTGGCTTTGCATAGTGAACAAGTCATTCAAAATAGACCACACACACGATTCCGGCACCAAAGGTTTCGTAGTCTAGTTGGTTATCACGTCAGTCTAACACACATAGAAGGTCTCCAGTTCAAAACTTGGCGAAGCCGCGAAGCCAATAAAAATTTTTTGCTTCTTTTTCTACCAGTAATGAATTTACATGATTCAATAATTTTTTTTTTGTTTTTTTAAGATCACAGCACTTCTAAGTACGCAAAGGAGCAACTCGTTCTGCAACGTCCAACGATTGTACAGTTGCCAGAAAGTTCAAACGTCAGAAAATATTGCCAAGTCATCGGGCTAAAAACTACACTTCCTCTTCTATTTTTCTGCGTCCAGCATGAAGATAACACGAGACTCTTTTTTCTTGGCCAATCTTGCTGCAAAGTTCATGGGAGGTTTTGGAGAATTGAGGCTTCTTAGTATCTGCCGGTATATAGAAAGCACTTGTCCTCTATTCCTTGCCAAGTCCTCGGTTGTTGCTCATATCAGACCCTTAGCCACACTCCCTAGCAACAATGAGATAGCTGTCTTCTCTCGGTAAATAGAGTCGTTTGATGTCTTCCACCCCTGTATGCATATCAAACATTTGATAGTCAGCATCTAATGTTCTATATCTAAAGTTCACAGAGTTTGGTGTAATCTACAGAGGATTCAAGAGCTGACACATCAAAACCAATGGCTCCAAGGAAATCAAAATTCTCATACAGCACAATTAAAAGAAGACGATGTAAGCTTATTAAGTTGATTAGTTCTACATCGGGTATTCACACCACTAATTAAGTTAGCAGCGGATTGTAGGGGTTAAATATGGCATCCATAGATACGAACGTGCTCGCACGTATTATATTCCAAATGACGGAATGAATGACATCATCAAGTCACGAGTAAAGTATGAAGGTTGTGCGAAGTTAAGGGGTTCGTACGAGAAGATCCAACATAAACGTGCAAAGATATCGCACGTCAGATCCGAAAATAAGGGGTTTATTAGCTGTCCTCCACTATGTAAAACTCCTATATATATGACCAGCCATTACTGTGTAAAGAGGGAAATCAATACAAAGATATGAGTGCAGGTAACATTGTGTGTAGTAAATATGGATTCACCTTACAACATGCTCTTGGGAAGACCATGGTTTCATGGTATAAAAGGCGTAGCATCAACCTTACATCAATTCATACGTTTCCCGATACCGAAGGGAATAGAAAAAATTGCAGGTGACATAGAAAAAGCGAAAACCTGTAACCAGTTAGATGTCAAGAACTATGAAGGAAGAGCAAAAAAGCGAAAAGATAGGTGGAGAAAGGCGAAGAAATTAAAGAAAGAAGAAGAACTCGGAATTTACATGGTACGAGCGAAAGAAGGGCGAGGTATACCAAGCGAAATCCCGGATAAAGAAGGAGCACCAGTGAAATAGATCATAGAGCCATCCCCAATAGGTGAATCAAATGCTAACTTTATTGCAGGTGAACCAACTCATGAGGTCAACATAGGGACAAAAGAGGATCCCAAGATGATAAGAATAGGAACTGGAATGGGGGTAGAAGAGAAAGAAAGAACAATAGAACTTCCAAAAAAAATATAGCGATGTCTTCGCATGGGACATGGATGAAATTTCATATATAGATCCTGATGTTGCATGTCACAGGTTAGATGTCAGGAAGGATGCACGGCCATTCAAGCAGAGAATAAGGAACATAGCAAAGACATACCACCCGCAAATAGAAGCCGAGTTGCAGAATGCTAGATGCAGGAATAATACGACCAGCAAAGTACCCAGAATGGATCGCAAACATGGTGGTAGTGCCAAAAAAGAAAAATGGGATAAGGATATGCATCGACTTCAGTGACCTAAACAAAGATTGTCCAAAAGACAACTTTCCCTTACCAGATATACCACAGATGGTAGAGTCGTCCTCGGGGAATAAAAGGATATCATTATTGGGCGGGTATAAAGGCTACAATCAAATCTCCCTGGCATAAGAGGACCAAGAGCACACAGATTTCTTGCAACCTTGGTATCTCACTCACAACATCGGGTGCACTTGAGATTTCCGCTCGGGGTAGCGGAACTAAAGAATGGGGAACAACGACGACCGAAAACATTGAAGTTGGGTCTATGCGAACCGTCACTATGCCACCTGTGAGTAGAGTGAAGGCAAGCCTGATGGCAACGCGAGTTTCCTACGACATACCCTTCTCATACACTCAGCGCGACATCTTGAAAAATGGGACTACAAAAGTTACTGAAAAGAACGATGGCGTTTTTACTGGACACAATGGCTACGACTATAAGTACGAAAATAATAATAATAAAATATTAACAAAGGCGCTAGGGGACTGGGCTCACCGGCATCCAGTCACGCGTGCCAGTCCCACGCCCAATTCTATATTTTATTATTTTTTATTATTTTTTCCTGATCTCATGAAAATCCCTTCATTTGAACAAATCTCTGTCGTCTCAAGGAAACTCCTCAGTCTTATGGTGTTTCCTCGTATCAAAGAAATAATAAAAATCAGGAAAGGTGTCGCGGGACCTGGACTACTAGCCGGTCGGTCATGCCCTAGCCGTGGCCAATCCCACACCTCATGATTCCTTATTATTTTATTATTTCCCTCATCCTATGAAAATTCCCTGATTTCATGATATTTCCCTCAACTCATGAAAATTACGTAAAGTTAGGGAAAAGCTCACAGGACCGGGCACACTGCCCGTCCGTCCATGCCCTAGCCATGGGCGGTCCAACACGCCCTCGTCTCATTATTTTAGTATTATTTTTTTCCCTCATCTCATGGAAACTCCTTCACTTCAAGGAAAATCCTTAGTTTCAACAAACTCCTTAATTTCATGATATTTCCCTAAAGTCATGAAAATAATATAAAATTAGGAAAATGCCATGGGACCATGCTCATTGGCCGGCCCGGCATGCCTTAGCCATATCTGGTCCCACACTTCATGAATCCCTATTTTATTATTATTATTTCCATAATTTCATGGAAATTCCTTAACCTTATCAAATTTCTCAGTTTTATGGTATTTCGCTCACATCAGGGAAAATACATAAAATTTGGAAAGGTCTTGCGGGACCGAGCTTGCTAGTTATCCGACCATGCCCTAGCCGTGGAAAGTATCGTACCTTGCAATCCCCTATTTTATTAATTATTTTCATCATCTCACGAAGATTCCTCAGTTTCAGCAATACCCTGAATCCTTCATATTTTCTCAAAATGTTGCTCAAGCGCGCATCAGAAGATATTGAAACTCTCAGGACTAAGACACATACATTATGGTGACACGGGCATGTATCGTTGACCGACCAAGGCCGACCATAGGGCTTGCAAATAGCCGGTCCCGCATGTTTTAACAATTTTGACCTAATTTGCTCAATTGCTCATATTGGGTCCAAACTCTTCGCAAACAACTTGGAGTTTGCTCAAACGACCATCAGCTGATCCCAAGACCACCAAGGGCCGGCCTCATTCCCTTTTGGACGATCCCTAATCTCTTCATAATTAGGTTTCATCACCTAAAGCTTAGAGGAGCACTATTTTTAATAAATGATTAAACCAGCATTTAATCATCGTTTCACCAACTGGTCTTCAAGAGACTTTGGTATTTTGCTCATTTGAGCATCTGGGCATTACATAGTCGACTTGTTATACCATGTAGTCGGTCCCTCCTTGTGGTTGATTTTCAATAAATCATCAATTGATCAGAATTAGGGTTTCGAATCCAGAGCTCTGCAAAACATAATTCTAAGCAGATTCAAACACTAATAATTTTACGTTGATCCCGTGATCAACACTTTTATTATCATGCTCGGCCTAGTTATCAGTATTTTAAATTAATATTTTATTTGGTCCTGCTACCAAGAATTCATCAAATGAGAAATATTTGCTCGGATGAGCAATATTTGCTTAGATTAAGGAATATTGGTTCAACTATCAATATTCAAAAATTCAACAGCAACAGTTTGCTCGTCTTAAGTTATCAACATTTATTCAACAATGATACCTTCGTCTCAACAGACATGATCAATTCATGAGTCTCAGAACATTTGCAAATCACGTTCGACTCAGCAATACAAGGACTCATCGTTCTATGAAGTCAGCAATTGACTCCACAATCACGAGACATCAATGGTGTCACATGGGGAATATTAAATAGGGTTTTGGTCTGGCGGTCTACGGCACGTGTGTTCAAAAATACGACGAGAATGTGAGCAAGTCATGCAACCATTTGGAGGAGTTAGCAAAGTAGTGGGTGGAAAATAAATCGTCTCCGCACGATGAGCAACTGGTTTTGACATGATTTTCCACTTCCCCACTCTTTGACTTCAGCAACTGTCACACTCCATGGGATCAAGGTGTTTACAATTCTAGCAATATAAATAAGTCTTTGAATCATGATTGAAAACAAGACAATCTCTCGTCAAATAGACAAACAAGAGATTAAGAACTCAGCGTTCAATCAATCAGAACTTATCTTATCCACGCAGAATATACAACACACCTACAATTTTTGATCACCATTGATCTCACACATTTCTCGGCTTCCCTCTTACAGATCGACCCATCCTCTCTTGTGACCGATTTGACTATGGAACGGCCATACTCCCTTTTTGCAGTGCATCTGTGTGAGGTTAAATGTTTCGCTCGGTTCATGGAGTCTCCTCCGCACGGTCGTCTCCTCAATTCCGTAAAAACCAGCAACTCGTTTTTCCCCGTCTACAAGTGGGTTAAAACATCTGATGATTTTTATATATATATAACCAAGAAGTGTGAGTTGATCAGCTGAAATTTGTAGACGTTCATGTCATTAGTTGGTTCATTGCCTATGTCACAGATAGAGAACCCTGTGTTCCCATTATAAGAGAATGTTAACTGCCCCACCTTTTGATAGGCTTTTATCCTCGTTATCTTCATATTGGAACACTAATTCAGGAGAGCAAATATTCATGTCATAGTCAAGCAACGTAGTACCTGTAAGGATCTAAACCAAATTTGTTGCAAACATTTATTGCACCGTTATTGGATCCAGATTCGGCATTTATCTGTTAAATAATGGGGTGTTGTTACGAGGCTTTTGCTTGCGGAAGAAAAAGAGAGCCAATTTGTGTACGGAGCAAAACAACAGAACACTAGAAGGAAAATAAATGAACAATTGCGTGTTTGGGGTTTGGCCGGTGATAAAAAGAAACAATGCCTGAAAACTTATGAAGAAAGGTACAGGAGTGGTTGAAGGTACAATTTGACTTTCTTGCTTCTTGCGGCAGTAAAGATGAATATGAAGAGTCTGACAGCGAAGAAGAGCCAGAACTGGTGGAAGGAGACCCTGGTTCTCCTAATTCAGTAGACATTTTAGTAGCAGAAGATGAGGCTGGGGACATTGAGGAGGATCAGTACTGGTTTGCGAGATACTTGATCGCTTAGATAAGTGATCTCCGCATTGTAAATAACTGTTACTTTCATTTTTCATGTAATGAAAGTGCTATGGCATTCATTTTTTGTGGGGCTTGCATGAAGATGATTGGAGGGCTGATCTTTTTTGTGGTGGTGTTCCCTTAAATTTCATCCTGGAAGCTGTTAGTATTTTGGTATCTCTTGCTGGTTGCTTGTTATACTTTTTGTACTTCTGAATTCTGATACGGTTGAATTAAAGCAAAAGCTGATTTTTGTCAGGATTTTCTTCTGATTATTTGTATTGACACTATACCAGAAAATTGGTGGCACATTAAGGCTGTGGTCAATCGCACAAGTGGAGGAATTTTTTTGTCATCATCTCGTTAGATTTCATACCAGGTTGAATGTTTTTCCTCACAGGTAATGGCCGAATCACTTCCAGCATGGTGTTAGGCACTAATTTGTAGTACGTTTTCTACTTGCGTTGAAGTTATATGCATAAACAGTTTTAGCATGTAAAACCTGTAACGCTTTCTACAACTGCCCTTATAGCTGAGTGGTAGAGCGCCAGTCTTGAGGGCAACTGCAATTACTTGTTTGCTTTTGATCAGGAAAAGTACATATGTCGCTTCAGGACTAGCACAATTGTTTTTGAATTTTGAACTCTCTGGGATTTATGGAGAAGGGGGCGTCTGAATGGAAATAAGAGTATGCAATCCTCTCGGTGTTCTATTAGTATATGAACCGAGAATCAAATATTGGGAGAAATACACAAAGAAGTGCCTTGTGGCAAATGCGTAAGCATTGCAAAACTGGGATATTTGTGCTTCTTTGTTTGGTTACTTGAAGTTGATACAATGTTTTTTGTTTGAACTACTAGTACAGATTTTGTGCCATTGTTTTCTTTAGATTTCTCTGACTCGGTAATCTGGCATTCTTCTTCCTGCCTGCTGTGTCATTTAAATTATATTTTCTTTTTCTCTTGGATTGTTCGAGTAAGAACAGATGGATATTGCTGCTGTGTCTTCTCAGCTAAGACAGACTCCGCTTGTTGGTTTTCCTTTGCAACATTTACTTTGGGCACACTAAAGGAATTTTATTTATTTTTTCAAAGAAACGTTATATTAAAGAGAAAACGAGATACCAATACAGGTATGCCAAACCAAATCTCCAGAGGAAAGGCTGCACACCCAAATACACCCTAAAAGAAACTGCAGAAATCCATTGCAGGTGAGCAGCAGCAAGTAACCCATTTTATGTGTGCAACATCCTAACACCAGCTGCAGTATTCCATTGAAGGAGAACAGCGTCAAGTAATCCATTGCAGTTGTGCTACAGCAAATTACAGGCGACAATCTCAGAAATTTTTCCACCTGCACATCCAGCTCCAAGAGGCTACAACAGTAGTTTCACATTTCCACGAACGGACAAGCATAAAACCCAAGCAAGCCGTGCCTTGTACTTCAATACTGTGACTGCAACCCACTGCACAATAATAAGAACAGTCCTCCTCGCAGCTGCCTGGAAAAAGCCACTGAAGGATTATTACTAGCTTCGTTTCTGTAACACCAAAAACTTGGGATGTACATTTCTATGATATCTATGGGTAGGAGTCTTTGTTTTCACGATTGTGAGGCGGTTTACTTAAATGCCAGATTTTTTTTTTCTTCCATTTTGCTTCCTACATTCACAGCACACCACTTTTCCAATTGCTTGGCTCCAGTTGCTAAAAAGTATGTGAACTGACATTCTAGTAATACATGGTCAACAGCAAACAATTTCAAGAAGATACAGATAATATCCATGACATAATTGAATATAAAAGTGTGCCAATTCACAGAAGGATTTCCCACATTAAGAAGAAACTAGAAGTTGGTATTTCATCCAATCCAAAATTGAGCAATTGTCTACTACAAAATCTAAACAAATTCCTAACCCAAAATTTACATCACCAGTAATTGTAACAATAAAATCCTACTGAATATAGTACATTTTGGTTGTAACAATTTCCTAGCAGAAATTCTTAATCATCCAGATAACCGCATTCATGCTTGTATTATAGATAAAATAACAAAAAAGGGAAAAATAGGAAAATTTTCTTTACATATGGGTGGAAAATAAAGGGAGGAATTCATTTCCATGGAAGAAAAACAAATTGACGAGACAAAAAACTCTCTTTGCAAAACATTTATGCCCAACACCCAGATTCCATCTGCTGAGTGCTAATTAACAGTCATAGCAAATGTTTCAACAAAAAAAAAAGTCACAGCAAAAAGATAATGACATACTCTAGAATAATAAATCCAATCCAATTTATCTTAACAGCGTGTTTGGTTCATGGGAAGGAAATGCGATACCTAGAAATATGATTCCAAGAATATAGTTCTCTGGGAATATGATTTCTTTATCTTGTTTGGTGTAGTCCGGATTAGTACATGGATACTCGTCTTCTGTCAAATTGTTTTCTTGGCACTGTACTCCTAGACGTTGTAATTTCTTGATGTAGTACTTGACCGAATCCTTGTACTCCTCAAAGACGGTGTTGAAGTCATTTTCCACCACTTTATGCAGCAGCCAGTTTTTACATTCCTCTGGAAGATCAAGATCAACAAGGATCTTCAAAAAATTCAACGTTGTGGCATCTTTTATTGGTGAAGCTGAAAACTCATCTGGAAGATCGGCAAGAAACTTTAGAAAATCCAATATCGTAGCAGCTTTCATCCGTGACTTGCAAAACTCCAGCATCATAATTCTCACCTACGTATATATTAGACTCCAACAAATTAGTTTTCAATGGATTATAAATCAAAACACACAGATAGGTAATAAAAGAATAAAACTAACCTCTGATGAATTTTTTAGGGCTCTATAAAGTTCAATTTCACCGTTGCGGTAAACTGCAAGTGATTCACTGCTATCAGCACAGAGGACATCATCAATTCTCTGCAAATATTAAAGGATTAGTCAGTCACAAGGTGGTGTAATCTCCGACTCTCAGAACATATAAACCGTTTAAGTAGCACTTCCATAATCTTATTAATTAAATTAAAATCTTACAAAAGACCCCTTTTTGGTGAAGGAAAACGACAAATCTTACATTTAGGATCCTCAATTCGGTACGCAAATCTTCAGCGGAATCATAAAAAGAGCTATTGGTTTGCACGTCGCACAGGTAATCATCTAGCACCTTGTATTTTCCTTCCCCGCCCCGAAGTTTCCAGTTATCCAAAACTTCGTCCATCTCAACCCTGAAAACGAAACACCAAGTTTTTGATTGGTTGATTAATAGATTAATAGTAAAGGAAATTGAGATGATCAACAATTCAAAAATAAGACAAGTACGTACCTATGAGCAGACGAGTATTTACCGTGTTCCCGATCAAATCGTGCATACATGGTCGTTGTCTTGTTATTAGTCAGCGGTTTCTCTTTCTCTCGCTCTTGATGGTTTGTGACTTTTTGTATTCTGCGGATGGTAATAGGGTTAGGCTTGTAGTTGTATTTATAAAAAGCGGTGGTTTCCTAATACCAGTCTGTTTCCAAAAATACAGTTGTTTCCTAACACCGAAATTACCCTAGCTATTGTTGTTTATAGGAGGTGGCATGATCTTGGATTCCAGATGCAGAATCCGAAAGATGTGTAGCTTTTTAGGGTTGTTATAATCGGGTTCGTGGTTACAAACGTTGGTTTAAAACACCTTATTTCCTGGAATGGTTTTTAAGGTTTCTTTTAATTTTTAGTAGGAATTTATTCTTCAATTATTACTGCCTTTTCCTGCTTTGTTTCATGATACGTACACGTAAATTCGGTGCGGCTCTCCCCGAAAACCAGAGGGGTCAAGGAGTTGGGACAGTTCGTTAGGAATTTGCTGGTGTTTTGGGGACAGTTTGTTAGGAATTTTTGTTCATATTATTGTGTTACTAGTAGTATTCTCGCCTTGTTTGATGGTAGCCCGTGTGACACCCGTCTCTTCATTGTGCAGTTGTACCTCTGACCTAAGGCGGTGCCTTGGCAGCATCTTGGAGGTTTGCTGATTTCTACGGAATAGTTACGAGGAATGAGTACCTGCGGACAGAAAAGATTTAAAAGAATATTGTTGATCCGCGAGTTCGTTTAACTCCACGATGAAAGACATTTATGTCTCCAGTTCGAACTGAATCTTTCCTTCAATAATTCCGATGTAAGATCCCCCTTTTGTTTTTAAGAAGGTACATCCCGAAAAGAAAACGAGTTTTCTCAGTAGAGGATTTGATTACCCTACCCATCATTCATACTCCTGTTCACAAAGTAACTCAACTCCTGAAAGTGGAGAGGTTCATTTCCCCAAGAAGTCCATCCAGCAAACATTTCTCTAGCAAAGAGTTCAATACATCGTGCTGGCCCGGTTCCTGGCAGATAATCCATTAGCAACTCTAACAACAATGTCAAGAAAAAGAGCTTCCTGGGATCAAGATTGTGTATTGACTGATGACATCTTACCCGTATAAAAGATAGAAAAGTGAGATGAGAAAAAGACAACATTATCATAGTTTACTAGTTGCACTCTAAGAAGATTGCAGACTAGATATTCATCACAAATTAAAATTTTCAGAAGAAGTAATTTATTAACAAGTTAGTGATTGGATACTTCCAACTGGGGGTTTCCTTGAGTACTCCCCGGGGACACTGATGATAACTTGATTTTCTTCCAGACGCTTATATGTAGAAGTAAGCTCAGTATTCATTTCCTGCAAAGAATTTTACAGAACCATATAAAATATTAGGTGAAGAATCATCAAGACTCGCCACTGATGAAAGGTTACGTGGTTGCTGGAAATGACTCACCTCCCCATGACAATAACCTAAAAGAAGGCACTCATAAGGACGATGATGGAAGAGGTCTAGCTCATTGATCAGCGACCCATCTGCTTTCACCTGTACTACTAAAATAAAATAGTAAGAAGCGGGAGAATGATAAGTTATAGCTCCCAGGATTATCCCCTTCATATAGAACAGTGTGAAATCACCTTCAACCAGTAAAAGATAGCTGAGTAACTGACACCCCACAGTGGGAATAGTTCTTTCTCCACAAAAGTTCGCAATTTCTCTCTATTCGTAACCCACAAGGCCACAAGAGCTCCTTTTGAGTGAGTAAGTTGTTTAATCGGAAGGGACAAGAAGTATCGTTTAGGCAATGTTGGGTACCTGTGATGGAGAGAACGCTCGTGGAAAGTATCAGGGAGGGAAAAATAAGTCCACAAGGAAGTTAAATTGACATGTTGAACTCCGGTGGGTATCAAAAACCAGTATATTTGAGCAAAATGTTCCCAGTGTTGACAAAGATAATTGACCAATGTACTTACAATGATTTCTGTCTTGCCTCCCATGGTGGATCAATTACAATAAGATTGAATCCGCTATCAGTATCAGCTGCAGATCAAGGAATAATAGAGCATTTGACCTCATTAATAGTGAAGTAGTACTTGTAAAGGGTACTCGTAAGGCTGTGAAGACATAGAATCCTTTACAAAAAATCCTCGTTCTTAATTTCAGGAACACAATATTGTCATATTCTAGTATTCTACACATCGCAGGAGTTCCAAGAATGAGTTACCACAATTTACATACAGTACACAGCAGACTTCAGCGTTAGCAATTACCAGGAATCAGGTCATGAATCTGCTTCAAGTCTGACTTCCACATGGTAAAAACATTGAGATATAAAACAATGTAAGAGCCCGTGAAACCACAAACTATCAAAAATACTAGAAGAGAAAACCAATCAAGTGTTAAGTGCATACAAAATAAGATTCACTGAGAATATAACAAATGAAATCAAAAGTCAAAGATGTACCATATAGAAGCAGCTATTTCCAGGCAAAACATAACGGTTATTCAAGATTTTTGCCTCCACATCATCACAACTCTCATTCATGACTAGGCTATTAAATGCTGGCACTAATCTTGACACGCCAAGGGATGAACCTGAATATCCAACACAAGGTACAAAAAATCATTGCATAGCTATTGTTTTTACTACCGCATGTTTCACTCTTTCAGACAACCATAAGTTCAATTGTACAGCACATAGACTAAATGCAAGTCAATAATTCTTCAACATCACAATGTGCAAACAATACATTCAATTCAATCTTCGAATTCATTTGCCTAAAAAATAATCTTGTAAAGAAACTGACCTGAATCGGCTGTGGTCATATTTTCTTCCCGATGATTTATAGAAATTTCATATAAAGGAGCTTGCCAAACACTTCCAAGCTCGACAAAGGATTGTTTTTTCCCATCTTCAATACATGACTCTCTAATCCCATTCGAACAACAACTATCATCATCTCCACCATCACTTTTTAAGTTACTAATATAATGTAAAAGATCTTTAGCTCCTAATAAAACTTCATGTGCCTTCAATAACAGTGGCTTTGCTTCCTGATAATACAAATTCATTATTTATAACAATAATCTCTCACCCTAATGCAAGTGGAATTCAAACCCTCAACCTCCTCCTCGCCAAACTATCAGAAAATAAATAATATACAAAGATTGAAATTCATACCTGGTGACGTTGATCTGCAGAACGCTCTCTTTCATTAAGAGTATAAGGTTTTCTTTCTTTCCGTTTTCGTTTCTTAGAACTCGTTGAAACCCTAGTTTTTTCCTTGTCTTCACATTCGAAGAATCGGTTGTAGTAAACAGAATCAGAAACCCTAAACTGAGTATAATCAGAAGCATTAAGAACTCGAACAGGATCCATAAAAGTAAAATTTGAGATAAATCGGTAAATTCCCGATTCCAAAAATTTTATCATCTCTTTGCTCTTTACTAATTCCGCCATTTTTGTCTTCCGTTTGGAAGAAAACTCTTCACAAAAGCGTTGCTGGATACACAATTAACAGGGTGTGTTTGGGTACAAGAGTTAACTAACAGGGGGTTAGTACTCGGGTGAGTTCGGGGGAGTTAGTGTTTGGGTACAAGAGTTAACCCTATTTTTAATCTTGTGGATTTTGAGAGAGTTTAGTGTTTGTGAGTTGGAAAATTTGTTGTTTGGTCCTAAGCCCATTAAGTTAGTTATAGTAGGGTCCAACCGGGTTTTAGACTTATCATTAGGTCCATAGTTATTTAAAACTAGCAAAATTACCGGTTTATCCTAGAACTAAACACGTGTGAAATCAACCACCTTCTTGCGGTTTCTCTTTCCCGTACAACCACCCTCTTGCGGTTTTTAGACTTCACATACAGAGATTTTCAAAGAGAAAAAATTTTCTCTTCACACAGAGAATAGAAACCCAAAATTCATTTAGAGAATAGTTTCCCTACAAGAAAAATCATTCAGAAAATAGTTTGCAAACAACGATTCTGATTCACAAGAATAGAGAAAAGCCCTAAAACCTATATTCTCTTCCGATAATGGTTAAAACAAGAAAAATCACAAGAACAATCCAAGAAGAAGAAACAATAATGGATGATAGCACTGCTCCTAGAACATCAGAAGACGATTCAAGAATTTCAAGACGAAAATCAAAGAGGAAAAAGAGTAAAAAGGTTGAAACACCGAAATCGAAGAAAAAAACTTCAAAAAGTTCAACGGACGATGAATCTCCAGATGTACTAAAAAGAAAACGAAGAAAACCGAGTAACAACGCACCAATTCAGAAAAAAGGTACTATTTCTAACACTTTCAGTATATTTTTTGTGTTTCTGGGACATAGATCCACCAGTACATATTTGAAGTACTGATTAAAAATTTATGAGAACCTATCAGAGTTTACATGCAACTTTTACTTTGTGTTTCTAGCACTTAGAATTGGCAGTACATAACTATAAAACTGTAGAATAAGAATCAAAAGTGATATGCAATGTGTTTCATTTTATTTCTGATACATAGAGCCACCAGTACATATATCAAATACCGATACTTGTGGAATTCAGTAGACAACAAACTTCTACGGCCTTGTCTAAAGAAAAAACATATTGTATGCATGTATTTTTCGAATACCAGTGGAAACATTGAAAGTACATCCCAAGGCTAAGCAAAATGCATATTCAGACTTATGGTCTTCAGAGTTGTTCATGCCAACTTCTAAATCTACTGAACCTCGCCTTGTTTAAATAAACTTCCTTCCGGTTTGCCCATTGAATGACAATGAACCCCACAGGTGATAATGCAGACCCCAGCAATCTGCAAACCAAAAAATGTAAATGTTTAAAATTTTATTTTCAAGGTTCACAATTAAAATCTGATATAAAGTTGAATTATGATTTTGGGCATACCAAAATCTTTCAAGGCATACTGAATAGAGACAAAAAAGGGTTATCAAATAGCAAAATCAGATAACCCCTTAACCCAAATTTTTTAAAATGGCAAATCTACCCTTTACGTATTAGTGTTAGTAATCTGGATTAGTGATTAAATATTTTGTTTAGTGATTAAGAGAATTTTCAGAATTATAAAGGTTTATTTAGATGAAAAAATTTGGGGAAAAAAAAATCAAAGTTTTTATTGAGAAGGAGAAAGTGAGAAAAATTTTCTTCTTGATTTAATGGAGGATGAGGAGGGTCATTCTTCATCTAAAAACCTAGGAAAATACATATCAACTACAACAATGATCCAGAAATGGTTGATTTCTTAGATTATGAGAATGATTTTACACAAACTCAAACTCAAAGTCAAACTCAAGATGATGATTTTTATGAGCCAAATCCAGATGATGAATACATAGATGAGGAACCCAATGCTTCTAACACACATGTATAATTCTATTGTATGTTTAATTTCACTTTTGTAGCTTGAAATCATCAAAAAAAAAAGTATTTTACATCATGGTTCGGCGAACCAGGACTATGTTCGGCTTAAACATATAAGCCGAACCCACTATATTGATGAACAGTTCGACTAGCTGAATTTGTTAACGTTATACGCCAAACCTTCATTTTCCAACTTCCAACCTATTTGCAAGATCCTAGTTCGGCTTATATTAAAGTCTAATAACAAGCCGAACCTATTCCTGAGAGTTAGGTTCGGTTTTCACTTTAAATATCGTAGCAGCCGAACTATATATTTTTCCAAGTTCGGCTCATATTCAAAAAATCACATCCGCCGAACATGATACTGATTTTCCATGAAACACTTAAATTCATACACATTTAGCGGTTAGGCTTTTTATTACATATGTTTTCTATTGTGCAGCCTTTTCATAGGATGAACCAAACAAAAAAAGTGGAAATTACTAAAAGTATTAGAAAGTGAAGTCTAATGATGGAGAATACCAAGGTCCATTTTAAACTCATTAAAATCAATGATATATTATCTTCAACTTCAAGAGAATAAAAATAAAAACATAACGCAAAAAGAATGAGGTCGACATCGGACGAAAAAGTTATTGCCAAAACAAGATCGAAAAACTTGAGTGTGCAAAGAGAAGGTTCGGCTGATAACTCAGCAACACGAGCTAGCCGGACCTAGAGCCTGCAAATCAATATTTTCGAAGTGTTTACAGAGAGAGGTTCGGCTTGAAAGTGATCTGATCGAGTCAGCCGAACCTGACAACCACCTGGGGTAAATTTCACTTCTTAGGTTCGGCCGGGAAGGTTTGCAAGGTATTAGCCGAACCTGACACTGTTCTGGGATGTATTCAATACACATTTTGGGGTTTGGCTAAAAATTCAAGGGTGAAATACAGATGTACCACTGTTTTTTTGGGCGCATACAGATGTACCCCCGTTTTTTTCACATTTACAAATGTACTCCTGTTTTGACCGTTTTTTTTGAAAAAACGGCTAACGGAAAGTTAACCTCCATGTCAGCAGTTAATTCATCCAACTCACTTGCCAACTCGTCTATTCTTCCACGTAAGTTGTATACACGTTGCTGGTCCCTTAACAATCAACAGTGCTTCAAAGAGAACTGTAATTCCAAACTCAAATTGAACTTGTGTAAGTCTTAGCATGTGGAGAAGACAATCAATCCTTACTATTTTCAAAATTGTTCACTTAACAATCAACAGTGCTCCAAAGATAATTGTAATTCCAAACTCAAATTGAACTTGTGTAAGATGCAATAGTTATAGAAACAATAGTATATGAAGTATGCAAGGAATTCAAGAAAAATCTGCAAATGTAACTGCAATAGTAATAAAAGACTATCTATTTCAGTAACTCTCCACTGTCTTATCTTAACATAACATTCCAGGAATTGTCTTAACATTCAAATATAAAATAGAGTCATCATAAACACAAACCAACATAAAATAGGTACATCTAAAGCTTCATATACTTCTTTGCTCTCTTCTTTCCTTTTGGGTTTGGAGCTGTAAAGGTTATGTTGTTGCTAACAGATCCAACATGGGTGTTGTGCTGACTGAAACTGGGCTGAGAACAAGATTCATCACCTGCCTTTCTCATGACACCTTTGGATTTTGCAGAATATGTTGCAGCTGGTTGGGAAGATTGAGCAACGCTTGTTTGCGTCTTAGATCTGCTAGCACAAGGTTGAGAATTTGCAGCAGATGCACCTCCAGAATTTGCAGCAGCTTTAGCTTTGTACTTTCTCTTTGGTGGAGCTTCAACTGTTGTCTGCTTTGTGCCATCAACACATGTTCTAGGCTTGAATCCCTTAGGATTTCCTCCAACTGGACCACCAACACAAGTTGATGAGTAGTGACCTTCATTTTTACACCTACTACATCTTATAGCCTTCTTCTGACCTCTTGGTTCATCATATGACAATATCCTCTTCTTCCTTGGCCTGCCTGGCTTTCTAATGTCTACTGGTGGCTTCATCATTTCTGGTTTTTCTAGCTGCAAAGAAGTAAGAAGAAGAAGAAGAATAAGAAGATAAGAGTTAGAAAACTTGTGGAGGCTGTTATACTAGTACAATGAAACCCTAAAGGAATCTACTTTATTACCCTGATTTATTGCACAACAAACAATAAAGACAAAACATATAATATTTTAAACAAAAAATATTTAAAATTAAATGTACCTCTATCCAGTCAGCTACACCCTCTGGTGGATTGAATTCAGGAGCATATGTCTTCTTGTAGTAGTCCACTGTGTAGTAAGGGCTACAGTACCTACAATATATAACAAAACAAAATGGATTTGGTTAAACAATGTCCAAGGAAAAATGTAATACAAACCAAAATGTACAAAGGGGTTCAAGTTTAGGAAACTAACTCAGCCCAGTTAGGTCTCATTGGAGCCAAAGCACATACAGCATGCTGGCATGGAAATCCCCTTAACTCCCATTGCAAACAGCTACAAATTTTCTTCTCAAGATACATAATAAAAACTGCTTCATGCACACTAATCACTTCATAGACTTTGTACTTCACAGCTGGAACCAACTTAAAATTAGGATTCGAAGCTATCATCTTTTTTATCAACTTCATTGCTTTAGGAACTATGTCACCATCTCTCCATTTTGCAGACTCATTTGTTCTCTTATACCAAGTATTAATCACCAGATCTCCATACATCAGGCCTAACTTGCAGATGGGATTATCCCTCATCTTCTTTGCCATATTGTTGAAGGACTCAGAAAAGTTATTATTAAGGTGCTCACATTTGTTGTCTTTTTCGAAATGGGACCTGGACCAGGTTTGTAGTTTTTCTTCTTTCAAGAGATACCAAGCAGCATCAGCATTCTCAGCCTTCATCTTGGCCGTATGTTCCTAACACAAAAACAATGCTTATGGTTACATAACTTAAGAATTTTGAGGAAATATACTTAAACAAGTGAAATGTGCTTATGCATTACCTCAAAATGCTTTTTCTTGTAACGTTTAGCTGCATTCCAAAGATGATTCTGCAAACTAAAACTCTTGTATGTCTTCTTGAAGTTTGCAAGCAAGTGCCTGTCACATGTAAATTCAAATACATTATAGGATTATTACAAGTGATCTAGAAAGAAAAAAGGGAATAGTAATCTGAAATCATACACATTATACCTAAAACAATATCTGTGTTCATCTAAAGGAAAGTGATAGTCAACACCCTCCAAGATTCCCTTTTGCTTGTCTGAGATGAAACAGATACGCACACCATCTTCATCTACCATAGGCTTCAAATCTCCAAGGAAAATCTTCCAATTTTCTATGGTTTCATTCCTACACACCATTATACCTAGCATAACTAAGCCATTCTGAACATCCAGACCTGATTGCATATAAAAAGTGAATTATAATCCAAAATGACATATAAATTGAATTACAAGAATGTATAAGTGAAGAAAAAGAAGAATTTACCTGTTGCACATAGCATCACACCACCAAAATTCCATTCAAGTGACAAGCATCCAAGCCAATGACCCTTCTACAGCCAGTCTTCCACCCCTTTATTGCAGGAGCAAATGATATGGTTAAAGAAAGGAACGTATTGTCTAGAGTGTCATATGAGAAAGAACAATGGCTTCCTGGGTTTCTCCTATGCATACAACATAGTAGAATTAATAACTAACAAGAATGACAAAATGAATATTATTTGCAAAAACAACTAAGAAGAAAAAATAATGTCAGAGATAAGAGTAACATTACCTTAACCATTTCACAAAAGTTAGGAACTTGTTGGTAACTCTTCTCATAACTCCCATATAGCTTATCCAACACCATAACCCTTGCCCTCCATGCAGTATGGTATGCAATGGTGACCTTTGTGTCCCTTTTAAATTGTGCTGCTAAGTCACATGGACAAGGTATTTCTGCATCACAACCTGTCTCCCTTCTTTTTTCCATGTACCAATCAGCTACATAAGGAGGAATTGCATTTCTGTTGTACCCATCTCCACGACCTTGGTGGTTGTGTTCTATATTATACCCTCTGAGTGTAAAGGTGTCTCCTTCACCTTTTCGCTTGATGCCATATATAAAGAACTTACATTCCCTCTTCTCACAATTAACACATACTGCTCTTTGTTGCTTATTATCACATTTATTCCATACAAATTCATGTCCATTCATTACACAGAAATGCCTAACATGTTTCTTAAATTCATTTTTATCTACATATTTGGTACCAACTACAAGTTTAGTAGGATTAAATTCCTCACCTATCTCCTCTTGGAACAAGTCTTCCTCTTCTTCTTGCCTAAAGTGCTCTGCATATTCTTTCTCAAACTCTGCTGTGGGACAGGGCTCATTAGCTTGAGGTCCATTAAACTGGTGAGGTGCATTACATTCAGGCCCACCTGGTTTAGCTTGTTCTTATCCACCTAACAAACAAACAAACAAATCCTACCAGTCAGTACCTTCATCTTAACTTGTTTTGAAAATACAATAACTAACAATAATGAAATGAAACAAATTAAACAAGCATATTATTACCTTCATCTTCTCCATCAGAACTCACTATATCCCCATAATGATCCTCTGAAACAACACACAAAACAACCATACAAAATTCATTTTTCAGATACTTGAGATAATACCCAAGAAAAGAGAACATTACCTTCATTGTCATTATCAACCTCCACCTCACCAAAGTTAGGATCATCAAAATTATCTGCCAAGCCACCATCTGCAGCCTTTATCAAAAATTCCTCATAGTCCTTTGCATGTTGTTCTTCATTATCATACCCACAGTTGAAGTTTTCTAAATCCTGCTCAGGGTGACACTCATCAGGTTCTTCATTTGGAAGTTGTACAACATACTGATCATCCTCAACAACGCTTGCTGCCTGTGTTGCTTCAAACCAAAAATCATGATTAAATGTTTCAAATTGTTCTTCAGGTATGTTACCAGCTACATTAGACTGTGTTTGTTGTGTAAATTGAGGAACATATACTTCTTTTTTATCTAAGTCAATGAATAACTTCTTGTTTGCTGCCTGACATTGGTTCTTATTCTTAGATAGTCTAGGACTTGTTCTTATAGGAATTTGCTTGGTTTTGCTCACTGGTTTCTTTGGTGTTGAAGACTTTGTTGGTGTCAAATACTTGTGTGGAATAGCTACCTCTGTTAACCCTTCAGAATACTCATGTGGAATGATAACTTGCATATGCAGTGTAGTCCAATTCTCATGTACTTCTGCATTATCCGAAAACCTCAAAAATTCTTCTTCAGTAAACAATGACTCTGGTAAACAGGGGCCACTAAACCATACTAAATCCACTTCCTCATGTAGCTGCAATCTAAGTAGGGGCTTGATCTTTTCCTTCAATTGAAAGAGACCCATATCTGCTCTAGCCAAACCTTTGAATTCAAAAGTCATCACTGTATCCATAACCTTAACCCTTATGTCTCTCTTAGCATACTTGTCTTCAACTTCATTTCTACGCCAAATGTACATAAACAGTGTTAGTTCAAACATTCATATACAGAAACACATACACATATAATATTCCACAAAAATGAGAGATTCATGTGTTACATATATAAGAAATTCCATATATAAGAGATTCATGTTCAAAAATAAATATAAGAGTTAGAACTATTTACATATATAAGAGATTCATGTTCAAAAATGAGAGATTCCACAAAAATGAAATAACAATTATTGGTTGCTTCTATAACATTATAATTTTTTCCACAAGCCATATACATAAAGACATTTTCATTTGCAGATTATTCACTGGCAGTTTCTATAACAATTTTTGCACGTTTCATTTGAGTAAATTAAACATTCCAGCTTTCAAAGAAGATAGTAATAGCAACAGTAATCAAAAAATAAACCCTAAATCCATACATCTACTGTCATACACACAACACCATTTAATCAAAAAAAAATACATACAATAACAGTTTCTAAATTAAACAGAACACCCTATAATCAAAAACATGTACAGAACACCCATAAATCAATAACAGTTTCAAAATCGTAAAAAAAATTACCCTAGAAATAAACCCTAAAACTGTATTTCACTCAATAATCATGAACTCTAACAGAAGACTCAAAATCGAAAAAAAATTAAAAACCCTAAATAATAATAACAATTTACATAATACCCAAAATTGAAAAACAAATTAACGGAAACCCTACATCACTGTCATACACGAATACCCTATTTCATGAAATAGAAGAAAACCCTTTCTTTCCCAAAATCGAAAAAAAAAAATGAAAACCCTAAATCTCTGTGTACAAGAAAACATTGGTGTTGCTAACACCATAACCCTTTCTTTCCCTAACCTTTCCTTTTCTTTTTCTGATTTCTTCTTCTCCTTCTTCTTTCCACGCCTTAGCTTCACCATCTTTACTGGTCCTTGAAACAGAGAGAAAAGAGAGAGACGAGGGAAGAAGATGAGAGAAAAGAGATTAGGTCGACCCTTCCTTCTTCTTTCCCCCTTCTTAGTTTTTTCTTTAATCTCACACCGTCCATTTTCTCATCTCGTTAAGATGTACGGTTAACATTAGCCCACATGTTAAGATTAACGGTCCAAATATCACACACGTGTTGGCGGAGAAAAACATAAATACTACACGTGTTGGCGGAGGTAACAAATACACTAAATCCGAACCCTTGATTTTCAACGAGATCTCCTTTACCCAGATGTGTGACTGAGATCTTTGCACGTGGTACACGTATACGTGGCACTATTTTCTCACACGATTTAAACACGTGGCGACAATTTCTCACGATAAATTGACCAGTGACGAGAAATTGACGAGAAATTGACTTTTCTAACAGTTTTGGATGGAAAACATCCAATAGGCCTATATTTGTAAATGTGAAAAAAAACTGGGGTACATTATTAAGTCGGGTACAAAAACAGGGGTACATCTGTTTATAACCCAAAATTCAACTCAATTATCAGCCGAACTGTTCACAGACACTTTCAAGGTGAAATTTCAAGAACAGTTCGGCTCAAAACTCAACTCAATAATCATCCGAACCCGCTACTGTAACCGTCAAAAACCTAAGTTTTTAGCAATTTAACTCATTCAATCCATGAAAAACAACAAATAAAAGATTGGGTTTGTAGGGAATACCTTCTTATCCTCATTTCAGTATTTGGAGCTTCAAATGGTTGAATTTCCGATTCAATTTCTGGTTCAATTATAGTTTTTACACCTTCATCTTCAATTGGTTCTTCTTCTTTAATTCATGGATTGGAAAAAGAAGAAGAGATATTTAGGATAGTTTATTTTTTGATTTAGGTTCAAAGGAATATACGTAATTGAACTACCCAATAGACACCCCTTATAAGGTCACCTAGGATGGGAAAACTATTTTGTATGCCCTGAAAATTTTTGGTATTCCCAAAATCATAATTCATAAAGTTTATGTAACCTTCCGAAGTAGACGTTTTCCTTAACAAAAGGCCCAACCAAAAATTTGAATAAAGATCAAAGATATTGGGTTAAATATCGACACAAATACTGGGCCTTTCTTTGTGATGAAAAAATTCTTCACAAGGAAAGCGATTGCAGATCCAACCTGCATTATTCATTTACCAACTAAATGTTAGAATTAGAAAATATAATTCGAAGGTTTGCTCCTAGTATGAACTATACAATTCAAAAAACCGATGCTAACTACCAAAAAACTGAAGAAGCAACAAGAAAAAACTTAGAGAAAAGCTCACACTATATATGACCGATACAATTCTCAAGGTTGATGCTAATGACCAAGCCCCTAATTGTATGCTTCGTACCAGCCCCAACAATAGCACACTGGATGCTTGAAAGTAGGCATATTACGGCAGTGCTGGTGTACCGGAAAGGAAAATCTTTATAAAACCGTCCCTGCAAATTACAGGAAAAGAAAAGGACAAAGTTGAGATCAAATTCTTTTTTTTGTTAGCGATTTAAAGTATGCATTTTAAATCATACCTGCAGCTAAAACCAACCAAATCTCGATAAGCAACTTAATGCGATCAAGAATCTTACCTGCAGCTGAAACCAACTAAATCTCGACAAGCAACTTAATGCGATCAAGACCGGACCAACACTATTGGGTTCTGGAGTGGTGCCTGAACTTCTTAGAGATCGCCAATCAACCGAGGATTTATTTACAAATATTTGGAACCCACTGTAGAATGACAGGACTAGCGATCCACCAACGGAAAGCATAGTTCCTGCTATCTTCAAGCATCCCGTAGTTGATTTAAATTGTAATTCTTCAGTCCTGAAATCCGTAAAATTATTACTTTACAATTAAATTGGGTTGCAGACTAACATATAATCAAGTCATGCATGGTAGAGATAGTAAATCACTAACATAAACAACAAGTACAGACTGTTTAATAGCTTGTATTCGGCTTGCAGACTCTAAATCGGGTTCTACATCAGCTGAAATATTTTCAGTGGACACACTATCTTCACCAGAAATCGGAGGTGCATTGACAATGTCAACAAGCATCTGATCATTGGACTCAACAAAATGGGCTAAACAAGCCGAGATTGGTTAAAAATCAGTAATCCATGTTAGCTGGCCTGTATCAATCAGTTCCACATTCATAAATCATATATGCTTCTAGAGAACTATTAGATGCATCAATGAAAAAGGAACTTAGTGCAGCAAGAATATCATGCATAACCAGATCTTTAAATCAGCAAAATGGGATAAGCAGACATTTAAGAATTCAGTTTCCGTCAGATCCTTACTCCATTCTTTTCCGAGATCCCTTAAAAACAATCACTGCAATAGTCATTCATTCCGCGTTTCACAGTGCAAAAGATCTTTCAAAACTTTAGCATAAGATGGAATCTGTCTAATAGCGTCAAGTAATGGAATATTCACTCTGACTTGCTTAAACACTTCTAAAATGTCATTGTTTTGAGCTTCTTTTGTTCTGGGTAACAATCTTTGAGGGAAAGGAGCACAAGGAACATAGGAAACCTCAGATTCATCCTTCTCGTTCAAACATATTTCATTATTGTTAGAAGAAGTAGACTGGGCAATTGAGGAAGGGTTCCTAATTTGCCCAATTTCCTCAAGTATCGGATCCAGATTACCTATTAATTTACTGGCCTGAACATGATCCAAAGGTGTAACTCCAGATTGGTTCACCTCATATGTACTTCTTGGTTTTGGAGTTAAACCCAAATGGCCAGTCTTAAGATGATATTGCACAGGGAAAATATTGTCATGGTACTTTACAAATGTGATGCTATCTTAACCCTGAACATTATGCCCAGTGAAAACGAACAAAATCCAGAAAGCATGAGTGATGATAACACATGCTGGGCTATAAAATTAGATTTTCTCTGAATTCAGAGACATGCCTAACAAAAGGGAAACAGAATAAACACAATAATGGATAACTCTAAAGAAGTATTACCTGGAAATGAATGTTAATACTGGAAACAGATTACTAATTCCCGACTGCAATGGTGGGAGCTGTATATTTCAGTCCCTGGCTGAACAATGCGTTGTTTAAAGTACCCCTGCAAACACATAGAATTGAATTCTCAATTGTAGAACATAACTTCACTAACTTGAAAACATAGAAGAAATATACTAACCCAAGCACTGAAAAAATCAAGTGTTGGACCAGGATCGTATATTCATACCACGAGCAGTTTTCCTGCAAAACAACATACGCAAAAACCCAGGATTTTATGAGCATAAAAAGAATGAATAATGAAACCATTATTTCGAAATGTGATTCCATAAAATGTGACAAAGAAAACATCCTAATGCGATTTCATACCCCAGCTCTCCTGCATCCTAATCATCAGTCATTGCCGAAAACAAACGACCCATGTCAAAGAAGCAAAGGGGGTTTGTTTCCGAACACAAGAGGTAATTTTAGTTTTAGCTAGGCAGTTCTACTTATAACTTGATCGGAAAAGGATTCCATTCATATTAAAGTAGTGATACATAATTTCTTTGTTTTCGAATACATTATCGTAATTGCTGATATTCGTGGTTTAGAGTTTAGGCAAATGATTTGGGTGTTCTTTTATTAGTCTAGTAGAACATGGACAGGATCTGTTCTATAGGATGCTGCATCCACATTCGCCACAATCACAATGCTGAAACAAAATTAAAAAGAGGAAATCAATTCACCTTTCAAAGAACCAAGCTGGTAAAAGAACCACAAAAAAATGCCAGTAATTGCCTATAAGCAGTCAGAATGAACGGATTGAAACCTTCATTAATTGAAAATTTAGTGATAAAGCTCATTACTGCAAATCCTAACTGGATGCAGAGTAAACTCAAAACTGGAACCCATTCTTTCTTCACAGGAGTTACAACATTCCTCCATGTACATCCTTTCAATTTGATCATACAATTCCCTATTTTCTTTCAATTTACTTGAAAGGTTTTGATAAAAAGAAAGAATAAAGAAGATAGAATGAATGAGGCGAAGATAGAACCGATGCTGACAAGGAAGCAAGAATCTGCTCCAAGAACCAGAAAGGAACTACCACAGAACTGTGAAGGCCGCCCATTCATGGAAAATTCTGATTTTTGAATATATAGTAGTACTCAAAAGAAATTGAAGGGGAAAAACAAAATTGAGGCAAAATTTTAACGTTTAGAATTTTTACATCAAGTAATGTCACGTGATCAAGGATTTTGGGGGTTTTATTTTTGCCCCAAATCAAATTTCGCGCAATTAAAACATTAAAGTTTTTTTTTTTAATCAATAACATTAAAGTTAATCGACACATACCTTGGATATCTCATTTATCTTCCTGCTTCTTCTGAACACATCGAATCCCACCCTAATTTTTTTTTTTTTTGACGAATCCAAGTTGAAGAAGGAGTTCCATTTGTTGAAACCTGGAATCCAATTTTCCTCCTCCTTCTCCAACCTAGGATAGTAGTATCCATATCTCCAAATAAGACTCTACACATCTCTCTCTCTAAGTCTCAGCAGTTCTCTATGTCTTCTCCATCTCTCTTTCTCTGGTCTGTTCTTCAGCTGAAGTGAACTCTTTCTCTCTCTCCATTTCTGTAAGAAAGGTTTTGTTTTTGTCACGAGAGGACTGTTTTAATTACGGGCAAGGCCATTGGGCCGGTTATGTGCGGAGTGTCAATGGGTACCCGATCACCCATAACCGGTTAATTCGGTTCCGGACATCTAGCTCCGAGTTTTATTGTGCGACCCATTAGCAACTTGCATCCACCGTCTAAAAGGTTTCCGTTAAAGGGATTGCAAAAAGTGATCCAAGGAAAGCGAAATTCGTCGACTCGACGCGCTAACTAGTTCAATTTGGATATTAGCATCACTAGAAATCCAATCTGTAATTTATTACACCACATTGAAATTTGCAAGACTAATCTACTGATTCCACTTTAGTACATTTCATGGAGCGTGCAGATAAATAAAACTCGTACTAATTATATTCTCACTAGCATACATGCTAACAGTGAGTGGATTACGAGCTTCCCCTTTGGTACCCAAACTCGCTAAAAATTCAAACTCTTACATGTTTACAATCTTACTAGCATCTAGCGATGATAGCAAAAGAGTCGATGCTTTAAGGACTTGCTCGTTTCTTCACCAAGAATCATTGAAATACCTGCAAAGAAGAGCAAGGTTCGTTTTTCAAAATCAAAACTTGATTTTTTATTTTTTTATTTTTAAAAAGCGTGATTAGCTCACGTAAATAATTTCTTTTATTGTGGATGATCGTCCACTTTTTTTTTCCTTTTAAATGTCGTGAGCAACTCATGTAAAAAAATAAATAATTTATGAACAGTTATCCACTTTTCGAAATCTGACAAACGTTCATTCTTGAAAAAAATAGAAAATAAAACAAAATCGTGAAAGCTCACTATATATATAAAATAAAAAAAATATTGTTGGACGGACAGTCCAACATCCATTAAGAAAAATAAAATAAAAATTACTTGTCGGTGTTGGAATCAGGTGGAAATTCGTCGGCGATGATTGGTCGGTGTCGGGCGTCAGCAAGGATTGGTCGGTGTCGGGCATCGGCAAGCTACTCGAGCGTGAAGTTGGAGGAAGATGGGAGATACTTTTATCGGTGCAAAAAAAAAGGGTTTAATTTATACTAATTTATTTCCTAAACCTAATTAGACAAGGATTTCAGTTTTGGGATCGTGGTCCCACAAGTGTTACCTACCAAACTCCACCACCCAAATCAGTTGTGCTTCATCAATTCACGCTCACCTGACGACTCGTATTGCGTGGATCATCAATCAAACAATTGCTCATACATGACATTATTGCAGCAAGTCGATTCTAATAACATATTTAATGAGTAAGTTCAATTAATTATTTCGTTTATGATTAAAAAAATCATCATTCTACGGAATTCCGGCAATAAGCAGAGGACTTAATGTTGATAGTGGATTTTTGACGAATATTATAATTGTAAAATCATAATTTTGTATATTTCTGACCTAGCTTCAGACGAATATAATAAATTCATATTTTAAAATTTAGACATGAACGCTCATGTCACGGTGATCTCTGACTGAGTGTGTATACTCTTCAGAGCATGGATGAATGAAATTATCAAAGCCTCCCAGATGAGTTTTTCAACATTCTGCATATTTCATCATTTGTACTGAGAAATACCAGTACTCACTTATGTATAGAATCGAGAATGATTGGACGACTCCTAGTTTGATTGAACACTAGTATAGAGTAATAACGTCTTCAAGGTGTCGCAAATGTTCCCTGACTATGCTGAATAAACATCTAGAACGAGTATGATGCTTCTACTATCTCATACCTCGATTCTCGAATAAATATAATGCTCCTAGATAGATTACCTGCTAATATAGATTCATCAATTAATTAATTCTAGTGCATATACTACAAGAAAATTGGACTTTAGCGACTATCCCGAATCGGTTGGTACAGGGCCGTTTTGAGTGGATGGAGCTCTGTAACAGCCGACATGGCAACGGATATGCTCAGTGGGTAAATGATTATTTGCAAAAGGTTTTTACCAGCCATTCTGTTGGTACAAATATCTTTCAAATTCAACGAAGCGACACAATTCCGGGTTGGCACAACTTTTCAGTAAGCACTGGTTGTAGTTGGTAGAACATATAAAGTATTTGTTGGTGAAATATATAACGCACAAAAATATTCGTTGTTGAAGACTTGGACATTGTTGGTGGATGTGGACAACTATAGAACTTGTCAGTTGATAAAGTATTTAACCCACTGATATTCGTTGCTCTATGCATTTCGGCTTGAGGGTACAGGATTTTATCCGCAAACGTTTGGATTGTTGAGTGTTTTATCCACTTAATTTTTGTTGGTTAATGTGTTTACCCGCTAAATATCTGGTTGCTTGGTTTTTGGTTGAGGGTTCTGGGCACTGAAATCTTAGCTGCTCAAGGTCTCCAGCCACAGAATAAACAGTCGTGAAGTCTTGTAATTACTTAATGTGTCGCTGGTAAAGATTTGTTGCCATCAAATGTTTAGTTGGTAGGTGCTTTAGTCGTCGAATATGCAATTGGTGCCTTTGAAAAATGGCTTAAGCTAGTACAAACTGAGTTGCTCAAGTGTTTCACCGTTACCAGTTGAGCTGCTTAAGGTGCTGGTAGAGTATTATTCAGTAATAAAATAATAAACCACAATAACTTCAGAATTTCTTTTATTCAGATATTTGCTTTTATTCGTTATTTCCAATCACTACAATTAGAACATATTTGAACAATGATACGTTACAAAGAATTTACACAAGTATACAGCAAGTTAACCTTGCACTTGCACCTCCCAAGGATGTCTCAGAAATGGCCACCCAAATGAGAAAGCAATTGATCAGCAGCCACATCAATTCGACACTTTCAGCTTTTCAACCAAGGGACTTCAAGCATGAACTTTTTGTCCTTGTTCACCTTCTTTAGACCTTCAACATCCATTTGATGGATGATCTTATGAGCCTGTAATCCGAAGTAATGAAGTATTATTTCAACAGATGATACAATTTGTTTAGTTCTCATAAAAATGCTTCTGAAAAATGCAAAATCACCAGGGCCACATGCTTACATTCCATGCAAAACAATTTGAGTATTTTTAAAGAACCTATGTGCATATTTCTGTGTCCATGCATCATTAAATTGATACACGCACAACATTGCACCACTGGTTAAACATCATTGTCCAGATGAACATTAATGAATTACAAATTCAGGATCAAATCTAATGTAGTTTCACCCAAAATCTGAAAATGTAATCAAAATTGTAAGAAGTTACCAGTAAATTAGAGGAGTGAGTACCGTCTTCATCTCAGATTTCTTGGCTTTGTTGTCTACCCGTCTTTTCACTGCTTGAGGAGCATTCTTGGCTGCTGATTCAGCTTTCTTCACTGGAGCCACCACACAAACTATAGATTTACGTGTTCCTCTCCAATTCCTTCAAATCTAAACTACCTGAAAAGGAAACAACAATGAAACATAAGTCAGACTATTTGTACCTGAAAAGAGAGTCGTTGACTTGAAAGAATTTAACAGGTGTTTGATGTATCAAAAGTTTAAGGTTCCTAGTTATCATCAAAACCTACCTCATTCGGATCCAGTGAAATATTTCCCCAATGATCCATGAAAAGATAATTACCACTAAAAACATAAAAAAGCCTTCCATCCCTTTAAACCTTCAATGTAATTACTTAGTTTGAGTAAAATGTAAACTACCTCCATCGCTTTCTTTTATGTTCTGCTCATCTTTCTATCGAGTTGTGTGCTCCCTCATGAGAGCATCATCCAACACCACCTCTACACTGAAAATTCCTGCAGTAACCCAAGTTTGAGACAGTGTCGTCCTCCTCGATAAGGCAAATGACACAGTAAGAGCCCCTTCTTTAACTATGTAAGTATTACCACTTGCATTAACAACTTCCTCATGAAATTTAAGTTCAACAAATTGAAGGGACACTACAAACAACTCAAATTAAAATTTAGAGAAGATATGAAGGAGTCCATAAACCCAAGCGGCTCCAGGTCGTTCAAGAAATCATGCTCTGGCTTGATTAATTCTGTTGCTTTTCAATCTTTGTTGTGACTGCTGTCAACTAGCTTGATTAATTCTGTTGCTTTTCAATCTCTTGTATCTGCTGACACTGTTACGAGGGTGGAGTAATCTAAACACCAAGAATAATATCACGAATCCCAGACAGAGGGTCAGTGCAGATCCGTTCACATTCTTCTTCTGTGCATAATCTGAGAGTGATCCCTCAAAGAAACCTTCACCTGCATTAAGGAATTCTTAGTCGTCCCTTGTTTGCACGAAAACAGAACACGTACACATAATATTCCCATTGGTTGAACACAAAAACATATGAAGCGCGACTTAACTTCATCCAGTCATCGAAGAAATTAACAGAAGCATTGTAGTTCAGTCACCTTCAGAATTAAATCACCAAATTTCTCAATCTTCAAGCAAGCCTGGAACGAAAGCTGCAACTCACTGCCTTCGATAAACACATTGGGGAAATCAAGAAAGCGGACCTCCAGAGGGTCAAGCATTCCCTTACAAGTGACAATCATCTGCTTTGGCTGCTCTTCAACTAGCAAGGACCGCACAAGAGCAGCTACTTCCTCAGAAGTGTTGCACTTGGAAAGCTGGTCGAGACGTTTCTACCCTGCCCACACACTTTTGTGGATGACCTATAGAAACCAAATATGTTTGTTAGGACCATGAGGTATATACACTGAGATCAAAAGTGAACACAACAAATCAGCAAAATAGTTGAAATCGTACCTTAAGAAACACAATTTCCCAATCCTTGGATTGAATTAAAAAATAGCACCATTGATGGGTTTGTCATGTGATTCCCTTCAAATATTTTGTGGATAGTTGCACAATACACATTGGTGTCACTGTCATCCACAAACCATATTATTTCCATAGTTTTGAGATGACAGATATGGTTCTGTAGGCTCAGAAGAATACAACTGTAACCCCTTCTTGATACGTTCCCTCAGAACATATACAAAGATGGACCTGGCACATGAAACAGGAACATCAGTTAGGCCTTGGGGGGGAATTCTTAAATTCCAGAAAAACGCTTTTATATGAACAAAAATTCACATTGTGAAAATAGATATGAACCTTCAATAATCTATTAACTTCAAGGTGACTAAGCACATTATGATAACAAGTTTATGCGAACATCAATAACAACAAAGCATTGCTTTTAATAAGTTCATGTAGACACCAATTTCAGTATCAAGAATCAGTACCTACAAATATCAAAGTCAATGACTCATGTAAATACTTTAAACCAACAAATGAAATGACACCCCTATGGCTGTAAGCGGATATCAATAGATAAGAACTGCTTCTGGGGCTAGAGAGACTGGAATAGTTTAAATATCAACAGATGA
This sequence comes from Papaver somniferum, assembly GCF_003573695.1. Lineage (NCBI taxonomy): Eukaryota > Viridiplantae > Streptophyta > Magnoliopsida > Ranunculales > Papaveraceae > Papaver > Papaver somniferum. The sequence continues at coordinate 2,076,875 of NC_039367.1, forward strand.
TCCCAAGTTTCAACATAAAAATTCTTGAGCACTTTAATATCAACATTCTGTAGCAAATGATTGACACATAACAACAGCAACAAATGAAACTACATTAATTGAACTCTGTTAGTGTTACACATCCCTACCAGATGGAGTCAACCATAACCAAAGGAGGACATGGTAAACAGCAGTTCAAAAGCTGCCACATTACAGGGTACAAGGAAAAGGTCTTACAGGTACTGGACACCAATATCCAAAAGCTCCAGAAACTAGCCAGAACATGATGCATGAAGTAGATAGCACTACTAGCGACTTTCGAGATATCTCAACAAATATGGTGAATAATAAAAGATAAAACATACATGAAGATGCAGTTTTCTACTTTTATCCATGTTATGAATCTCGTGGACAATGGAATTCATGACAATGGGGTCCAACATCACTAAGTGCTGAAACCAGCTTTCTCTTTATCTTAGCCTACATCAACCTACAATAGAAACAGATAACCATTTTATTTATCAAATTCTACTTGCAAAATGGCTCAGACCATACCAATGATACCATTTCCGAAATATTTATGTACATATTACAAAAGGTAGGAACTATTACCCCTTTTGTTGTTCGTGTCTTGCTGTTAGTGAAAAGACCCCTTAGTTATTGAGCGCCAACCCTTCATTTTTCTCCTCCTTACAAATAATTTTGAGTTGGAAAACAATCCTTAATATCCATACTATCTTCCACCTCATTTCCTACACACAAACAACAACGATTTGACGATCTAAAACTGAAAGCAAAGCTGAATTCATACTATAAAGAAAGTTGTAACTATAAACCAAAACAAAAACTCAAGTTAAAATTGGAACCAAGCCCAAACATTAATTAGATAAAGCATCACTAAGAAGGCAATTGTTAATTACCTCAATAAATTCTCCAGTTCACTTCTCACCCCTTTTTATAAACCTCATTAAGAATCTAACCTCCATCTGAAACAAATATAAGTACAAACCCAAATTAAAAAACTTAGGGTTTATTTTTTCACAAAAACCCCCAAAATTAAAACAAAATCAAACGGTACAAAATCAAAATCAGAAGGAAATAGAAGTAATCATAAAAAGAACCACGAAATTGCCTAATTGCTTGTGAATCTTCAGATACTTCTTCTTATGTTGGTGAATCCCTGAAATCCGCAAAACAACCAAACCCAGTTAGAACACTATCTCAATTCTTGAATAAAACCGTAACTTATGAAAAGCAAACGATCTAGCAACAAAATATAGAAATCAAAATCAAACTAGTGAATCAGTGAAGTAAAACCAAAAGGCAGAGATTAAGTGACAAAGAAAAAGGGAAAAGAAGAAAAGTGGAAGAGTTACCATTTTCGTATCTAGTTCAGATGTCAAACACTTAGAATACGCAAGGGAATCAAAAAAACATAAATGGGTATTTTAGGATTAGGTTTTTTCGATCTCGTCTGGGAGTTACAAGAAGAAAGAGAAATGAAGAGCGAGAGAGATGGAGGCAAAGGCGGAGAAATGAAATTAGGTTTAGCAAACAAAGTTTTGTGGTTGTGATAGAGGGTGAAGTGGATAAGGATAAGGATGGCCATATGGATGAGGATGAGAGATTCCTATTTTATTGAATTTTTGGCCGTTGAATTACCAAAACATTTGGACGGTGTAGATTTTGTCTGAGATTCTCATACGGATTGAGGAAGTGCCTGCTTATTTTTGTGCTATGTATTCGGTTTATTTATTAACCTTCGATATATGGAAAAACTTGAAAAAATATTATATAAATTAGAATAATTTTGGATATCATCATCCATCAATTATATAAAAAATCGAATATATGCACAAAAATGAATTGGAAAAATGAAAAATTTATACGATAATTGTCTCCGACTTTCGACTAGATAAAGTTTTGAAATATAATGATGGTAGATTTCGTGTTCCAGCATATATTTTACTTAGGGTAAAAGTTCATTAAGGATAACACGACAAAAATATGTAAGTACAATGTCTCGATGAAGAAGAAATGACAGGAATCTATTGATCTAGGGTTATTATGAAGATTCTAGCTTAGTGGAAGAGGTCATTAATCAGAATAAATCAAACAAATGAAAAATCGAATCGATAATTAATGAATTCTAAAATGCACTTGAAGCAGTATGAAAACACGTGGTATATAAATGCTTAGGCTATTTCATAAGATCGATTCAATTCTAAAATTAGATTACTTTGTAAAATCATCCTATGAAAATATCAGAGTATACCCAATATTTTGTAGTGCCATGTATATGGATCTCTAAGTCAAAATGTTATATAGCTTTGTTTTACAGTATACAATAGATACAAGCCCCCAAGCCAAAATGTAGTGTGTAACTGCCCCATGGAAAACCATCGATCAAACCACGTAGTATCGAATTTTGAATGGTGGGTAATGATGGTCGTGTGGATGAAACAAAAATTTTGGCAATTGAAAATCCGTTCGGGAATCATACGGATTAAGAGAAATGTGTGAAAAATATATTTGGTTCTTTTGGTGCTAAAATGAACTGGTGCATTCAGTTTATTCATCAATCTTTGATAAGCTAAAAACTCAAAGAATATTAGTATATAAATAAGAATAACTAAGAATATTTTTATTGACCTTCAAGTATACAAAAGTTCGAATATATATAAAAATGAATTAGAAAAATGAAAGATGAATTCGATAATTGCTTAAATAACATATCATTTCGGGAAAAAAAAATATCTTGATCTATATGAATCTAGATTCTAGGCTATGTTTAATCTCACTCGATATCGTTGGTTTTATCAACCTCATAAAATTCCATTCATTATTCATCAATGTTTAATAGCCATGTATTTACTTTTACAGTTGGTAAAGGTGTCCACAGACAGATAATTTTGGTGGCTAAATACACTTGCTAGAAATATATTGCTTCTAGTATACTTTTTCGTTGCCAGACAATAGTTGTCGAAATATACTAGCAATGCCAGAAATCTGATGGTTGGATTAGGTGTCTACCAACAGGGTTGTCCGGTGGCTAAGACGAGTGACAAAAAATGTATACCTTCTATGGTACGTTTTGGTTACCTAACCATGGTGTCTGGAGGATAGTAACAACAAATATGATATTTTGATTGTTAAGTCAGCGTTGCTAAAGAGTTCAACCAATTGTCGTTGCTGGAAAACTGGTGGTTAGAGATATCTACCAGCTGGAGCTGTTTTTGGTTACCAAAAGTTGTCGCTTGAGAGTTCCGCCGACTGAAGTTGGTAAGAAAGTAGTCGTTAATTCCAAGTTTTATTGTAGTGATATCATGGGCATCATTCAGAGTTTTGCTAGCATAGTAAATCACATGAAGTAACTTTTTTTCTCGCTGACCTAGCACAACACCAATAGAATAATCTGAAGCATCATACATGATCTCAAAGGGTAGGTTCCAGTTGGGTTCCTGGACTATGGGGACGGTAGTGAGTAATGACTTAAGATTCTCAAAAGCCTCTAAACAAGCATCATCAAAAGACAAACTTAACATCTTTTGCAAGCAAATTGCAAAGAGGTCTAGAAATCAAGCTAAAATCCTTAATGAATCGACGATAAAAACCAGCATACCCTAAGAATGACCTAATATCTCTTACGGTTTTTGGGACCGGTAAAGTTTTAATAAGGTCAACTTTGGCTCTATCTACCTCTATACCCTTCGAAGATACGATATGCCCTAGAACAATTCCTGAACGAACCATGAAGTGGCATTTCTCCCAATTAAGCACTAAATTCTTTTCCTTACACCTAGTCAAAACTACTGACAAATGATGCAACCACTCATCGAAAGACGAACCAAACACTGAAAAATCATCCATAAAAACCTCTAAGAACCGTTCTACCATGTCAGAAAATATGCTCATCATGCAACGCTAAAAAGTCGCAGGGGAATTACATAGCCCGAAAGGCATGCGTCTATATGCAAAGGTATCAAAGGGACAGGTAAAAGTGGTTTTCTCCTGGTCTTCTGGGGCAATAACGATCTGATTATATCCAGAGTAGTCATCTAAAAAGCAATAGTGACTATGTCCAGCTAATCTCTCTAGCATCTGGTCGATGAAGGGAAGGGGAAAGTGGTACTTCCTAGTGACCTTGTTCAATTTCCTATAGTCAATACAAACACGCCAACCTGTGGTCACTCGGGTCGGGATTAACTCATTGTTATCATTCTGGACTACAGTAATACCAGATTTCTTGGGAACAACCTGAACGGGGCTGACCCACTTACTGTCTGAAATAGGGTATATAATGCCTGCATCTAACAGCTTAAGAACCTCAGTTCGAACTACTTTTTTCATATTGGGGTTTAGTAGACGTTGCATCTCTCTAGAAGGTTTGGTGTCTTCCTCTAAATAGATCTGATGCATACAAACAGTAGGACGTATACCCTTAATGTCTGCTAGGGTCCACCTTAAAGCTTCCCTGTTGTTTTGAAGGACGGTTACAAGCCTACTTTCCCGATCTCTATCCAAGTCGTAAGAAACAATCACAGGTAAAGTCTCAGACGGACCTAAAAACACATACTTCAGGGTATCTGGCAATGGTTTTAGGTCCAACTTAGGAGGCTCTTCTAAAGAAGAAACTAGGGTAGACTTAGAAACTGGTAGTGGTTCGAACTTAGGTTTCCATCCATTACTAGTATCTAACAAAGGGGTTAAATCTAACAAAGCATTCACCTCATTGATCACATTATCATCATCAAAATCAATCCCAAAGTGAGCTAGGCATTTCTCTAATGGATCTTCTAACAAAGTGTTTGGTAATGACTCCTCGACTAATGTTCCTATCATGTTCACCTCTTCTATGCTCGAGTCATCTAGTTCATAGGGTAGCTTACTAATATTAAAAATGTTCATCTCAATAGTCATATTACCAAAAAACAAATTCATAATACCATTTCGACAGTTAATGATCGCATTGGATGTAGCTAAAAACGGGCGACCTAAAATCACGGGTATTTGGTTCTCTGGGTCATGGACAGGTTGGGTATCTAGGATAATAAAATCCACTGGATAAATAAACTTGTCAACCTCTATGAGAACATCCTCGATCACACCACGAGGAATTTTAACGGACCTATCAGCTAACTGAAGTGTCATCTGGGTAGGTTTCATCTCACCAAGTCCTAGCTTAAGGTACACATGGTATGGAAGTAAGTTCACATTGGCTGTTAAGTCAAGCAACGCTTTCTCAACACGGTACCTACCTATTGTACAAGCAATGGTAGGGGACCCTGGGTCTTTATACTTAGAAGTAGTGGTATCCTAAATAATAGAACTCACATGACTAGCTATGAAGGATTTCTTATGGACACTAAGCTTACGCTTTCGCGTACGCAAGTCCTTAAGGAACTTTGCATAAGATGGAATCTTCCTAATTGCATCTAGTAGTGGAATGTTGATTGTTACCTGCTTAAAAACCTCCAATATATCATTAAAGTTGGACTCCCTCTTAGTCGGAACTAGAAGCTGGGGGAATGGGGCTCTGGGAATAAAGTCGGGCTCATCATGACCCTCATTGGTCTCTTTGGAGACTCTATCAGTCTCCTCATTTTCTGGTTCAGAAGGGTGAACTACAACATGTTCACTATCAGGCATGGAAACCTTGTTGTCTATCACTCTACCACTCCTTAGGGTCTTAATAGCATTCACATGATCAGATGGTCTTTCACTTATTTCATTAATTCCTCTAGGGTTGGGTTGAGTCTGACTAGGAAACTTACCTCTTTCTCTTAAAGACTCATTTATCTGACTAACCTGGGTTTTCAACTCGAAAATATCCTGAGAGTTAGCCTGACCTATTCTCTTATTCTCTTCAAAACTTTGAGCAACATATTGCTGAAACTCCCTAGTGTTACAAGTTAACAAAGCAAGAGACTCTTCTAAACTCATAATCTTCTTATCTGAAGGGTACTGAAACTGTGCCGGAGCTGAAAGATTCTTAGAACCTGAGCGTTACTAGACTGACCTTGATTCTGGCCCTTAGAACAAGAAAGGTTTGGATGGTTTCTCCAGCCAGGGTTATAGGTTTCTGAATATGGGTCAAACTTCTGTCGGTTATCAAACCTAGTGTTGTTATAAAGAGCATTGGCTTGCTCTTCAACAGCATGGCCTTCCCAAAAAGGCTCAATTATTCCACTACTACCACTAGATTGACCTAATTCTAAGGCTTCTAACCTTTTGGCTATGGCAACTATTTTAGCATCTGACTCATAAGATCCTTCTACCCTATTGACATTTCCTCTACTTAGAAGAATTGTTTTCTGGGGTTCACTACTATGTTCCCATTGTTGGGTCTTATCGGAGATTTCATTCAAAAATGTCATCGCTTCATCAACTGTTTTATTCTCAAACCCACCTGTGCAGAAGGACTCAACCATGGTTGTTGTTGAATAATCTAAACCCTCGTAGAGAATCTGAACTAACCTAACCTTCTCTATAACATGATGAGGACATTGAGATATTAAGTCATTAAACCTTTCTAAATACCTATATAAAGATTCTCCCTCTTGTTGAGCAAAAGTACAGATTTGTGTCCTAATAGACGATGTTTTATGCCTTGGGAAAAACTTATGTATAAAGGCAGAAGTAAGTTGGTCATAGGTTTCAATTGACTCAGAGGCCAAACTATACAGCCAAGATTTGGATTTATCTTTTAGGGAAAAGGGGAATAACCTAAGTTTCAACGCATCATCACTTAGGTTTTTAATTTTCAGAGTACTACAGACTTCCTCAAATTCCCTAACATGAAAATAGGGGTTCTCATTCTCTTTCCCTAAAAATATTGGGAGCATCTGTAAAGTCCCAGGTTTTAGTTCATAATTTGCATTGGTTTCAGCTAACTTGATACAAGACGGACGAGAGGTCCTAGTTGGGTTTAACAAATGTTTCAAAGTTGTCATTTCTGGCACTATCAAAGGACCAGGAGTACTAGGGGTACTTTCCTCACGAAGAGACAGATTCTCAAAACTGAAGTTTCCAAAAACGGGGCTCTCAAAAGAAGAGTCTTCGAGCTCCCCTCTTCAACAAGAAGATCTTTTAGGCTCGTCACTAATCAAACGGCCAAAATTATCTCTTTTCCAAGCACGCTCTGTAAAGGACTCGAGCGCTTTTGGCATACACAAACAAAAGTACTAAGAAAGGGAGATTCTAAGCAAACACACAGCAGGCTGACTTCACCAAATCAAACCTAAAAATTTCTATCAAACAAAAAGCATGATGGCTCCACTTAGATTGGTTCTAGACCAGCTTTTAATCCTTCGAAAGGGAATTCGTTACAATTTAAGCAAACCCCTATGGAATCAATCCGAGTTAAAGTAAGTTGAATCGAGGCGAGGGAAGCTCAGTGGAGCTTTGATACCCAAAGTCTCACCGGTACAAGGCGGCGCAGTCACGCATTCAACTTACAGAAACCATCAAGAACTTTGAAGTATGCTTAAAAGAGTAACCAATATTTTTCGAATGACTTTCCTGTTAAGCTCGTTACCCTATAGGTCTCTTTCTAGTCAAAATTTTAGGCTTACGCGTTTGGTTTCGTTTTCCTAAGGCGGGCAGAAAGGGAACGGTGATGAAATCCAAACCCTTATCTTATATGGCCAGTTCTTGCCCTTTACTAGGAATTTAAAGCAACAGGTTCAGTCCTCAACATATAATCACCTTAAGGCATACAGTAAACTCGCTTGCAGGAGATTCGCGGGTGTTTCGAAAGACTTTACGAGAATTGTGAATGAGTTGGAGGTATTTCACAATTACTCGCGTTGTACATCAATGGCATACACCCTCCTTGCTTATTACAATTAAACACAAAAGATGACTCTTTACATGACTCTTATTTACATTGACTACTCTCTTTTATTTTTGGAACAAGAGAGAATGGAATTGAAAAATACATGATTTTTTTTTTTTTTTGTTTTTTTTTGATAAGGAAACAGTTTTGATACATATACAAAAGGAAACAAAAATTACATGACACTTTGCAAGAGGTAGCCCTTTTTGATGCACCCAGTTAAATTCGATGGTTGTCTTTCTTAATGTAACCTCCACCTTCTATCCCAACCAACCAAAGAACAAGCTAGTCAAGTTTCGTTCAGTATTCTAAAGTGATTGGCAATCGTAACTTCCTATCAAACACCTTGAAGATCGAGGCCATACATGTATTGGTAGATCGTGCGCGTGCAAATTTCTTATCACTATGTGAATTGTGCTAGAATCAGGGTGCCTAAATATCTAGACTAAGACTCCTAATAAAAATACATATTTGCACAAGAGTCAACATTTCAAGGTAAATGAGCTCCATTTTTATGATTTTTTTAATTTTTTAATTTTTAATTTTGATTTTTCAAATTTTTTTTGGAATTTTTCAATTTTTTCAAAAAGATGGAGTTTGATTTCAATTATAGCATATTATCATGGTATCCACTCTATACCCCCAAACCTAAACTAAATATTGTCCTCAATGTTTAAAAATATGGAAAGAATTAAAATGCAACATATGGAAAGGGACATGCTGAGTAGAGTAAAAGGAGAGAGAATACCCGATTTCGGCGAAAGCAGAATTAAAACTCCGTTATCCAAGGCAAAACTCCAACATATTCGGAGTCACAATGGATGAGCACAAAATATATACAAAAGGAAATTTAACTAACACATTATCTACAAGAAAATTTGGTTTTTAATGGGATTGGACTTTTTGGGAAAAATTTGGTTTTGTCGGGAGACATTTGGTTTTGATAGGAAAAAGAATTTTTTTTTTTTTTTTTTTTTTTTGTTTTTTTTTTTTAAAAAAAGAAAATAAAATTTGGTTTTTGAATGGGAGCAAGCCCACTGTTGGTTTTGTGTTTGCTTTGGCTCAGCTGGTTTGAAAACGTTTGGTGAAACTGAGTCCAAAATCTCGGCCTAGAATTTGGGTACTCGGCTCACTAACGAGTTCAACTAGCGTGATCGGTTACAAGCTCAGCTGGGTTTAAAAACCCAGAATACAAAATACAAGTCCAAATTAAACAAGCTCACAAAAATTAAATACAAGCCCACAAATTAAACAAACAAGCCCACAAAATTATTACAAACCCAACAGAAAATAAGAGAAGCCCAAAAATTGGCTTTAATATTACAAGCCCACAATTAAAAATTGGAAGCCCACAATTCGGGTTCTCTTAAATGGGTTACCTTTTAAGCACAGCCCAGCTGCTCTGATATTGTTGCAAAAACCCAGTTGGGCTTTGGTTCTTTTCCTTGGTGGCGTCCCAGCAGAGGAAAAACAGGTTCAGAACAGCAGGTCCAACAGCAAATGAAGTGAAAGCAGATGCAGATGCTATGCAGTGAAATGCAAAAATAGCTAATAAAACTACAAGAAAAACACAGCACCAATCCCCGGCAGCGGCGCCAAAAACTTGGTGGACCCGAAGATGCATGTAAAATTTAAGCGAAATTAAACGGGCCTACAGTAATACCGCAAGTGCACGGTCGTCAGTTGTAGCTCGTGCAAGTACGGGTCGATCCACAGAGACTGGGGGTGTTTTGTAGTGTTTAGCTATTTTGGGTTCTAGTTGCTATTGTTGGGCTTTGGGTACCAATGGATTTTGGTAACCAATGGGTTATGATTGTGCTTTGGGCCTTTGAGTTCTTTGGGAATGAACTGGGCTTTAGCTTTAGCCTATCAGTACACTAGGCTTTTGGAGAGAACTGTGGACTGGGCTTAACAGTTCACTTTTGAACTGGGCTTGGTAGTGAACTAGGCTTTGGTTTTGAATTTGGGCTTGGGTTCTTTTGATGTGTACTGGGCTTGGTAACAATGAACTGGGCCTTAGGCCTTAACCTGAACTGTGGTCTTAGCTGAGGCAAGCTCAGTTGCAGCAGCAGCAGTGGCTTCAGCAGCAGCAGAAGGGGGAGAACAAGGCAGCAGAAGCAAAGGCAGACAGGAAACAAAATCACACAGGGCCAAGGATGGCATTTACAATGACAATGAAGATGGTAGTGAAACAAACTAACAATGATCATGGGAAAGAAGCAAAAATCAGTGGCAATGAGGCACAAAGGCAGTTAGCCTAAGGCAAGGGAGCAGCAATGAAACAAAATGGTAACAGTGGCAGTTAACAGGAAACAAAACCAAATAAACCAAGGCTGTTAGCCAAGGGCAGTGGGAGAACAAGGCACAAAGGCAGCTAGCCTAAGGCAAAGAGTGAAGAAAGAACAAGATACAAAAAATGAAAGGCAAAGTTGGGAGCCTAGGCATACATCTAGAGTGGGAAGAGAACCAGTTTGCTCACAGTCACTAGTGAGCACTAGTTTCTCCCCACTGCTCAATCAATCCAATGCTTCAAAGGCTTTAGCCTAACATTCACACAAAACAGTAAACATCACAACTAGGTTATGAATCCACCTTGTGACCTAGCCAGACAATGTAATTCTAGGTTGAATTCCTAATGGAACTAAGTGACAGCTAAGGTCAACTTATGATTCTAAGCATACAAATGGAATGGAAAGAGAATAAGCTTGCTATGAGCACTAATTTCTCCCATTTCTCAATCAAAACAATGTACATGAATTATAACATAGCATTCCACCACTAACAGTGACTTAAGGCATCATCTCAGCCTAGCTATACACATACACATGAGAACTCACATAACAGCAACAACAACAAAACAATTACTAAACAGAGCATTGAACTGAACATAAACAAACACAGAAGACATAAAACAAAAACATGAACTGAATTGAAACACAAAAACAGCAACTGAATTGAAACACAAAAACAGCAACTGAATTGAAACTGAATAAGAGTTATGGAATAAACATAAAAATAGTTGAAAATTAAACACTAACCCTTGAGACACTGGCTATTCCAGTGCTCTTGGGTGACACACTGGCTAACCCAGGCATAAAACCTCACATACAAACCCACAGTTCCCTTTTATACCCAATACCCAATTTAGGGTTTATAGAAAAATACCCAAATTCAAACAGTGAAATTAGGTATATGATTTACCTAATTTTTGACAGTACAAATTGAACCCATAACTAATTCATTGCTTCTCCTAACAGAAATTAGGGTTTTCTATAAAAATCCCAAAAATTGAGAAATTAGGGTTTCGTAAAATCTTACTTTGATGGCGCAATTTCTTCAATCAATCGCTGACCCATCCTTCCTCTGACTTCACTGCTCCTTCCCATGCCTTTTCTAGCTTCGATTGATAACATGCAATCATTCTCATCAATTCCACACGTCACTGAAATCGTGTGATGTTGATGAAGTTGATTGAAAGTTACCATGTGCGGTAGGTGGTGGTGATGATAAAGAAGGTGGTGTGGTTGTGGCAGAGGTATGGTGGCGGAATGGGTGTTGCAGTTGCAGCTCTGCAACTGTCGGGTGGAGGAGAAGAAGAAAGAAAGAGGAGAAGAATGGGTCGACAGTTTAGGGTATAGGGTATCCGTTTTTAGGGTGTTGAGCGGGCGCATCAAAGTTAGATGTTGGCGAAGCTGAGCCACTGGAATCGAAGCTGGTAGGTGAATCGGACGGCTCCGCCTGAAGAGGCTGGTATCGACCGTCGGATGTCTTGATACAACGAAGTTAACGGCTCTAGATGGGGTTAGGTGTTGAAGTGTTAAGCGGAAGTATCGAGATTTGATGCGCAGGCAAAGAAGCGACCGTAGGATCTAAATGTGATCTAATCTGAAGGCTTGGAATTTAGGCACTATGGTGTTTTGCAGGTACTTCAGATTTTGATGAACGATGAAGAAGCGACCATTGGATGATGAGATGGATCCAATCTAACGGCTGAGAATGGAGGCGGGTATGGATATAGAAAATGGGTTTGGGTAAGGGTTTTGGGCCTTGGGTATGCCAAGCCCATATCTTCTTTAAGAACAATTCTTCCTTCTTGAGCCCATTCCTAGCTTTTTGGACGTGCGCTCCATTCTTTGCGGCTTCCTTGCGTAATTTCTTCCGGCTTTTCACCACTCTTCAGCTCTTTTCCGCTCCGCAAGTTATCCAAACTTTATTTATTACCTAAAAATGCAAAATTAAGTAAGAAAAATATTTATTCTTGAGAACAATGAAAATACAGAATATGGGATAAAATGTAGAATTAATGCACAAAAGATGAGTTAAAATGCCAAAAAAAAGGGATAAATATATACATTATTTGGCACTCATCAAATACCCCCAAACCTGAATTTTACTTGTCCTCAAGTAAAACAAAACTAAGGAAATCCTAACTATACCACTGTCGCTGGTCTCTCGAATGCATTTAGCGTATGCACTAAGCCTTTTAAACCACTAAGTGTCCCTAGTGGACGAGTTGAAGTCTCGTGAAGGTTTGCTTAGAACGTACCTAAAAAGTTCTAGGTCAAAATATAAGCTCAGATTCCATCAAATGTGACATGTGCAAAACAGTTTAAGCTCACAGCAAAATGGAGATGTCAATCTAGCTATCGAAGGCACAATCCTAGCACTGATAACAAAAAAAGACATGTGATAAAAGTGTAAAGTGTATCTACACATGTGTAAAGAAAGATCTGAAGTTATGACTACTAATCACCAAGAGATAGTTTCTCAGGCTAAGAACCGAGGTCGAAATCTAGCTAGCTGTCCGGACTTTACGAGAATTGTGAATGAGTTGGAGGTATTTCACAATTACTCGCGTTGTACATCAATGGCATACACCCTCCTTGCTTATTACAATGAAACAACAAAAGATGACTCTTTACATGACTCTAATTTACATTGACTACTCTCTTTTTATTTTTGGAACAAGAGATGATGGAATTGATAAATACTTGATTTTTTTTTTGTATTTTTCTGATATTTTTTTTTTTTTTTTTTGCAAAAGAAAACACTTTTGATACAAATACAAAAGGAAACAAAAATTACATGACACTTTGCAAGAGGTAGCCCTTTTTGATGCACCCAGTTAAATTCGATGGTTGTCTTTCTTAATGTAACCTCCACCTTCTATCCCAACCAACCAAAGAACAAGCTAGTCAAGTTTCGTTCAGTATTCTAAAGTGATTGGCAATCGTAACTTCCTATCAAACACCTTGAAGATCGAGGCCATACATGTATTGGTAGATCGTGTGCGTGCAAATTTCTTATCACTATGTGAATTGTGCTAGAATCAGGGTGCCTAAATATCTAGACTAAGACTCCTAATAAAAATACATATTTGCACAAGAGTCAACATTTCAAGGTAAATGAGCTCCATTTTTATGATTTTTTTAATTTTTTAATTTTTAATTTTGATTTTTCAATTTTTTTGGAATTTTTCAATTTTTTCAAAAAGATGGAGTTTGATTTCAATTATAGCATATTATCATGGTATCCACTCTATACCCCCAAACCTAAACTAAACATTGTCCTCAATGTTTAAAAATATGGAAAGAATTAAAATGCAACATATGGAAAGGGACATGCTGAGTAGAGTAAAAGGAGAGAGAATACCCGATTTCGGCGAAAGCAGAATTAAAACTCCGTTATCCAAGGAAAAACTCCAACATATTCGGAGTCACAATGGATGAGCACAAAATATATACAAAAGGAAATTTAACTAACACATTATCTACAAGAAAATTTGGTTTTTAATGGGATTGGACTTTTTGGGAAAAATTTGGTTTTGTCGGGAGACATTTGGTTTTGATAGGAAAAAGAAAAATTTTGTTTTTTTGTTTTTTTGTTTTTTTAAAAAGAAAATAAAATTTGGTTTTTGAATGGGAGCAAGCCCACTGTTGGTTTTGTGTTTGCTTTGGCTCAGCTGGTTTGAAAACGTTTGGTGAAACTGAGTCCAAAATCTCGGCCTAGAATTTGGGTACTCGGCTCACTAACGAGTTCAACTAGCGTGATCGGTTACAAGCTCAGCTGGGTTTAAAAACCCAGAATACAAAATACAAGTCCAAATTAAACAAGCTCACAAAAATTAAATACAAGCCCACAAATTAAACAAACAATCCCACAAAAATTATTACAAACCCAACAGAAAATAAGAGAAGCCCAAAAATTGGCTTTAATATTACAAGCCCACAATTAAAAATTGGAAGCCCACAATTCGGGTTCTCTTAAATGGGTTACCTTTTAAGCACAGCCCAGCTGCTCTGATATTGTTGCAAAAACCCAGTTGGGCTTTGGTTCTTTTCCTTGGTGGCGTCCCAGCAGAGGAAAAACAGGTTCAGAACAGCAGGTCCAACAGCAAATGAAGTGAAGCAGATGCAGATGCTATGCAGTGAAATGCAAAAATAGCTAATAAAACTACAAGAAAAACACAGCACCAATCCCCGGCAGCGGCGCCAAAAACTTGGTGGACCCGAAGATGCGTGTAAAATTTAAGCGAAATTAAACGGGCCTACAGTAATACCGCAAGTGCACGGTCGTCAGTTGTAGCTCGTGCAAGTACGGGTCGATCCACAGAGACTGGGGGTGTTTTGTAGTGTTTAGCTATTTTGGGTTCTAGTTGCTATTGTTGGGCTTTGGGTACCAATGGATTTTGGTAACCAATGGGTTATGATTGTGCTTTGGGCCTTTGAGTTCTTTGGGAATGAACTGGGCTTTAGCTTTAGCCTATCAGTACACTAGGCTTTTGGAGAGAACTGTGGACTGGGCTTAACAGTTCACTTTTGAACTGGGCTTGGTAGTGAACTAGGCTTTGGTTTTGAATTTGGGCTTGGGTTCTTTTGATGTGTACTGGGCTTGGTAACAATGAACTGGGCCTTAGGCCTTAACCTGAACTGTGGTCTTAGCTGAGGCAAGCTCAGTTGCAGCAGCAGCAGTGGCTTCAGCAGCAGCAGAAGGGGGAGAACAAGGCAGCAGAAGCAAAGGCAGACAGGAAACAAAATCACACAGGGCCAAGGATGGCATTTACAATGACAATGAAGATGGTAGTGAAACAAACTAACAATGATCATGGGAAAGAAGCAAAAATCAGTGGCAATGAGGCACAAAGGCAGTTAGCCTAAGGCAAGGGAGCAGCAATGAAACAAAATGGTAACAGTGGCAGTTAACAGGAAACAAAACCAAATAAACCAAGGCTGTTAGCCAAGGGCAGTGGGAGAACAAGGCACAAAGGCAGCTAGCCTAAGGCAAAGAGTGAAGAAAGAACAAGATACAAAAAATGAAAGGCAAAGTTGGGAGCCTAGGCGTACATCTAGAGTGGGAAGAGAACCAGTTTGCTCACAGTCACTAGTGAGCACTAGTTTCTCCCCACTGCTCAATCAATCCAATGCTTCAAAGGCTTTAGCCTAACATTCACACAAAACAGTAAACATCACAACTAGGTTATGAATCCACCTTGTGACCTAGCCAGACAATGTAATTCTAGGTTGAATTCCTAATGGAACTAAGTGACAGCTAAGGTCAACTTATGATTCTAAGCATACAAATGGAATGGAAAGAGAATAAGCTTGCTATGAGCACTAATTTCTCCCATTTATCAATCAAAACAATGTACATGAATTATAACATAGCATTCCACCACTAACAGTGACTTAAGGCATCATCTCAGCCTAGCTATACACATACACATGAGAACTCACATAACAGCAACAACAACAAAACAATTACTAAACAGAGCATTGAACTGAACATAAACAAACACAGAAGACATAAAACAAAAACATGAACTGAATTGAAACACAAAAACAGCAACTGAATTGAAACTGAATAAGAGTAATGGAATAAACATAAAAATAGTTGAAAATTAAACACTAACCCTTGAGACACTGGCTATTCCAGTGCTCTTGGGTGACACACTGGCTAACCCAGGCATAAAACCTCACACACAAACCCACAGTTCCCTTTTATACCCAATACCCAATTTAGGGTTTATAGAAAAATACCCAAATTCAAACAGTGAAATTAGGTATATGATTTACCTAATTTTTGACAGTACAAATTGAACCCATAACTAATTCATTGCTTCTCCTAACAGAAATTAGGGTTTTCTATAAAAATCCCAAAAATTGAGAAATTAGGGTTTCGTAAAATCTTACTTTGATGGCGCAATTTCTTCAATCAATCGCTGACCCATCCTTCCTCTGACTTCACTGCTCCTTCCCATGCCTTTTCTAGCTTCGATTGATAACATGCAATCATTCTCATCAATTCCACACGTCACTGAAATCGTGTGATGTTGATGAAGTTGATTGAAAGTTACCATGTGCGGTAGGTGGTGGTGATGATAAAGAAGGTGGTGTGGTTGTGGCAGAGGTATGGTGGCGGAATGGGTGTTGCAGTTGCAGCTCTGCAACTGTCGGGTGGAGGAGAAGAATAAAGAAAGAGGAGAAGAATGGGTCGACAGTTTAGGGTATAGGGTATCCGTTTTTAGGGTGTTGAGCGGGCGCATCAAAGTTAGATGTTGGCGAAGCTGAGCCACTGGAATCGAAGCTGGTAGGTGAATCGGACGGCTCCGCCTGAAGAGGCTGGTATCGACCGTCGGATGTCTTGATACAACGAAGTTAACGGCTCTAGATGGGGTTAGGTGTTGAAGTGTTAAGCGGAAGTATCGAGATTTGATGCGCAGGCAAAGAAGCGACCGTAGGATCTAAATGTGATCTAATCTGAAGGCTTGGAATTTAGGCACTATGGTGTTTTGCAGGTACTTCAGATTTTGATGAACGATGAAGAAGCGACCATTGGATGATGAGATGGATCCAATCTAACGGCTGAGAATGGAGGCGGGTATGGATATAGAAAATGGGTTTGGGTAAGGGTTTTGGGCCTTGGGTATGCCAAGCCCATATCTTCTTTAAGAACAATTCTTCCTTCTTGAGCCCATTCCTAGCTTTTTGGACGTGCGCTCCATTCTTTGCGGCTTCCTTGCGTAATTTCTTCCGGCTTTTCACTACTCTTCAGCTCTTTTCCGCTCCGCAAGTTATCCAGACTTTATTTATTGCCTAAAAATGCAAAATTAAGTAAGAAAAATATTTATTATTGAAAACAATGAAAATACAGAATATGGGATAAAATGTAGAATTACTGCACAAAAGATGAGTTAAATGCCAACAAAAAGGGATAAATATATACAATATTTGGCACTCATCACTACCTAAACACAAATCCGCGTCGGCGGCGCCAAAATTTGATGTGTTTCAAAATTATTGTAACGATAGTGGTAAAAAGTTCGTTTCAGACTTGTGAAGGAAATGGATTTTTAGATTTAAATAAATATTTCAAAAGTGATGTCAAGATTTTGGAGAAACTGGGGCTAAGGATTCCACTTTTCTACCAATTCCAAAGTGATATTTTTAATATTATTATGCAATTGTTTTCCTTCTAAGTGATTCTAATTATTGCAAAAATAGATTTTATAAAAGAGCAATTGTAAGTTGAAAGCATGGAATATCAAGAACTCAAAGTTAAGTATATACCATCAATTAAAATAACAATTGCTTAATAAAAATCATTGGAAAAACTTTTTTAATCTAGGCAAATAATCATAAATTAAATTGCATAAATTATTAAAATAGAAATTACCACTTTTTCATTGGCAGAATAGCTTCCTCCGCCGCCCCAGAGGATGGGTTTATCTCATCATTGTGTAAACTTGCTCAAAATTGGTATTCATTGCTCAAATGGTGCTTACAAATGATGAAATGGAGAAAAATGACAAAAATCAAGTGTTTGCAACGCTTTTAATCATTTCAAAGCACTGTTACAAAGAACGATACTTTTAAAGTGCAGTAGTATCGGAAATATTACGACCCACAGTAAGCAGTCGTTGTCACTGTTGATAAACGACTTCCTTTGGTAGTCTGTTCTTCGTGTTCTTCAGCTGTGCAGCAGCAGAACTGTGGTGTCTGCAACTCGTGATTTCTTCGTTCTCTTGTCTCTGCTAACTCCCCAAACTCTCGAACCTCTTTCTATGAGTCCTGTATCACCTTTATATAGCCAACAGACCCAAGAAATCTCTCTCAATCACTCCAGATAATCCTCCATTACTCGGCAGTAAAAGAATATATTCTTGAGATATTTTCTTCCCTTTCTTGTCTCTGGTACGCATATGCAGCTATTAATTACGTAAAAACTATCCCTGTTTATCTTTGTCACGCTCCAACAAGTTGTTCAAGTCATTACACATCATCAGAACACGTACAAATTATTCCAGAACTCGTGGATATCTTCTCCCTGTACGTGTTTTCCATGTTTGCAACTCGTGGATTACCTAGACGATTCTATCTAATTCTGATCGAACCAAAAGACCACAACGTGTTTGCTAGGCCATATCACAACTTCCTACCAAAAATCAGCCATTGAATCTCCCTAGAACACGTTCAAAACTTCGATCAAAAATCTGCCAGTGAAGAAGGAAATTTTCCCGCCAAAACCAAAATTCAAATGGAGAAGATGACCTCCCCTAATCATGTATGGGTGTGCGAATAGAAGATGCCTTGGGGGTGACCTGGGGATGCCCCTTAGTAATTAGGTTACCTCTTATCCAAACTGAGGGTCCGTATAGTAATTTTGTCCCACGAGCGCAAAAAACATGTTTCGATCCAATTTCGCCGCAAAAGCTTATTTCTCCAAAAACACCTACAAAGAGATAAAATATCAAAATAAGTACAAAAATGGGTACTCAAAATATACACAATAGAGATGAAAATAGACACATAAATGCGTCTATCATTAGCATCATCAGAAACTTTGTCAGTCTCTTCAGCAGGTGATCCTGAGGGGTGAACTACAGTATGTTCACTATCGGTCATGGTTACCTTATTGTATACAACTCTACTACTCCTAAGGGTGCTAATAGCATTCAATTGATTCGATGGTTTTGCACCTAATTCATGAACTCCTCTAGGGTTGGCTTGTGTTTGATTAGAAAACTTCCCGTTATCCCTCTCACTTAAATTCTTAGCTATTTGACCTACCTGAAGTTCTAACTTAGCAAGGGTCTGAGCATTAGTTTGAAAATGCTGCTTGGTTTCCTGTTGAAAACTAACTTGTCTCTTTAATAACATGTCCTGGCTCTATGCTAACATATTCTGTCTCTTTCATAATATACTAAGAGATTCCTCTAAGATAGTCATTCTATTCTTTGAAGGGTTCTGAAATTGATCTTGACCTGAAAAGTTCTTATTATAACCAAAACCTGGGGGAGCATTCGAATTACTAAACTGACCTTGAATCTAGCCCTTAGACCAAGAAAGGTTCGGATGGTTTCTCGAACCAGGATTATAGGTTTCTGAACATGGGTCAAATTTCTGACGGTTATCAAATCTAGTGTTATTATAAAGAGCATTGGCTTGCTCTTCAATATTCTGTCCTTCCCAAAAAGGCTCCACTCTACCAATAGTGTGAACCACTTCTAAAGCTTCTAACCTTTATGCTATAGAAGCAATTTTGGCATCTAATTCAAAGCCTCCTTCTACCCTATTAACGTTTCCTCTGTTTAGAAGAATTGTTTTCTGGGGTCCCCTATTATTTTCCCATTGTTGGGTCTTTTCGGCGATTTCACTCAAAAATGTCATCGTCTCATCAAATGTTTGGTTTTCAAACCCACATGTACACACAAATTCTACTGTGGTTGTAGTGGAATAATCTAAACCCTCATAAAGGATCTGAACTAACCTAACCTTTTCTAAACCATGATGAGGACATTGGGCTAATAGATCATTGAACCTTTCCAAATACCTATACAATGATTCTCCCTCCTATTGAGAAAACGTGCAGATTTGCGTCCTAATAGACGATGTTTTGTGATTAGAGAAAAACTTGTTCAAAAAGGCATATGTAAGTTGTTCATAAGTTTACGATTTGGCGTTATCTTTTACGGAAAAGGGGAATAACCTAAGTTTCAAAGCATCATCATCGAGGTTTCTAATTTTTAGGGTACTAAAAATTTCCTCAAAGTCCCTAACATGGAAATGGGGTTTTCATTTTCTTTCCCTAAAAAGATTGGAAGCATCTGTAAGGTCTCGGGCTTAATTTCATAATTTGCTTCTGTTTCAGCTAATCTGATACACGAAGGACGAGTAGTCCTAGTCTTGTTGGAAAAATAGCTTCCTCTACCGCCTCAGCAATGGGGTTTAGCTCCTCATATTAATCATGATCTCAAAATATTGTTTTATGGTTCAAAAGTTGATTAGAAGGATGAGAAACAATAGAACAGACTGCTTATAACGATGTAATGGCGTTACAAAACAGTTGTTACAAGGGACTGATTGTTACAGAGGATTCACTGTAGCACTGTTACAAATCTGAGACGCTTTTCTTATTTGAAACGTTTGTTCTTCAGCAGCAGCAGCAGAAAACTTAACTTCCTACAACTCAATCTCTGGAGCTATGTGGTGTTCTAAAGTTCTCTGAAACTGGTCCAATGTGTTCGTTCCTGTTATGCTATAGGAAGTTCAGCCCACCAAAAATATGAGATTGAATCTCCTTAAGTCTTCCCAAGAATGCGAACCTTAATCTGCATGCACGCTGATTTGTTTTCCCGCCAAAAACCAGAATTCAAATAATGAAGATGGTTTCCCCCTATCCAGAGTAGGGTTCCTTTACGAGGTGCCTGTGGGGTGCTCTAGGGTGGCCCTTATCCAAACCGTGGGTGCCAAAATCAATTCCTCCTGGTGCCTTAAACAACTTTTCGAGATGATGTTCCCAATAATGTTTACTGGCCAAAAATACCTATAAGTAATTAAAACACCATAATAAGTACAAAAATGAGACCTAACAATATATAGAATCGAGACAAATCGGACACAAAAATGTGTCCATCAAGATTGCAAACCCTGATTTAAAAACTATATAAGGAGAACTCTAGCAACTGTGTAAAACCAATCTCCACACCTCCTGTGTGATACTAGTTGGTTTGCTAGAGTCGTTTCTCCTTTAACTATAGGTTTATTCTCGAGACACTGTCGGTTAACGACTTAAATACTTCATTAGTATTGTAAAGCCATACAAAACTACTTCTCTTGTAGTTGATCGATCTGATCTTGCCACTTTCTATCGTACGAGTTCAATTGTAAGATTGTCTTGAGATTTAGCTCCGATAGGGCAAGATATAAAAAGTAATCACAAACATCTTCGTCTCATCATTTGTGATTCCGCAATATCTTGTTTCGCTACCATACGATTAAGATTGTTGTGAAGTGATTGATAAATCTAGGATGTTCTTCGGGAATATAAGTTCGGATTATCAGTTGGTTTCTGTTCACCTTGATTTATCAAAAGACGAAATAAAACTAGTAGGTTTATCTGTGAAGACAAATTTATCTATTTTGTACACTTGTTTGTGTGATACATATTTGTCTATTCAAGTCTTCGACTTTGGGTCGTAGCAACTCTTAGCGGTGGGTGAGATCAGCTAAGGGAATCAAGCGCGTAGTATCCTGCTGGGATCAGAGATGTAAAGTGCGCAATAGTACATTGAATCAGTGTGATATTGATTATGGTTCAACTACAGTACAGACCGAAGTTAGTTTGTAGTAGGCTAGTGTCTACAACGGCTTAATACAATATGGTGTTCAATCTGTACTAGGTCCCGGAGTTTTCCTGCATTTGCGGTTTCCTCGTTAACAAATTCTGGTGTCTGTGTTATTTCTATTCCGTGTTATATCTTTTTTATATAATTTAAATAATACAGGTTGTACGTTGTATCGATCAATAGTGAAATCCAACCTTTGGTTATTGATTGAATATTGGTTGATCCTTGGATATTGGTCTTTGGTACCATCCAAGTCTATTCCTTGTATTTGATTAAGACTCGCAATTTCTATTTGCTTGAGTAAGATTAAATAAAGAGAAGAGATATTAACTCCTTGATATACTTTTTATTAAGATTGAGTCTGACTTTCTAGTTAGATTCTCTTAAAAGTAAATCAGAGTTAGTCCATACATATTTCTAATCGAAATATTGGGTGTGGTTGTTAGACCCCCGCTTTTTCAATACGCACATGTCTTTCTTGGCATTTTATCTAGCCCAATTTTTCGCATTAATAGGTAAGTCAAATACCAACTCATTAGCATAGTGATAGGATGTGTCTTCGAACAACATATCTGTAGCGCCCCCTAAGCTAGCAGCTGACTAATCTAAGAGATTAACTAAAATTAGACTCATTAAAAAACTAACTCATAAACTTAAGCATTCAATTAAGAAATGTGCTACAAAACTTAACCCAAAACTAACCCGCTATGAAACATATATATACAAGAAGTCCTCTCAAATGATACATATACAATAGTCATTTGGTTTACAGATACAATATGCAATATAATAAACATATCACAAGTTAACCAACTAACGGAATCAAATCCTCGAAGCTTTCGCTGCGCAACTCTGATCTGTCTCTGAAACTGGAAGTGGGAATGTGTGAGAACATCAACCATGCCCAGTAGGAATATAACATTTAACTTCTAAGTAATCATTGAAATGATATGAAAACAATACATGTTTTCCCTAACACTAAACACAACCAATTCAAAGAAGTAAACAATCATGTATATGGAACTAACTCCTTCCAAACAATATATAATATTGGTGACTCGTCCCGCACCTAGATAGCTATATGGTGACTCGTCCTGCACCTAGTGATTGCATAAAAGCTCGAATTCATGTAGATACAAATGAAGGAGAAGTATCCTATATACCACAGATGGAAATTCTCATTTCCAAACAATCAAATGGAAATTATTATTTCTCAAACAATTCATAAAGACAAACAAAGCAATACGATTCCTTTCCAAACAATGGAAAGATTAAAAGAAATAACAGAACTTTCGTAATTCAAGGTTAAATAATGCACGGAAAGCACAATCAGACAATGCATGAATTTGTTAAACATAAACTTTGTAAAGAAAACAACAATAATCACAAAAGAGTTAAATATAGATTCCCACCTATTTTGATGACAAGCCACGTCTATCTCGAGATCCGTGATCCACTGGTTCATCCTTTGAATCGATCGTTGTTAATAAAGATTAACTTTTAATCACACAAAAATTCTAAGAAGCTATACAAAATGGCTCATACAAGAATCATACAAGTCTATCTAATTGTTCTAAGCCCATTTATGGTTCTACACTTCTTTATTATCCATATGTTGCATATCCAAAGGTTTAACTAGTCCAATTAGATTAGTTCTGAAGTCCATTAGCCAAGTCTTATGAATATCTACAACTCTGCAAAAGAAACCAAAGACTAATTCAGACCATAAGTGGTCTAAAAACTAATTAAGATTGCTGGTCC
The DNA here is from genome assembly GCF_003573695.1 of Papaver somniferum. Lineage (NCBI taxonomy): Eukaryota > Viridiplantae > Streptophyta > Magnoliopsida > Ranunculales > Papaveraceae > Papaver > Papaver somniferum. Next base: position 2,100,076 of record NC_039367.1, read on the forward strand.
TAAGCCCAAGCCCATGGGCCTGATCCGGCACGACCCACTAGTCTGGCCCACTACACAAGGCCTGACCCAATTGGGTCAACTAACGGTCTCTAACAGTCAACAGGGTTGATTAACAGTCAACGTCCAAGGTCTGGTCAAGTCCAGGGTAATCAGTCGGTCAAGGTCCACTGAGTCAACTATGAGTCAAACCGATCCAACTCAGATTAACCTGGATAACTCAGCTCAATCAGATATTGAGTCAGACAATAACAAGTCTGAGTTAGACTGATAAGATCAGTCAGACAAGCCAAAGGTTCCTAATCAAAAGTAACTCTAATCTCAGTTCAACTTAAACTTATTCATTGCAATAATTCATTCAACTTATAACTTAAAATTGATGTACAAAATAACATACGCTACCTGCAACAGCAGAAGTTGCAAGCTTCCACTGCAAGCACTAACTACAGCTCTACAATAACCATTCTCAATAATACAATGACACTCGCTCCAACTGCAATACCCACTCAACTCTATTTTGCAACTAATCAATTCCATATCCTGTACACACTGCCTGCACCAGTACTTGAACTGTAACTCCACTCCAGTTCTGCGACAATCAGCATAACTAAAACCCTATCAGCTGTATTTCATTTACCCAAGATATCACTAACAACCAAATGCTTAAACTCAAGCATCCTTATATATCCCAACAGAGTCTCTACCAGTAAATTAACTTCAACTACATCTCAATACCTCCACCTGAAATTCCATTACTCAGTCCTCTTAAACAGCAACACAATACTCAATTGATATTCAATCCCCAATTCATTCATACCACCACCAGTAATCAACACCGCAATCAATCCATCCAAAATAACTTCAATTCAACATACACATAATGGTTATCTAAATGTCAGTTTCATTATATCTTCATCAACAACTTATAATTCATCTCTGATAGACACATTTTTGTGTCTAAGTTGTCCTCGATTTTCTCTATGTTGGTACTCGATTATGTACTTATTTTTTGTGTTTTGTGTGTTTGTAGGTATTTTTGGAAAATTTGGATCGAAAAGTTGTCAAAGGCATCCCGAAGGACATTTGTTAAACGAACACCTGCTTTGGATAAGGGGCACCTAATTTTATAAGGGGCACCTCAGTTGGGCACCTGCTATTTACACTCCACAGACGGATAGGGGGCGCCTCTTCTTCTTCATAATTCAAATGGATTTTTGCGGTAAATCTCACAAGTGACTGGCAGAATCAGGGTTCACCTTTATGACGTGATTTTGTGAGATTCAACGGCTGATTTTTGTTGGGTCGGCTCAATTCAGCTAGACAGGGTTGGTAATGTCGTCAGAATCGTCTAACTTTGGATGCAATCACGTGTGGAACAAAACAGGGGAAGAATATTTACTCGAGGATATCATGGGATTTCTGGTTATGTTTGGGAAGAGTTCTTGTGGCCTGAGCGTGTCTGACACATGCTGGGATGTGTGGAAGAGTGTTTGGATGGAGGTTGACTACAACAGACGCATGAAGAAGACAACAATGGGAAGAAAACTTCTCGGTAATATTCTCATTGACTGCCGAGTAATGTGAAGATTTCTTGGATTAATGAGAAGTTATTTTTGGTCCAAAGGTGTATAAATAGGTTGTTGGGGTCGAGCAGAAGGAAGGGGAGAGTCGAGGGAGAGTTCAGAGCATTACAGAGCGAGAAAATCAAGTTGCAGAGAATCGGCATTTTCTGCTGCTGTGAAGAACATAAGACGCACAAGGACAGTCGTAATTGCTACAGTGACAATGACAGTTCAGTTCTATCATACTTTGTAACAGTTCGGTGTTGTAACAACTATAATTGTTACAAACCTGGTTTTTCATTATTTCTCCCTTATTCATCATTTTTAAACACTTTGAGCAATGGAATCGATTTTTGAGCGTGTTTCCATTATGATGAGCTAAACCCATCCTCCGGGGCGATGGAGGAAGCCGTTCTTCCAAAATTTATGTGGCAGAATTTATTTAAATTTATTTATGCAATTCTTTTATGATTATTTGCACCGAATGAAAATTAAGTAAATGATTATTATTAATTAGTTGTGTTTTCTACTGATGAAGTATGCTTAATTTAGGGCTTTTGATACTTCATGCTTTCGATTAACAATTGATGTTTTGAAAATCTAATTTAGGCAATGATTAGAATCACAATTTCTTTTGATTGGAGTTCTATTGTCTAGAATTGCATGATAAAAATTAACATTAAATCACATGAATTTTGGTGAATGGTGGAATCCTAGCCCCGGTCTCTCCATATTTTTTTACAACACTTTTTAATTGATTTTGTTATTTTTATTTATAAAAATTAAATCTAAAAAATCTGCTTTCACAAGTCTCAACGAACTTTTTACTACAACGTCATTGAAAATAACCATCAATCTCCAACTCTGATATAATCACAAAATCTCAACAACTATAACCATTCAAATCAAAATACTAAAATTGAGACAATTAGAGACTTACCCAACAATTCACGTTCTCTGAATTGTTAAATCACCAAATCATTTCCACCAAGAACCTATTCCTGTTTTAATGAAGAACATAAACCCTAGCTTATCTCTGAATTAACCTTTCTTCACTTAAGTCTTGATTCCATCTGTATTTCAACTCTAATCCACCTAATCATTCAATACCCATCTTCAATTTATCTAAATCTTCTCAATCTTTCCCAATTCGAACTCCAACACAACATGCAGAACCCTAATTCTTCAATTGATCTTCTCTAAAACAGCTTCAAAACTGCAATCAAACCTCAACCCTTCTATTCTTCATCCATCAACAACCTAATTAACTTACCTATTCCATACGAATCCAATGTTTAATTTACAAACCCTAAATCTTTAGTTCATCTTTGAAACAACTGAAAACAATACATAATTCTTCTACTTTGTTCTCAATGATGAAAACCCATCATCTAATGCTCGATTTCATCATCAAACTCTCACAAATTCAATCCTCTCCAGAAAACCCTAAATCAATTACAACAACACCACTCCTCCTTCGCTCGAGCTCAAATAACTTTTAGCTCCATCACCTTCTTCATCTGATCATCTTGAATATATGATTCCTTCAAATAGGATTCACTCTCATCTCATAAATCGACCAGAGCATAGGAACAGAGAAAGGAAAGAGGAAGAAGAAGAAGAAGAAGAAGAAGAAGAGAAGAAATAAGAATGAGAAAGAAATGAGGGATCGAGTTAATCTTCTCGGTTTGATGTTGACACGACCACACTAAAACTCCACGACACCTGTTGAAGATAAGGCCAGCCACATGATTAAGATGTGAAGTTACTATTTTGTCCTTCATAATTATCAGACGATAACTTCTTCGTCTGATATCCGAATGACACGTTCAAGTAGCCAATTTCGCATAACTTTTCGAGACCTATCTAGCGATATTGGTTTCGTATCTATTTAGTTGTTAGGTTAATACATATTGATTAACGTTCGTGTTAATTTAATCGAGTTATAACCGGTTAATTCATCTCTTGACTAGTCTAATAGCGTTGACGATCTCGAGGGTCTTTACAATATCAACCGAGAAGGTTGATAATCCATTGGAATAGGTTTGCATTCAATATACAAGAAATGGAACAACATAAGTTGCAATCATAAATAAGTTCGGCAATAAAGTTAAAATTATCAAAATAACCGAACATCTAGTTCGGTTTGTAAAGGAGTTTTGCGAACAACCGAAGTTAACGGTTGGTTTTAAATTTATTTGGTACGTAAAGTTTGGTTGGAAACTTGGTTGGGTTGAAGTTTGCGAACCAACCGAACTTCAAACACTTGGTTACTTTTAACCTGAAGTTCGGTTGAGAACTTGGTTGCATTGAAGTTTGCGAACCAACCGAACATAACTCTGTAAATCCTATGATAAGGTTTGGCTACCTGCGTGTTCCGAAAAGTAACCGAACTACGTGTTCCTTTAACTGTTCTTCACATTTTGTAACTGAACTACTTGAACCTAGCCGCGCAACAGAAAAGTTCTTTGATAAAGGAAATTTGGATGACTGCAGCCCGTGTAACAACGAAGGAACTTAGGTTTCAGAAAAATAAGTTTTTTTTGATGAAAATGCTCCTCATATCAGTAATAACTTTCAAAGAAGAAATTGTCAGATTTTTCATGAAGGTGGTTATATAATCAACGCCATGTTTGGTTTCCGGGAAGGGAATGCGATCCCTGGGAATATTATTTCAGGAATATAGCTCACTTGGAGTATGATTCCTTTACTTCTTATTTGGTTTAGTTAGGATTAGGAATATAACTTTTGTTATGACTTACTATATGTTGTACAAACATGAACAAAAAGAAAATATCAGATTTTTTTTACTGTTCCTCTTAAAAGATTACAATAAAAATATTTACATCGAAAAAAATAATGAAAATAAGAGATATATAAGTGTATAACTTATATATTTTTTGGTATTTTGTTTTGATAATTATTAGATAAAATAGGAAATATACTTTTTTTTAGCATATTATCTACAATTACAATAAAAACGTTGATATATGATACCGTGACATACATAGCATATAAAATGTGAAAATACGATATTCATGGGTTACTAAAAAAAAGAAATATGGAAAAAAAGTGGATTTCCAACCGGCGGGAATCCTAAACCCACCTTCTTGGTGGATTTCATATTCCCATATTTGGGAAACCTAAAAGTAAGGGAATCAAAAATCCTACGGTTATTACACACTCAAAACGAGGGTATGAAATCATATTCCCGGGAATAAAGTTCCATACCCATGAAACAAACACGTTAGAAATTTAGAAGATGAGGGAAAAAATATGATCGGTCAACAGGTAATTAATTTTTTTAGACTGGGCGTCAAAAAAATAAAATATAACTTCAATAGGGAATGCTTTTGGCCACCTCCATAAATTGGTTACCTTTTTTTTTTGGTGATGGATCATCTTTTGGTAATCCCGGGAATGCTGGCTTTGGATTTGTAGTAAGGGATCATATTTGTCAGGTGGTGTGCACTATGTCAGGTGGGATTGGTATTACTACCAACTACATGGCTGAAGTATATGCCATTCTTTTTGCTCTTGAATTGGCAGGGATGTTAAAGGCTCACAAGATAATAATCAAGTATGACTCTCAATCAGTCATTGAGGACATCAGGAAAGGAATAGTGCCATGGTTCATTAAAAACAGATGGTTAAATGCAATTAAAAAGTTAGAGAACATGACATATTGTCAGTGTTTCAGAGAAATAAATTTCTCTGGGAATTTGGCTAAAAGAGGAGCTGATTTAGAAGCAGGAGAAAGGGTTGTTCACATTGGAAGACCAACTTTCTTAAAGCGCATAGAAATGCCAGAAGTAGTCTATTATATATTTTGGGAATAAAGAGTCAGAAGTCCTTTCTAGTTAGTGTGTCAGATGTAGTTTCCTTTTCGTTTTTTCTCACTATTATTTTGTAATTCTGTGATACTCTTTAGTTATTCTATTAATAAAAAGTTGTGATTCAGAAGAAAAAAAAAACTATGTGATAGACGCATTTATGTGTCTATTTTTTTCTCAGTGTTCTGTATTGTTAGACTCGATTAAATACTTATTGTGTTATTTTATGTTTTTGTAGATGTTTTTGGAAAAATAAGCTCTTGCGTTGGCTCGAAAAGTGGTGTTTTACACCCCAGAATAAAGTACTAAAGGCACACAGGAAACACCCCGGAGGAGTGTTAAAAGCGCCCTAAAAATGTGCAGGAGAAACCCCAGAAAATTACTATTCACACCCAAAAATTACTATTTACACCCCATAAGGCAAGTGCTAAAAGGACCCCAAGAGTGGATAGGGGGCGACCACCTTTTTCTCCACTTCAAAACAGAAATTGGCGGGAAACATGGGTTTTAAACTGGCAGAACTCTCGATCAGATTTTGGACATGTAGCGAGGAGACTAAACCACTAGAATTGATTAGACTATCTCCATTGGGCTTAAGAAACATGATATGGGAGTCTGACCCGATTAAAATTGGCTTGATATTCGATGGGAGCTCAACATGGGACGTGTATTAACGGCGGAGGCAAAACACGAAATTTCTTGTGATTGTGTATGGCTGAGACGATATGGGAGAGTTGGAGCTAGTGTTTGGTGCGTGGAAGAGTTAAATAAGGATAATTGACAGATTTCAAACACGTGAAGAAAGAAAAGCAGCAAATTATTCTCGTGCTGCAGTTAAAAAGGAAAGAAGATATTTGGGAATAATGAGGGAAGATTCTTGTCGCTGTGGAGTATAAAAAGACTCTTGGGGTATCACTGAAGGGGTGTCGAGAGTTGGAGGAGAATAGGAGAGCCGCAGAGGAAGAAAAATCAACCAACATCATTTTCCTTTGCTGCTGCTGCTGATCGTGAAGAACACGAAGAACGGACTCCAGAAGACAGTCGTTTATCAACAGTGATAACGTCACAAGTTTGAGGGTCGCATTCAACTGCGAAACATCACTTTGCTTCTATCGTTCTTGTAACAGTGTTATGCAACATTTATAAGCGTTGCAAAATCCGGCTTTTAATAATATTTTCTCCATTTCATCATTTGTAAGCACCCTTTGAGCAATGAATACCAATTTTGAGCAAGTTTACATAATGATGAGCTAAACCCATCCTCTGGGGCGACGGAGGAAGCTATTTTGTCAATGAAAAAGTGGTAATTTTTTTTAATTATTTGTGCAATTTAATTTATGATTATTTGCCTAGAATAAAAAATGTTTTTCCAATGATTTTTATTAAGCAATTGTTATTTTAATTAATGGTATATGCTTAACTTCGAGTTCTTGATATTCCATGCTTTCAACTTACAATCGCTCTTTTATAAAATCAATTTTTGCAATAATTAGAATCACTTAGAAGGAAAAAAATTGCATAATAATAATAAAAATATCACTTTGTAATTGGTAGAAAAGTGGAATCCTTTGCCCCAGTTCCTCTCGCCCATATTGTCAATATTTGTGTATAATTTATTTATTTATTAAATCTAAAAACTCTGCGTTCACAAGTCTTAGAGTTCGAACCATATTTGCCATTTACTACAACCACAATCAAAAAAATCTTAATCACTATGCCGACATATTTCAAATTCTTCATCATCATTATACTCATCGTAATCATTATTATAATAACAAGAAAATTGTCAAACCTCATCTAAATAAGCAGTGTTACCAATTCTAACCTCGTCATCTTGATTATACAATTAATTATCCTCGTTTTCAAGGTTACTATATTGGAAATACTATGTTGGAAATTGAGATTATTTCGAGCAATTCTTTAGTTTATTTCAGCTATCCGCTTGAGAGTATCTTCTAAATAAAGTTTACTTATTGATGCAGTTCGTTCATTCATTTGTTACATAAACCTTTTTGTGTTCTCAGTTAACTGCTTGAGAGATCCTTCTAGAGGAAGAATAGGAATATAAGGATTCGTGTCCATAAGGCCGAGAGAGGGATTTCTCTCAATGAAATAAGAACTTAGGTTTGGCAAAGCTGACTCAATTGAATCCTAGAGCTGAGCTGAACTAGCTAGTCTGTGTCTAAAATAGAGCTGAACAAGTTGATCCCTAAAGCCGAATTGAGCTAGTTGTTCCAAAGATCCGAGATGAACTTGTGGTGCTTTATAAAAAAGCTGGAATGATAGAGATCCAAAGTTGAACCGATCGAATCAAGCTTTCCAACTGAAAAATACTTAACTAACTCGATCTAATAAGACATAATATATGTATATATATCACTTTTCCCCCCTTAATTTTAAATATCTTAAAACTACCATCAACAATACTATGAAAAAATAGACTGATCACTAACCTTTTCTGCTACTATAATTTAGAGATGAGATGAATTAGTCGCGCTGTAGAGCTGAACTAATGGACTTGGGTAGATCTGATAGGAAATAATATATACTCTTTCGCCTTTAATTTTAGGTATCACAAAACCACCATCAACATACCACAAAGAACCCGATTGGGGCACTTCCCCTTTCAAATTCTATAATATCATTTGCTTCTTAGTAGTAAATTTCAGGAAAAAAAAGAAAAATTTCACCCAAAAAAAATGGAAAAAAATAAAATCCCTGTTGCATTTTCTTGGAAGGCTGTTTTTAGGCATACCAAAAACTTTCAAGGCATACAAAATAGTTTTCCCCATCCTATGTGACCTTATAAGGGGTTTCTATTGGATAGTTCAATTACCTATACACCCTTGAACCTAAAATCAAAAAATAAACTATCTTAAACATCTCTTCTTCCTCCTCCAGCCAAACCACCTTCCTTTTCTCTCAGAAAATTCGATCATCGGTTAAATTGAACTATATAATGGATCGTACAAAGAAAAAAGAAAACATCAGGTGTTCTAAATCCTCTTCCAATCCATGAATTAAAGAAAAAAACCAATTGAAGATGAAGTTGTAAAAACTATAATTGAACCAGAAATTGAATCGGAAATTCAACCATTTGAAGCTCCAAATACTGAAATGAGGATAAGAAGGTATTCCCTACAAACCCAATCTTTTATTTGTTGTTTTTGATTGGATTGAATGGGTTACATTGCTTGAAACTTAGGGTTTTGACGGTTACGGTAGCGGGTTCGGCTGATAATTGAGTTGAGTTTTGAGCCGAACTGTTCTTGAAATTTCACCCTGAAAGTGTCTATGAACAGTTCGGTTAAGCCGTATATGTCAATTTTTATCCGAACCCCAAAATGTGTATTAAATAGGTCCCAGAACAGTGTCAGGTTCGGCTAATACCTTGCAAACCTTCCCGGCCGAACCAGTGAAGTGAAATTTATCCCAGGTGGTTGTCAGGTTCGGCTGACTCGATTAGATCACTTTCAAGCCGAACCTCTCTATGTAAACACTTCGAAAATATTGATTTGCAGGCTCTAGGTCCGGCTAGCTCGTGTTGCTGAGTTATCAGCCGAACCTTCTCTTTGCACACTCAAGTTTTTCGATCTTGTTTTGGCAATAACTTTTTCGTCCGATGTCGGAATGACCTCATTCTTTTTGCGTTATGTTTTTATTTTTATTCTCTTGAAGTTGAAGATAATATATCATTGATTTTAATGAGTTTAAAATGGACCTTGGTATTCTCCATCATTAGACTTCACTTTCTAATACTTTTAGTAATTTCCACTTTTTTTGTTTGGTTCATCCTATGAAAAGGCTGCACAATAGAAAACATATGTAATAAAAAGCCTAACCGCTAAATGTGTATGAATTTAAGTGTTTCATGGAAAATCAGTATCATGTTCGGCGGATGTGATTTTTTGAATATGAGCCGAACTTGGAAAAATGTATAGTTCGGTTGATACGATATTTAGAGTGAAAACCGAACCTAACTCTCAGGAATAGGTTCGTCTTGTTATTAAACTTTAATATAAGCCGAACTAGGATCTTGCAAGTAGGTTGGAAGTTGGAAAATGAAGTTTCGGCGTATAACGTTAACAAATTCAGCTAGCTGAACTGTTCATCAATTTAGTGGGTTCGGCTTATATTTTTATGCCGAACATAGCCCCCTTTCGCCGAACCATGATGAAATATACATTTTTTTTGATGATTTCAAGCTACAAAAGTAAGATTAAACATACAATAAAAGTGTACATTTGTATTAGAAGCATTGGGTTCCTCATCTATGTATTCATCATCTGGATTTGGATCATAAAAATCATCATCTTGAGTTTGAGTTTGTGTAAAATCATTTTCATAATCTAAGAAATCAGCCATTTCTGGATCACTGTTGTAGTTGATATGTATTTTCCTAGGTTTTTTAGATGAAGAATGACCTTCCTCATCCTCTATTGAATCAAGAAATTTTTTTTTCTCAAAAAGGACAGGTTTGCCATTATAAAAAGTTTTGGTTAAAGGGATTTCTGATTTTTTTATCTGACATCCTTTTTTTGTGTTTATTCAATATGCCTACAAAGATTTAGGTATGCCTAAAAAGTAAAAACAGCAATCAGATTCCAAATAGAACAGATAGCCCACCAAATGATAAACCCCAGTAACAAAGAGTCCAAAACCCAACTGCAATCCATGTACCATAACTACGGTCTATAAATCTACTCTAGTCACCCACTATAAACGGTCGTTTATAACCCTAACCCTAATTGATTCACACAGACGAGATTTCAATCTCTCTCCTCGCCTCCGCAGCAAAAACCCAAAGAGAAGAACAACTTTCTTCATACGTAATCTGCAATCATGGGTAAATCCCAGCTTCGATTTCTATTCTCCTCCTGATTTTGAATCTGTGTATTTTCTGAATCTGATAAACTGTTGGTTCCGTGATTTTCATGCAGGTAAGGTTCACGGATCTTTGGCTCGAGCTGGAAAAGGTAGCTAAACAAGACAAGGAGAAAAAGCCTAGAGGCAAAGCTCACAAGAGGATGCAATACAACAGACGTTTCCTTACTGCTGGTAACATTTCTTCTCCTTCTCTATTCTGTTGATTTTAAGTTTTTTGTTGGTGAGATTCATATATGCGAGGATATTTCTTTGTGTATACTGGTTGTTCGAAGTGATTTAGCTGTGTTTTTGTTTGAGATTTTTGTGGATTTTGGTGTTTTGGATGTTAAATTGGTTTGCTGATCTAGTAAGAAAAGATGGGTTTCAGCTGTAATGGCTGTTTGTCTGTGGATACCAAGTTTTTTTTATAGTATCTTTCTATAATAATTGGGGATTTTAAAATTGTTTGTTTATTTGAAGATTGTTACTCTGACATATCTACTAGCTTGCTCTAGATTTTGATTGTTTTGTTTTTAGTTTTTAACAATTCCATAGGAAATTCTTTAATTTTTTTCCGTTCGATACATCTAAGTTATACAGAATATGTGGATGATGAGAAAATTAAAACTAACAGTTATCCCTGTCTTAGTAGCTGGTGCTGATAATGTTAAATCTGACACATAAAATTCTGTAGAAATTATGCTCATAAACTCTGTTGTATATAGTTTGTATTTCATATGCAATCTTAGAAAACCTTGTTTTATATTGATGATAGCTATAAGCATTTTCTGAGGATCCTTGTGATAGAAAAAATTCGATGGTTTTATCTGTTTACTTAGGTGTTTTTTGTTCTGATTTTGTTAGAATGTTTCATTCAATTGGTTGAATATATGATGAAGTTTGCACTGGGCTCTGAGCAGAATTTTTGCGCTAACTGATCGATATGCGGTCTAGCAGAATTTCTATGCTAATAGATACGTTGATGAGTGAAAAAGAGTTGTGCTCAAAATCAGGACTAAGATGACTTTGACAGTACTTAATTAGGATTAAGATGACTTTGACTGTACTTAATTAGGATTAAGATAACTTTGACAGTACTTAATTAGGATTAAGATAACTCTGACAGTACTTAATTAAGATGTTCAGTATTGCTTGGTTAGAGTTTTGCATATTATGATTTTCTTTGAGAACATGTATCATCTGTGAGAATTTAAGAGTGTTCTGTAGTTTGTTTTGGAACATTCTAGTGTTAAGGTGTGCAAATGAGAATTGTTGTTTGAGATCATGTATTGTATTATCATCTAAAAACTGAAAATGCATCTCAAGGTCCAACTGCAACTCTACCATAAATGGTTGAAGAATGATATTAGATGAACGATTTGAGGACTTGGAGTATCTACTCGTTTAATATTACTTGTTTTCCAAGAGTAAAATAAATCTTATTTGATTGGAGTAGTGAGAGGATGAGACTTGGGCCAAGACTAAGTATGTTACTAGGTCGGTATACTGATAGTGGAAGGAGAGTAAGGACTAGTTATAGAACTACCAAATTACTGTGGCAAATGGTATTTTTCTTTTCTGATTAAAATTAATCCACTTGCGTTCAAGTTTTGCATCTACTAGAAATATTTTTGAAGTACCAAATTTTTCTAGTAATTTGGTAGTTAAATTCCCAAGAAATAAAATTCTAAGTTTATTGCATCTACTAGAAATATTGTCTGAACCCTCATCAAGTCACTGTATTTGATAATACATAAGTGTACTATATTAGGACTGAACCCTCATCAATTTGTCTCTAGCGTTAAGTGCAACTTCTGGCAACTGTATGATCGTCTCTAGCATTAGGCCCCATGAATACCATCTTACCAAAAGCGTTAAATGGGATACAGGTAAAAACTATTGAAAGGGCAATTTTCATGAAATAGACTTTTGTTGATTAAAGTATGCTCTCTTTTGCAAAAAAGATGTTGACCATTAATAATTTTTATTTATTGTGTTCCACTTTGAGCCACACATCTTCGTACACTCTTGAATGATTCTAATGGCCTGCTCATGTGATTATCCAACATTAGATTAATTAGTGACTGTGTATGTATTAACCTTAGAATAAACATGAAGCCATTGATACAAACATGGTAATAACTAGTCAATGAAAATGTTTGAGAGTGTATAAATGCTGATTTAGACTAGACCTCTGTTCTGTCTTTTTTGTTGTTGTTGTAAGTTTTTGGGTTCACTTTCATTTTCTTCTATTCCATACATGGAAGTTCTGCTTAAAATGAGGCGTATTCTCTTGTTGCATCCTTATGGTGTTTTCTTTTCCTAGATTAGAAAGTCCTGATTGCCAAGAGACATTTTCCTCTCTATTGGGCTTTGTTACTGGTTTGTTGTTGATTTGAGTAAGATTATGATGAAAATTGCAAGTGACGATAAGACAGACAGGGACATCAGAAATCCTATCTTTAGGATGACAAAATGTTGATCGTCTTGGGAATCTCTCTGATTCTTTTTCATCAAATAGTTATGGTTCTTTAAGGTTAAGCTTAGGATGTTTGTGCAATGGATTTGGCTTGTTTTCTGATCATGTTTTGTGTTTCTTGATGTGTGCCAATGATGGTTTTTAATATACTATTGAGTTAACTCCTGTGACCACAACTTAGAACTGAGGCACGAGTCACTGAATTTGTTATTGCACTGCTTTCTTGATATGTATTTCATTTTTTCTTTTCTTTGATTATTATTTTTGGAGTTGAATCACTAATTTGTTGTTGCCTTTTGTCTTACCAGTTGTTGGATTTGGCAAGAAGAGAGGACCCAACTCTTCAGAGAAATGAAGGAAAGAGTCTAAGGTGTAGAGAATAGCTGTTTTTTAGTTTATATGCGGATTTTGGTAAAGCTGGCAAAGTCACAGTATTTCCATTAGGCTGGTGTAAATTCACATCTTGTATTTTACATGTAGTATGTGTCACTGTTATACAGTTGCTTATACACATCTTGCTTTGAAATCAGCATACAAGTGTATTATGAATGAAATTTATAGTGGTGAAACTAGTAACTTTCCCTTGAAATATTTATTGAGATTAGACATTTCTCAGAAGCAAACTTGCTGAACATGTGAACTCTACAAGTAGTCTTTGTCCCTTATGAAGATGAAACCGTAACTAAAAGGCTTTGCTCTTGATTCTAATATTGCAGGTAGAATTTTAAATACTAATCTGCACGAATGGAAGTTTATAAAAGAATTGATAGTTTTGCTAATATGGAAACTTAGGTGCTCTGTTGTCTTTGATAATGCCTCAATTCAAATACCCCAGCTGTTAACTCAAGTGACCAAGGAGATCACTGAATGGGACTTGAATTCCATGAAAGCTAGGAGTAGAAGAATAGGCACTAGACAAAACTGTGATACCTTGGAATTAGCCAGAAAATGGATTTCATAAATTAAATTTTGATGCTGCTTCCTTTCTGAAAGATAATAAAAACATGGGTATTGGACTAATTCTGTTCTCTGATCGTGGAGGAGCGCAATCAATCTCAGGGTTAGCTCAAGATGAAGAGCAGGCGGAAGCTCTAGCAGCTTTGGAAGCAATTAGATGGGCAAAAGCTGCTGCTATTGACAAGTTACACCTAGAAGCAGTTTGCGTTAATGTACTTCATTCTAATAAGAGATTTCAGCCAAGTAGGCAGTGTTGAAATCCAACACTCATTATAACACTCGTTATTTCTAGAAATTCTAGCCCTTTTACATAGGCTATTAGCCACCTCATTAAATTCTCCATGCACAGAAGTGCATTTCCAATCTTATAAACTAACTAAATTTTTTTTACAATCTTGAATAACATTATTATTTGTCCAACGGACACAACTTACTCTGCAATTTATGGCAGAGTAGGTTATTTAAACTTTTGTAATCGTTATTTAAACTTTTGAATGAAGTCTCCTTTCTTATTAAAAAAAAAAAAAAAAAAAAAAAATACACATCTTGCTTTGGTAAATGCCTATCCAGAGCTGGTGTATATGAACTTTGGTGGTATAGACTAGGCTGCAATAGTGGTAGAGAACAAAGCTAGTAGTTACATAAGTACATACGCAGACTCTGCTTGATAGTTGAAACATATACATAAGAATCAAGTACACAGCTAAACTTATGACAAAATCAATGAAAATAAGAAAACTAAACTTACAAATGAAAGGAGAAGTCATTTTGGCAATCAGTGAAAGTGTTGACTGACAATTTAGACAGCTTGAAAGGAAATCGAAGGATGAGCAAAATCAAAATACTTCAAACTGTCTATATAGGTATAGATGCAATAAGTTCCATAAAAGGATTCATCCACTATGTCATCAGCATCACACGCACTGTCCTTGAGCTTTTGCAGCTAAAATTTGATCTACCTAGCTCTGTCATGTCATGTTGTCAATGTTAGTTCTTGTTTAGCAGTGCCAATTTGTTCCATAGTTTACTAGGAAATTTCTGGGGCATGTCCTTTGACAATGAGGTACTAAAATCTATGAAATTTATAGGGCATGTCCTTGGTCAATGAGGTACTAAAATCTATGGATAGTTTAATAAATTAAGACACTTTTTGTACACAAAAAAAGAAACCATATACCAGGGACTTCTAATCAGAAGTATGGTACTTGTACAATTCTGAGATAAGCATGTGCTCCAATGTTTCTGGCTCGGCATTGCTTCTGGGGCATTGGTTGGAGTTTGTGATGTTGATGCGATGTAGAAAAGAGAAAGTAGGTAGACCTTCGTTTATAGCTTTCCACAAGAAACTGATTTTTTGGTGGACAAGGCAAATTCCTCAAGAATTTTGTGGGAGGTAGGGGGTTGATGTGGTGTTGGGTGTCTTGTTGTTGTATTAAACACGTGTATCCTGTGGCGGTAGTGTAATTTCCTGATTTTGAGTGTGGCCATATAATGTTATCCGAGGCATGTTTAGGGGAAGGTGAATACTTATTATGTTTTGGATATCAGTAGGTGGGAGGTAATTCAGTTGTTCAGGATTCCAGTTGCGGGTGTAGGGGTCAATGAGATCATAAACTGATTGGATTGGGTAGCATTGGTCGGGGTTTAGGTTTTGGTGGTGAAGTAACCAATTTGATTGGATAAGAGTATTTAAACCATTTCCGATACAATGAAAAATAAGATTTTGTAATGTAGGTATGAGAGATGCCACCTGTCTCCATTGTGGGATGAAAGAGGACGAAATTGGAGTGTTTTCTTGGGAGAGTGGTTGATTGTGTAAATATTTCTCATTATATAATCTGGAGCAGAGGGAATTAGGTTGGTCGTGTATGTTCCATATTCTTTTCATGAATAAGTCTTTATTGTGGTGACTACTTTTCCTGATGCCAAGACCTCCTTTTGTTGTTGGTTTATTTAGTTTGGTCCATCCTATTGGGTGAAGTTTCTTAACTGTTGAGTCATGGCCCCAGAAAAAATTCCTAGCAATCTTATCTATCTGCTTGTGTATATGAGTAGGGAGTAATTGTGTTTGCATAAGGTTGTTTGAGGTAGGAATTAAGGAAGTTTTGATGAGTACTAACCTTCCTGCTTGATTCAGGCATTTGGTCATCCATCCTTGAGCTTTCCTCGCCAAACGTTGAAGTAATGGTTCGAAGATGTGACTAGAAGTTCTCCAGCTTTTAAACTGAACTCCCAGATATATTGGTGGAGTTGACGATGCTGACATGTCAAAAAATTGTTGAATATCGTCTAGCTGATTTTTTTGCAATCTTGGATGGTGAATTATTATTGATTTTTCTGCGTTGATTTCCTGACCCGCTGAAGAACTGTAGGATTGAAGAAGTCTCCTGAGGTGAGTATTGCCTCCCGGAGATGCCTTGTAGGTGATTAAGAGGTCATCCGCATACATTAGATGCAAAATAGGTGGAGATTTTTGGGATATGTTTAACCCTTTTACAAAATTTTGGGATTCCAAATTGCCTAGGTGGTTGATAAGATTTCTGCACATATAATGAAAATATAGGAAGAAAGAGGATCTCGCTGACGGATGCCTCTCGTAGGAGTGATGTATCCATGGGGGTACCATTGATGTTAATTGAATAGGTTACTGTAGTGATACAAAGCATAATATAATCTATTGGGAATCCCATTTTTGTGAATGCCTTTTTGATGAACCCCCAATCTAATCTATCGTAAGCTTTCTTAATATCTAATTTCAAGGTTGTTTTTGGATCTTTGGTAAGAGCAAAGGTTTTAATATGATGGAATAGTTCTTCAATAGTTGCTATGTTATCATGTATGGATCTGTGTGGGACGAAGGCGCTCTGATATGGACTTATGCTAAATGGAAGGAGGGGGCGTAATCGATTAACTAGGATCTTTGATACCACCTTGTAAACTACATTGCAAAGGCTGATTGGTCTGTATTGGGATGGTTTTGAAGCATGATCAATTTTTGGTATGAGGGTTACATTGGTATGATTCAGGAGTGGGTGAATGTTTAGTGTGTAAAAGAAACTGTGTACCATGACTATTAATTGATGGTGTGTGGTGTCCCAAAAAACTTTGAAAAAATTACTAGTATATCCATTAGGTCCCGATACACTTTCAGAGTTGATAGAGATTAGAGACTGTTTGATTTCCGTTGTAGTCACCTCTTCTGTTAACTTTGCGCGTTGTCTTGAGGATAGTATGGGTATGATTTGTGCGAAAATTTCTTCGTATATTGTTGTGCTTTGGGATATGAATTGATTAGTAAAATGATCGAGGATGATTCAGATTACCTGATTTTTATCACTGACCCAATTTTTTTGTGAATCTTGTAATTGTTGAATGTTATTGCAACTTAGGTGAATGATGGCTTTTGTGTGGAAGAATGTTGTATTGTTGTCTCCTGATTGAAGCCATTGGATTCTGGATCTTTTCTGCCAGTATGTCGCAGGGCACTGCAACAAATATAAGTGATGGGCTCGAAGTTGCTTTTCCTGGTTTAACCAGTAGTCTAGTTCGACACCAGTTCGTACAGCACATTGATGTTGTGCCATTTGAATTTGAGCCGTTGATTTCTTGATTAGATTTGGAAGGTGCCCAAAAGTTTCTTTGTTCCACTCCATAAGTATCTCGCCATTTCTAATTAGTTTTAGCTGGAGATCTAGAGTCGGTTCCGAGTCATTTTGATGATTCTATGCTGTTTCCACTATCTGCTTGAGTTGTGGATGATTTAACAAGAGATGCTCGAACTTGTAGGTTTTGTGCCCGTACCAATCAATTACTTTGGTATGTAAAAGAATTGGACCATGATCAGAAGTTATTCTTGGAAGATGGATAACACCTGCATGTGGATTGGCCGTACGCCAATGTGGGGTAGCGATGGCTCGATCTAATATTTCCATGATATTGTCTTGTCCTTGTTGATTGTTTGTCTAGGTGTATGGATCTCCCCAAAATCCTAAATCTATAAAGCCTATTTGATCCATTATTTTGAGAAAAGGCTGAGTCTGAGCATATGTAACTTGTGATCCCTTTTTTTTTTCCTTTCTGATTGATTCATCACCTCGTTGAAGTCACCTAATAATACCGATGACTCTGCATTGCTGATAGAGGGGAAGAGAATGGGGAAATCGTGCCAAAAATCGTGTCTTGCTTCTGGTTGTGGCGGGCCATAGATACCGGTACACAACGCGCCGGGGGAGATATAATGGCATAAATGTAGCTTTGTGATTTAAGAAGGACTCGAACATTTAGATTGTTCTTCCACATAAGGCAAAGTCCTCCCCTTCTTCCAATCTTTGGAACGAAGGTATGGTTTTGGAATTGAAGGGTTTGGGAAAGTTGATACATGTGGATTGCATCGGCTAGAGTTTCCGATAGGAAAAGAATATATGGTTTATGTAGGGATATCAATCCTTTTAGGTGTTCTATGGTTGGTGGGTTATTAATTCCTCTACAATTACAAGGTAGGATGCTCATTTTGAAGGTCTGATATACGATGAGAGAGTCAAAGTTTACAAGGCTTCAAAAAGATATTGAAGGGTATGCAAATAGAGTTAGGAGTGGGTTTATAAATTTAAGTTTAGAGTTGGGTTTGAAAAAGGGGTTAAGAATGGAGATTGTGAATGATTTCCAGGCTAGAAAAAGCTTGTTTTGTTGTTCTTGAGGTTTTAACCCAAAGACTAAAAAGAAACCAAGGAAACTTAAACCAAAGAAAATCGACAAAAAAGTAACTTAGAAGATGTGCTTTATATCACAACACTTACATGAAATATCTTTTGAAATACAATTATAACCCAGAAGGTTTGCTTTATAATGAAGTACTTTCAAAATTGCATAAAATATACAACTTAGAAGGTGTGCTTAATACAAGACACCACTTACAAGAAAATTACAAGCGAACCAACCTCGAAAATTAAACCAGCATATTACAGAGTACAAAGAACTATTATACTTGAACAAACTGTTATAATTGATATCGAGCAAAAACTTCAACCTTAAATAACAGGGGAGTTAGTCGAGATAATATAACAGAAAATGGAAGAGGATATAAAATAGAAGTTTAAGGAGACTTACCTGGGGGATTATTTCGATCAGAGGAGCTTATGGCTGGGAATTGAGGGTGAAATCTTCATTTGGACACATATTCGGCAGAAAGAGAAGACAACTCAAAAAGCAAAGCAAAAGATTATAATAGTTTTTAACTTTAAATCTAAACTAGAACTAGAAGTCACACCATATAAAACAGAAAAATACTCAAGATTTTACTAAGATTAGAAACAGGTCCAAGAAAAGGTTGTCCTCCTATTTCAGGAAATCCTGAAAGAAGATACACAAGAGAAACCAAAAAGAATAACCAAAAGGAGAAAAAAGAAAAGGAACAACATAAACTCAAACCATCTTCAGAACATGCATCTAGTGTACACTTTACTAAAAAACATACTATCTCAAACTTTCTTCGAAACTATCTCTTAGAAATAAACTGTCATGAAAAGAAAGGATCCAAGAGGAAAGGGTAGGTAGCAAACTCAATACCAGTGGCAGAGACCTATATAAAGGAACATGAGTAAAAGTAAATAAATTGCATGCGAGGATTATCAGTAAACAATGCTACAAACACATATGAATCGACTACTCAACTAGCAAATTTCTTTTACGAACAAAGACACAAAGCAGCAGAAAGCTTTTGCGCAAGAGTAAGACATCAGTCAGCCGGAAACACCATCCAACATACAAGAGGCAGACTACACTGATATAAGAAAAAGAGGCACTAGCCATAAAACCAACATGAATAACACACACAATAAGAATTAGCATAAGGACTGAAAAGATTGTTTTCATTTTCCTTCAAAAACTATAAACCCATTTTAAGAAAATCAGCATAACGACTATTAATAAGGTTTTCAATTTCCTTCAAAACTAAGAACCCATTTTAAGAGATTTTGCTTTAAAACACCTTTTAATCCCAAAATAAACACCATAATTATTGAAATCTCATAACATACTTTTTAATTTCCCCACTAAATCAAAGCAAAACAATTTGGACACCCTGTTTAGAACATCATTCACCACCAACAACAGAGTTCAATTCAAATAATCAAGTAGACAACAAAATATTAATATGTGAACAAGTTCTACTAACAACCCCGGCAAGTCGAGAAAAAGAAAAAATTCAAGAGGAAGACAGCAACATGGATCAAATAAACCGAAAACCAATTAAAAATCATAACCTAATACCCTAGAAGAGCAATACGAAAATCAGCAAGACGAACTAAGAAATAAAACGAACATGATAAACTTCAAAACAGAGAACTTTACCTAATCAACAAAAATTGAGCTTTACTCTATCAAGAAATCAGATGCAAACAATGCTAAGGAGGAATAGGAAACCTAAATACCTTTCAAAATATTGTTCCATTGATCAGTTCCTCACATCCACAACTCCCATCTCTTAATCTATCTTTCAGCCCCTAAGAGTCCTAAGGATTACTCTTGATTGGAATTAGTGATAGACGCATTTATGTGTCTAATTTATCTCAATTATATATATCGTTAGTGCTCGATATTGTACTTATTTGGATATTTTATTTATTTGTAGGTGTTTTTAGAAGAATAAAGTTTTGCGGCGAAATTGGCTGAAAATGCGGCGTTTGGACCTCCGTTGATAGAGTACCGGAAGCGCCCCAGAAGTGTACCGGAAGTACCCCAGAAATACCCCGGAGGAACCCCGAAAAAAGTGCGGAAAATGCCCCAGAGGACACTTGCTATACGGACCCTTGATTTTGGATAAGGGGTAACCTAATTACTAATGGGTGACCCATTTCCAGGCATCTGGTAAAGGGAGACCAGCCACAGATAAGGGGAGGTCAACTTCTCAAATTCAAAAGAAAATTTTGGCGGGAAAATTTTCTTTCACCAGACAGATTTAGGGTTGGATTTTCGGACGAGTTTTAATGAGATTCAATCACTGATTCTCATGGGCTGGACGTGATATGGATATACAATTCTAGTATGGATGATTTCATGGGATTAATTGGGCTAGAATGGTCGGGAGAAGTGAATCAAAGTTCAACAGTATACGTACTCTTTCGGTTTATTTTCAAAGATTTTGTGAAGAATTTTGGGAGAGTTTTACGCTGGATAAAGATGTACCTAGTCTTGTTCAAGTCTTAAGAGAATTTTGGAGCGTAATAACTGGCCATCGGACGCGTACAAAGCAACAGAAAAGAGATTATTCTCTCAACTCGAGAAAAAAAAAAGAGAAATACTCTCGTATTTAGTCGAGATTTATGGATCTGTTGGGCTATATAAGTGTTGGTTTACATCAAAGAAAGGTTAGAAACCCGGAGGAGAGAATTAGGAGAGAGTTCAGAGCCGAAACGAAGAACAGAAATCATACCTGCTGCTGTTGCTGCTGCTCGAGGAGGAAGACGAAGAAGGAAGAACGGACTCGCAGAGTCAGTCGTTTTTCCACAGTGCTTACAGCGAAATCAAACTGTCGTTTATCTACATCATATCATTATTATCGTTTATAAACAGCATCATCTGTTTTGTAACAGCGACGCTGTAACACTTCTACAGCGTTGCGAATTTCTGTTTCATCATATTTCTTCAATAAAAACACCTATTCAGCCATGAGTGATTATTTTGTGTGTGTTTTTACCATGAAGAGCTAAACCCATTAGCCAAGGCGACGGAGGAAGCCATTGTTCCACATTAATTGGTATAATTCTAATTTTATTATTTATTTGCAATATTATTATTTGATTATTTGCATGGGATTGAATTGAAATATTAGTTCTTATTGAATAGTTGTGAATTAATTTGATGAAGCATGGTGGGTTTTAAATACTTTTGATGTTTTATACTCTTTGATTACAACTATTACTTCAAGAATATACTTGAGGCAAATATTAGAATTATTTTTAAAGATAAAATTGCATGAATATTATTTAGAGTTTACTATTTATTTGGTCAATGGTGGAATCCTAGTCTTGGTATTTTTCTCCAAAACTTTGAATTATTTTATTTAGTTGCCTGTTTAATTTAAATCTATAAAAATTGTTTTCTTCACAAGTCTGATACGAATCCGTTTTACCACTCAACTACAATCACTATTTGATAAACCATCAAATTTTTGGCGCCGCCGACGCGGACCTGTGTTTAGTTAGCATTTTTTTTAGATTTTTTTTTTTATTATTTTGTTCTTCTTTACGTTTTTGGTTTTTTTTGTTTCCTTGCAGATTTTTGAAGATTGGAGCGAAAGACAATTTTGCCAAAGCTTGTGGTGATTTACTTAAAGTTTGGGAGCGAAAAGCAAAGCTAAAGGAGCGAAAGAAGAAGATTTTCTTTATTTTGTAAAAGAGAGAAAAAAAAAGAGTGACATTTTTATTTTTGTAATTTTTTTTTTTAGACTTTCTTTTCTTTTGTATTTTTTTTTATGGACTTTGGACATTAATTTTGGGACATTTTTATTTTTTTTTTAAACCCTACGGAAGGGTACCCTTAAATATAAACTGTTTGCAGGGAAGGACGACGATTACGATATCGTCTCGGCCCCTCGGGTTCGCACACGCATAGGAGTCGTGGCCCGAGTCGACTTCAGCGGTTCTTCGCCCGTCTGGTACGGGAGGTAAAATTCTAAACACCCGCGAATCTCCTGCAAGCGGGTTACTGGACTCCTTAAGGTGAATATATGCTGAGGACTTGAATATGGACTGTTTTTAAATTCCTAGTAAAGGGCAAGGACTGGACCATATAAGATAAGGGTTCGGATTTCATCACCGCTCCCTTCTTGCCCGCCTTAGGAAAACGAAACCTAAAGCGAACCTAAGCCTAAAATTTGGACTAGAAAGAGACCTATAGGGTATCGAGCTTAACAGGACAATCATTCGAAAAATATTGGTTACTCTTTTAAGCACACCTCGAAGTTCTTGACGGTTTCTGCGAGTTGAATGCGTGACTGCGCCGCATTGGATCGGTGAGGTTTTGGGTATCAAAGCTCCACTGAGCTTCCCTCGCCTCGATTCAACTTGCTTAACTCGGATTGATTCCAGAGGGGTTGCTCAAATTGTAACGAATTCCCTTTCGAAGGATTAGAAGCTGGTCTAGAAACAATCTAAGTGGAGCCATCATGCTTGTTGTTTGCTAGAAATCTTTAGGTTTGCTGTGGTAAAGTCGAGTCAGCCTGCTGTGTGTTTGCTAGAACCTTCCTGTTAGGATTTTTATTTCTTTTTGAATTCTTTTTAGTGTATGCCCGATTTTGTTTAGGGCTTGGAAAAGAGATACTCTAGGTCGATTGATTAGCGAAAAACCTAGTAGTTCTTCTGATTAGCAGGGAGCTCGAAGACTCTTCTTTGGAGAGCCCTGTTTTTGGAAACTTCAGTTTTGAGAATCTGTCTCTTTGTGAAAGTACCCCTAGTACTTCTGTTGTGCCACGATGGCAACTTGAAAGATTACATGTTCCCAACTAGGACCAACCGAGCTTCATGCATTAAATTGCCAGCCACTACGGCTAATTTCGAGATAAAACCTAGTATTCTTCAAATGATCCCTATATTCTTAGGAAAAGATGATGAGAACCCTTATTTTCATATTAGGGACTTTGAGGAAATCTGTGGGACAATTAGGATAAAGGACCTTACCGATGAAGTCTTGAAACTTAAGATGTTTCCCTTTTCTTTGAGAGACAAAGCCAAGACCTGGCTGAACAACTTACCGTCTGAATCCATAGAAACATGGCAGGAACTTATCGCTGCCTTCTATATGAAATTCTACCCTAAGCATAAAACTGCAGCTGTTAGGCAGAAAATTAGTGCTAGTGTGCAACAAGAGGGAGAGTCTCTTTATAGGTTTTTAGAGCGATTCAATGATCTCCTATCTCAGTGTCCTCACCATGGATTTGATAATATGAAACTTGTACAGATTATTTATGATGGTTTAGACTATTCCACCAAAGCCATGGTTGAGTCTATGTGCGCTGGTGAGTTCACTAGTAAAAATGCTGATGATGCTTTTACCTTCTTAGGAGCTATCGCTGAAAAATCCCAACAGTGGGAATCTTGTGTTGAACCCCCTAAAAGACTCTTGGTCAATAGAAGTAGCACCAATATGGTAGATACGAGTTTTGCGTCAGATGCTAAGTTTGCTGCTTTATCTAGAAGGTTAGAAGCTTTGGAAATGGGCCAGACTAAAAATAGGTCCCTTGTTGAACCTAATAGAGCCTCTCAAGTCTCTAGTTGTGGAATAGAGCCCGATAATTCATTTTGGGAAGGTCAGGTTAGTGAAGAGCAAGCCCATGCTGTCTATAACAATGCTAGGTTTGAGAACCGTCAGAAGTTTGACCCATACTCAGAAACCTACAACCCTGGTTGGAGAAACCATCCTAATTTCTCTTGGTCTAAGGGCCAGAGTCAAGGCCAGTCTAGTAATTCTCAGCCTCCCCCAGGTTTTGGTTTTAAGAACTCTTCAGGTCAAACCCAGTTTCAGAACACTTCCGAGAAAAAGATCTCTACCTTAGAGGAAGCTATCACTATGTTAGTAAGTAACCATGACATGCTATCAAAGAACCACATGAGCTTTCAACAAGAAACTAGGCAAGAGTTGAAGAATAATTCCCAGAGTCTTGCCAAATTAGAACTTCAAGTAGGACAAATAGCTAAGTTTATAAGTGAGAGAGAAAATGGAAGGTTCCCTAGTCATACTGATCCTAACCCCAAAGGAGAGAAATCGTACAATCATGTGAATGCTGTCACAACCCTAAGAAGTGGAAAGAAAGTTGACAACAAGGTCGCCATGCCTGATAGTGAACATGCTGTAGTTCACCCTGCTGAGCCAGAAAATGAGGAGACTGATAGAGTCTCCAAAGAGACCAATGAGGGTCCTGTTGAGCCTCACTTTGTTCCCAGAGCCCCGTTTCCCCAGCTGCTAGTTCCGACTAAGAGGGAGTCCAACTTTAATGATATATTGGAGGTTTTTAAGCAGGTTAATATCAACCTTCCATTATTAGATGCAATTAGGCAGATTCCCTCTTATGCCAAGTTCCTTAAGGACTTGTGTACGCGAAAGCGTAAGCTCAGTGTCCAGAAGAAAGCCTTCATAGCTAGTCATGTGAGTTCTATTATTCAGAATACCACTACTCCTAAGTATAAAGACCCAGGGTCCCCTACCATTGCTTGTACAATAGGTAAGTACCGTGTTGAGAAAGCGTTGCTTGACTTAGGAGCCAGTGTGAACTTACTGCCATACCATGTGTACCTTAAGCTAGGACTAGGTGAGATGAAACCTACCCAGATAACACTCCAGTTAGCTGATAGGTCCGTTAAAATCCCTCGTGGTGTGATCGAGGATGTTCTTATTGAGGTCGACAAGTTTATTTATCCAGTGGATTTCGTGGTCCTAGATACCCAACCTGTCCCCGACCCAGAGAACCAAATACCTGTGATTTTAGGTCGCCCATTCTTAGCTACGTCTAATGCGATCATAAACTGTCGAAATGGTATCATGAATCTTTCTTTTGGTAATATGACTATTGAGCTGAATATTTTTAATGTAAACAAGCTACATTCTGAGCTAGATAGCACATGTATTGAAGAGGTGAACATGATAGGAACCTTAGTTCAGGAGTCATTACCAAACATCGTATCGGAAAATACATTGGAGAGTTGTTTATCCCATTTTAGCCTGGATTTCGACGATAATAGTAACATTGAACAAGTTAATGCTCTGTTGGATTCTGTTCCTATGTTAGATATTGATATATGGAAAAATAGGTTCGAACCAATTACTAGCTTCTGAGTCTATCTTAACACCTTATTTAAAAGAGCCTCCTGAGTTGGAGTCTAATTATACATTTTTAGGCCCACCCGAGTCTTTCCCTGTGATTATAGCTTCCGATTTGGATAGTGATCAGGAAAGTAGGCCAGAGACCGTGCTTCAAGAAAATAAGGAAGCCTTAGAGTGGACCATAGAAGATATGAAGCAAGCTGAGGATGAACCACCTGATTATGACTTAGAGAAAGCAATTGACCTTTTTCAAGAACCCGATGGTCTAGAAATTAGGAACATTGTGACTAGTCATTGTAGAGGCACCCAAAATTCTAAGTTTGGGGGTAGAGAACTAGAAGAATCTCTTGAGTATTTTAAGGACTGGGAAGATCCGGAAATTCAAGCAATAATGAGAGGTTTGTGTGAGAGTAGTGAAAACCCTAAGTTTGGGGCTAGTAATGATTCTTGTGATCGTCAATTATCCCCATTAGAAGTCCCTATCTTGGGACTCGAGCTAGTGAGGTATTCCATGAGTCTATTCAGACTCCACAACCCATCCTCCTGATAATGTCCAGGAAAAAATCCATATATTAGAGACCCGTTTTTCGGATAAAGCTGTTTGCCGAGACACTCATATGAAGCCCAAGTGGTCACCCGAGATAAATCCAGTTGTCTTGCGAGAAACTTTAGATCAGGTTGTGCTCTATCTGCTCATTTTTCTAATCTTGAGCATTTGTCTCCTATTCGTGGCAGTTCTATTTGGTCTTATGGACCCACAATTGTTTCGACTATTGGTATACGACTTTGGAAGGTGAAAATTCTTTTTGAGGTATTTGATGTCTAGCTAATGACTATAAATTTAGCGTTTCCTGGGAGGCTCCCGCGTTCATGTGATACGGTAATATCCTTCCTTATTTCTTTTCCCTCCAGTGGTAATAGTTTCTCCTTGTTCATGCTTTTAATTTCATCTTTAGAACATTGAGGACAATGTAAGATTTAAGTTTGGGGGTGGGGAAGAAACACTTTTTGTCACCTTTTTGCAATAAATAAACTCCAGAGACTAGAAATTTATGCCTATTGAGGATTGCACTAACTAATCTAAGTGGATGGAAGCATTTTGATTGTAGGAGTTTGAGGAACCAATCTGATTAGATGGAAACATCTAAAGAGTCTATTCATAAAAGCACAGAGCTCAGGTGTTAGAAATAACATGATAGTTTCACCATATCTCGTTGAGTCCTTTTCACTTCTATTTTTATTTTATTTTGTTTTTAAACTATGTTTCTCTAAGTGATACGTGGGGCCCACGATTCAAGTTGTTACCAATGCTAGGGTGAATTAGAGTGATTGAGATACCATGAAAAAAAAAAAAAGTTGAAAAAGAAAAAGAGGAAAAAAAAAAAAGTTGAAAAAAAAAGAAAGAAATTGAGACCAGACCATTTGACCAAAAGGAATAAATTCAATAAATTCGACCACTGGTACCCTTGTATATGCCAGTTGTGTTGACCTAGAGTTAGGTTATTGACCACTGGTACCCTTGTATATGTCAGTGTGTTGATATTAGTCAGACTAGTATCTCAATCCATTAGGATAGGTTCATTTTGGCGGAGGCCTTCAGACAGATATGGGAAACGTCGTTCACTTAGTAAACATCAAAACCATCTATGTTTTCTATATCCATCTTCTTGATCTATCCATGTGATTAGTTTTGACTCCGAATATGATGTCCATAGTGCAACTATCTGAGTAGAGCTCTGTCACTTTATATGAATTTTAGTATGCTTGAGTGCAAACTCGTGTACAGCAATTGGAATTTCGCATCAGGGTACTTCTTCCTGTAGTCAATAAGTATGCCAACCAAGGAGATTCTTTAGTGCCTTCCAAGGTTCTGCGTAGATAGCTAAGGTCTGGAGTACAGGTTTTGTGGGTATATCTCTGGTAAGCCCTCCCGAGACTATAACTCGGCCACTAGGGCCACATAGGGGTTTAAAGGCTTATTGCATACGCTAAATGCAATCGACGATGCCTGCGACAGTGAGTTAGAATTTTATTTTGTAGTTTTGATTTGCTCGGGACTAGCAAATAATAAGTTTTGGGGTATTTCATAGACGCATTTATGTGTCTAATTTATCTCAATTATATATATCGTTAGTGCTCGATATTGTACTTATTTGGATATTTTATTTATTTGTAGGTGTTTTTAGAAGAATAAAGTTTTGCGGCGAAATTGGCTGAAAATGCGGCGTTTGGACCTCCGTTGATAGAGTACCAGAAGCGCCCCAGAAGTGTACCGGAAGTACCCCAGAAATACCCCGGAGGAACCCCGAAAAAAGTGCGGAAAATGCCCCAGAGGACACTTGCTATACGGACCCTTGATTTTGGATAAGGGGTAACCTAATTACTAATGGGTGACCCATTTCCAGGCATCTGCTAAAGGGAGACCAGCCACAGATAAGGGGAGGTCAACTTCTCAAATTCAAAAGAAAATTTTGGCGGGAAAATTTTCTTTCACCAGACAGATTTAGGGTTGGATTTTCGGACGAGTTTTAATGAGATTCAATCACTGATTCTCATGGGCTGGACGTGATATGGATATACAATTCTAGTATGGATGATTTCATGTGCTTAATTGGGCTAGAATGGCCGGGAGAAGTGAATCAAAGTTCAACAGGATACGTACTCTTTCGGTTTATTTTCAAAGATTTTGTGAAGAATTTTGGGAGAGTTTTACGCTGGATAAAATGTACCTAGTCTTGTTCAAGTCTTAAGAGAATTTTGGAGCGTAATAACTGGCCATAGGACGCGTACAAAGCAACAGAAAAGAGATTATTCTCTCAACTGCTCGAGAAGAAAAAAAGAAAAATACTCTCGGATTTAGTCGAGATTTATGGATCTGTTGGGCTATATAAGTGTTGGTTTACATCAAAGAAAGGTTAGAAACCCGGAGGAGAGAATTAGGAGAGAGTTCAGAGCCGAAACGAAGAACAGAAATCATACCTGCTGCTGCTGCTGCTCGAGGAGGAAGACGAAGAAGGAAGAACGGACTCGCAGAGTCAGTCGTTTTTCCACAGTGCTTACAGCGAAATCAAACTGTCGTTTATCTACAGCATATCATTATTATCGTATATAAACAGCATCATCTGTTTTGTAACAGCGACGCTGTAACACTTCTACAGCGTTGCGAATTTCTGTTTCATCATATTTCTTCAATAAAAACACCTATTCAGCCATGAGTGATTATTTTGTGTGTGTTTTTACCATGAAGAGCTAAACCCATTAGCCAAGGCGACGGAGGAAGCCATTGTTCCACATTAATTGGTATAATTCTAATTTTATTATTTATTTGCAATATTATTATTTGATTATTTGCATGGGATTGAATTGAAATATTAGTTCTTATTGAATAGTTGTGAATTAATTTGATGAAGCATGGTGGGTTTTAAATACTTTTGATGTTTTATACTCTTTGATTACAACTATTACTTCAAGAATATACTTGAGGCAAATATTAGAATTATTTTTAAAGATAAAATTGCATGAATATTATTTAGAGTTTACTATTTATTTGGTCAATGGTGGAATCCTAGTCTTGGTATTTTTCTCCAAAACTTTGAATTATTTTATTTAGTTGCCTGTTTAATTTAAATCTATAAAAATTGTTTTCTTCACAAGTCTGATACGAATCCGTTTTACCACTTCAACTACAATCACTATTTGATAAACCATCAATTAGTCACCATGTAAATCGATTTTTTTTTTCTAATTTTGAAGTTTGAGTCTAGGGTTTTGAATCAATAGATTTATAAGAGGTTTCTTTAAAGAAATCTGATTAGATGAAAATATATTGAAGGTTTGAGGAGAAAAAGTTGATAATGAAGATAAAATATCAGATTTGGGAGATTTGAAGAGATTTGGTCATTTGAAAGTTGCGAATCATTATCGCCCGGGTCGACTCAATTTCGCCCGATTCGTAGAGCTCATTATGCACCGACCATCTCATATTGAGGTGATTAAACATGAATTGAAGTCTAATATTTTGATGGTGTATTCTTATTACAAGACTTTACATTCCTATAAAAAATGATCACAATTCTAGATGTATAAAATCACCACCCATCCCTTTGAATATCAACAGTTCAAAATTAACGGTTGAAATTAAGATCAGTAGATGGTCAGGTTTTCTATCTCGAATTGCATTCATTTTTGGTAGGAATGTAAAGTCTTATAATAAGATCATATAAATAAAAGTTCATATTAGACTTTAGTTCATTATCGTTTTTGCAAATCTTGTCCGACCTTGTCTATCTAAAAGTGTCCATAGATCCTCCCTCTTGTTCTAATTGTTCATTTTTCCAACTACTTAGAGTTATGAATTTATTACAGAAATCAACAATGTTTGCAGTTACGACATTTTGAATTCTGCTTATTATAGTAAAAGCCATTTCTTTAAAATTTATGAGTTTTGTTTCTTTGTTTCTTACTAATGTAAAAAAATTAAGACACTTCAGAGGAGCCTCTCCCAATATTGTGTGATGTATGCAGAACATGAGTCCTACTGTGACGAGGTCACCAACTACTATAAGGGTGCACTTCTTAGCCTTTGGATGTCACATCTTAGATATGCACACATCTCTAGACAAGAATTATATATAAAAATATTTGTCTAATTTTTATTTTATTTTACTGCATGCTATATTTAATTTAATTTAATTTGTCCCTCTATAAAATGAAAGAAATTATTTTGGTCTTGGAGAAAAATTGTTAACCTTCCTTTGTTCCAGGAAACCTAGGATAAGTTAACGGGAATAAGATCTTTATTTTGAGCACATGAAGCTCGGTTGATTGATTAGGGGGAGAAAGAAAAATAACTGGAACTACTAACTAGTGGTGACGGAGAGCGGATCGTCCTTTACAGCACGACATAAAGTTGTGTTGAAGCATTAGTTGCTTCTTCTATTTAAAAGAGGCGAGATTGATAGTTGAGCCGAATGTATTTTGCATCTTGATTCGTGATACTAGTTTATTTTTCGGAAAATGGGTCATTTGTCCAAAAATTTTTAAAACACGGTCCAACGGGTGAGTAAAAAACAGTACGGGTGAAATGGACACAGAAAAAATAGTAAGAATGAAACTGGATTCATCCTGGCTTAAATTTAGAAAAGAGCGAGATGAAACTCGTTGCATCCTGGTATAAATTAAAAATAAGAAAAAATATTTGAAAACGGGCATGATGAAACTGTTTACATCCTGGCTATTTTTAAAATTTTATCCATTTAAACAATATCAATTTTTACATGTCTTTTCCACCCATGAATTATTAATTTTGGTTTTTTAACCAATTTTGTGCTTATCTTTTTGATCAACAATACTAATTTTCTTCTTTATCATTAAAACAATATTATAACCATATTTATGCAGTAAATCTGTTTTATCCAGTTTTATATCCAAAAGTGATGATATACTAATTGTGCTAAGGAAGAAAGCCATCAGGTCCATAATGATCAAACTTGATCAAATCTTCATCTATAACAAAAAATTAAAACAACCCACAGTGATTTCTATGCTTTCAGGAACAAAAACGGGCAAAAATACAAATTTCTTTCTCATGGATTAGAGGGATTAAAGGGCAAATATAAATAAAATACAAACATCTAAAAGAGAAAGAAAATAATAAAAATATTTCTAATATTTATTTTTTATTTCAAGATATGCATTTATCTAAGATTTGATATCGAATGGATAAAAAGTGCACATTTATAATAACTACCATAAGGGTGACCTCGTCACAGCACTACTCTGCTGAACATTTAGAGCTGAACGAAACAATTATAGATTACAAACAAAATTAAGAGTTTGAACGAAACAATCATAGATTACAAACAAAATTAAGAGTTCTCTGAAACATGTGTGAGCTGACTGAAGTTATGATTTTTGTTTCGTGACTAGTAAATATGGTGGAAGAATAGATGGAAAAATGCATGCAACCCCTAAACATATAAGCGTCAGCAATCCAACCCAGATAGCCTTGTGCGGGATCCCAAGTAAGAGCTCATCACAAATTGTATAAAAAGATCAAGGAAAAATTGGAAAAATTTTAAATCTGCCCCAACATTTAAAAGTTTGGAGAAAATGCCCCGTTGCGTCAAAATCCCAGTTAACTCACATGTGTGAGCTCACACACGCGGAAAAAAAGACAACTATACCCTTCAAAATTCATGGTTCAAGGCTCAAAATTCAAGATTTAGGGTCCTGGTTCAAGGTTTAAGGTTCAGGTGGTGACGACGGTTGTTTTGATGGTGATGGTGTTCGTACACATGTCACTTAACTGGGTTAGACATTAATGTTAACGGAACGGGGTATTTTTCCAACTATTTTTAACGTTGGGGGATTTCCAACATTGCACCTCGTATGGGTGCAATTTCCCAATTTTCCCAAAGATCAATAAACAACAACAACCCAATCACAAAAAATCAGATATTATTGACAAAAAGATAACTAGTATCTCTTAAACTACACGGTTTCTCTGTGGAATTGTCTCACAACTGTGTCGACTCTTTCTTTTCATTAGATATATATATGGATACAAAATACAGATAATATCTCAACTTATCACGAATATACAGGGAAGTTTCAACTAAATACAACAAACTATGACTGCATAGGATTCGGACCTTCCTGGAGACTTGTTCTGGTGGTTACTGACGGCTTGCTCTGGCTGTTATTGTGCCACTGCTGTGGTAGAGCATGTGTACACATCCAATACCCCCCCTCAAGTAGGAGCGGGAGGATGATGTTGCCGAACGCCCAACTTGCTGACAATATGGCGAAAGTGATCCACACCAAGTGGTTTGGTGAAAAGGTCAGCCAATTGGGCTGCAGAGGGAATGTGGGTCGGTTTGATGAGACCGGAGATCAATTTTTCGCGAACAAAATAACAATCGATTTCGATATGTTTAGTTCGTTCGTGAAATACCGGATTTTCAGAAATGTGAATAGCAGCCTGATTGTCACAATAGACTGGGATTGGTTTCGGAATATTAACACGAAGATCAGTGAATAAATAATGTAGCCATTGTAACTCAGAAGTTACCCTGGCGAGAGCTCGATATTCTGCCTCAGCAGAAGAAAGAGAAATAGTGGGTTGTTTCTTGGATTTCCAAGAAATAGGACTAGCACCCAGCATTGTGAAATATCCTGCCGTAGAACGACGAGTAATTGGGCAACCTGCCCAATCTGAATCAGTATAACCAGTTAGGGAAAGAGATCTAGTTGCAGAGAGAAAAATTCCATGACTAACAGTACCTTTGAGATAACGAACCACACGATAAGCAGCATCCAAATGACCAGAACAAGGATGTTGCAGAAATTGACTTAAATAATTCACAGAATAAGTGATATCAGGGCGAGTCACCTGAAGATATAGTAGACGACCAATTAATCGTCGATAGACACTTGGATCAGGTAGAGGATTTCCTGAATCCGGTAATAATTTAAGGTGTTGCTCCATAGGTTTAGCGCCCAAAAAACCTACATCTTGGACAATGTCAAGAATATATTTACGTTGTCCAAGGAAAATACCTTTTGGAGAACGAGAAACTTCAATTCCCAGAAAATATTGCAAACGCCCAAGATTTTTGAGCGAGAATTTGGCTTCTAGTTTATGTTTGAGTTCGTGAATAGCCAAGTCATTATTACCTGTAATGATGATATCGTCGACATAAACCAAAACATAAATAGAGACTGCACCTTTGTGAAAAAGAAAAAGAGAGTAATCAGAACGAGACTGTTGAAAACCTTCCTCAAGTAAGGCAGTAGAAAATTTAGCAAACCATTGACGAGATGCCTGCTTAAGACCATACAGAGATTTATTGAGTTTATAAACACGAGTATCTCCCTTTTTATGAAAACCAGGAGGAAGTTTCATGTAGATTTCTTCATGGAGATCCCCTTGTAAAAACACATTATTGACATCAAGTTGATGAAGAGGCCAATTAAAAATGGCAGCAATAGACAATAAAACACGAACAATGACTAATTTAGCAACAGGAGCAAAAGTATCATGATAGTCAATACCTTCTTGTTGTGTGTATCCTTTGGCAACCAACCGGGCTTTATGACGTTCAATATCACCATTCGGTTTATATTTAAGCTTGAATACCCATTTACAGCCAATGGCAGATTTTCCAGGGGGAAGAGTAGTCATAGTAAAAGTATCATTATCTTGGAGAGCAGTATGTTCTTTAATTATGGCATCACGCCACACTGAAGATTTAATGGCCTCCGTAAATGATCGTGGTTCATCATTAGCAATGACCGAAGAGAGAAAAGCACTATGTTGCGGAGTGAATTTATCAAAAGAAATATAATTGGTAAGAGGATAGAGAGAGTTGGAAGAACCTTTGTTAACAGAGCAAATGTAATCTTTCAAGTGAGAAGGACGATGATGTTCTCTGATGGATCTGCGTAAAACACTCTCGGTGGCAGAAATAGGATTAGGAGAAACAACTGTGTCAGGTGGAACGCCCGGAGAACTGAATGTAGAATGAGAGTCATTCACAGGAGAAGAAGAATCATTCGAAGTGTGTGTGGACGAATTAGAATCATCTTCTTGCAAAAAAGGTGAAAGACTAGGAGAAGATGTATCTGTCACATGATTTGATGGAACAACATGTATGAATTCCTCATAGAAAACATCATCAGAATCTATAAAAGGTGAAATTACATTGTAAGATGTCAATTG
The DNA here is from genome assembly GCF_003573695.1 of Papaver somniferum. Classification (NCBI taxonomy): domain Eukaryota; kingdom Viridiplantae; phylum Streptophyta; class Magnoliopsida; order Ranunculales; family Papaveraceae; genus Papaver; species Papaver somniferum. Next base: position 2,134,306 of record NC_039367.1, read on the forward strand.
AGCATCTTTGAAGGGAAACAAATGCTCATGAAAAACAACATCTCTGGACACAAAAGTTGTCTTTGTGAGAAGATCCAAAATAATGTAACCTTTGTGATTATAGGGATATCCCAAAAATACACCAGTCTTAGCTCGTGAATCAAATTTAGAAGTTATTTTTGTGTTTCGAGCATAACACAAACAACCAAAAACGCGTAAATGACGGTACTTAGGAACAGTACCAAGGAGAACTTCATGTGGAGTTTTATGTTGCAAAACAAGAGTAGGCATTTTATTAATGAGATAACATGCCGTGAGTAAACATTCTCCCCAGTAAGTGATTGGCAAATGTGATTGAAAATGAAGAGCACGAGTCACGCTAAGAAGATGACGATGTTTACGTTCAACAACACCATTCTGTTGAGGAGTGGAAACACAACTCCGTTGATGATGAATACCATGGTCATGAAACCATGTTTGCATTTCTATGGATAAAAATTCTGAGCCATTATCAGACTGCAATCTTTGCAAGGATGAAAGAAATGGAACGGGAGTGCCAGTGGATATGTGATCAATTTTGTTAGAATATTGAGTGATAACAAAATTAAAGAAGTATTTGAGAAATTTAAAAGTTTCACTTTTGGTGTGCATGAGATAAATCCATGTACAACGTGAAAAATCATCAACTATAGTGAGAAAATATTTAGCACCTGTGAGGGAGGGCGTCACAAAAGGACCCCAAATATCACAATGAATAAGTTCAAAACATCATTTCGAAGACAATGCAACTTTATTAAAGGATAAACGGCTTTGTTTAGCCAATGGACATACATCACAGAAGTGAGTAGAACTAGATTTAATACAATCAAAATTACGACAAAGAAATTTGAAACGTTCTAAGCTAGGATGACCTAGCCTTCAATGCCAAACATCGGCAGATGCTTTATTACACAAGACTCGATTGAAGGACTGATGAGGATTGACTTGGAGATGATACAGGCCGGAGATGAAATCAGCCTGACCAATCACTGTTCTCGTTACTCGGTCCTGAAAGAAGCAGACATTGTCGAAGAAATAAGCGACACAATTAGTTTGGCGAGTCAACTGACTCACAGAAATAATATTGAATTTAAAATTAGGAATATGATGCACATTCGACATCGTAAGTGTAGGCGAGAAAACAACTTCGCCAATATGCTTAACAACGGAGAATGATCCATCCGGTAGTTGCATTTGAATCAATGACTGAACAGGCATATATGATTTAAAATAGTGCAATGAGTTACAGATGTGGTGTGTGGCACCTACAAACCAGGGATCAACAAGAGACGTGGATAAGGTGATACCTGCAAAATTGGCACGAGTGTCAATCTGTGCAGACTCTGGTGCAGGATTAATCAAGGCTAGAAGACGGAAATATTGGTCAGCAGACAACGTTGGAAGAGCATGCTGAATGGCAGACGTATCAGCTGGTGCAACTGCAGTTGCTGTTGTGATGTGCATATTGCTGGTAGATGGAGGCAGAGAGTTGCTGGCGCTGGGAGGAAAACCATGGAGTCGATAACACTTGTCTTTGACATGGCCAAGCTTGTTACAATAGTAACAGAACGGACGCTGGCGCTTGTTTTGGTTGGCTGAAGAACGAGAGCTGGATGGAAAATGGCGATTCGAATTGAGTGCAGCAGCATCAACTGTTGGAAGAGAAACAACAGTGATGTGTTGTTGTTCTTCCTCCTGCTGAACCAGATTGCAAATACGGAGTGCAGTAGGGAAAGGGTCCATGGTTAAGATCTGATTGCGAAGGTTGGAAAACCTGTCATGCAGACCCTGTAGAAACTCCATGGCACGCTCTGATACCATCTTAAACTACACGGTTTCTCTGTGGAATTGTATCACAACTGTGTCGACTCTTTCTTTTCATTAGATATATATATGGATACAAAATACAGATAATATCTCAACTTATCACGAATATACAGGGAAGTTTCAACTAAATACAACAAACTATGACTGCATAGGATTCGGACCTTCCTGGAGACTTGTTCTGGTGGTTACTGACGGCTTGCTCTGGCTGTTATTGTGCCACTGCTGTGGTAGAGCATATATACACGTCCAATAAAGGGAGCGTGCCATGGAGTTTCTACAGGGTCTGCATGACAAGAAATATAGAGAGGAGTGCAAGCGATTAGGTGCTAAAATGTGTGTAATAATGTCAGTGGATCTCAAACCTTACAGGTAGGATCCAATGGTCTCTAGTCTTGGTGCAAGTAGCTTTTTCTGCACTTAATTAAATTTACAGCGCATTTCGTTCAAGGAATTGGATTCATGGGAATCCAATTCCGGGGAAATGTGACCAATTCTTTGAACCAAATGGTCCAAATCAATTCCATGTAATTGAGAATTTTGATTCCCAGGAATCCAATTCCCCCCAAAATAATTGATTTCCATTGCATTGGTCTAGTAGTGCAATGGAATTGGATTTCAAGGTAAAAACAAAAGAAATTGGATTACCTCAACCAAACGCTAATTTTTTGTAATTGAATCCAATTCCATGGAATTCAATTCCAAAAATTGGATTACCCCATAATTGAATTCTTAGGAATCCAATTCTTCCAACCAAACGAGGTGTTAGGGTAATCTAGATAAGCTTAAGAGATAACTACAATCATCATGGTAAATATGGGTTGTATATGAATAGAATTGATGGTAGTCTGTGTTTTGTCAGACTTGATAAATAGTATTGACTGTGGTCTTTGAATCTGTAATCACGAGAATTAATTCCCGCCCCATGTAATAAGAAAATAAATCCAGTACGTCCATCTCACTTCTTCCAAGTCTTTCCGCTGCTGCTCGTCCCTCTTTTCCCTTACTATGTGCTAGCTGGATTTGAGTTGAACGAACTTACAAGTTTGTGTATGTAATGTAAGAAACCATATAGACGATTATTCGTTTTTCTAAACATATAATTCGTACGGTTTGGATTATTAATTTTGTAAACGGTAACAGTTAGAAACTAGTTAGCATATAGGTCTCTTGATGTTTTCATCTATAGCTGGATCCGACAGATGCAGCTGAAGAAAAAGAGAGCAAATTTTCGGTCTTGTTTTGGTGTTCGCAGCCTTTTGTCATATTTTATCTTGCAAGAGTAGGCAGCTGAATGATATTAAGGTTTAAAATAAGCGGAAAATTATCTAGTTGAGCCTCTACAAACCTTGTTGATTGGTTTTTATTTTTGGTTTTGGTATCATTCAACCGGTCTTGGGAGAAGCAAGACAGCTTGGCCAATAAAGCTACCATTCACCGTACTCTCAGTAAGGGCGCGTACGATCAGCTAAATATAAAGAACGTGGATCTTCAAGCTCATGGAAGTTATTTTTCTGTCTATTATTGATATGCAGTTTTGATTTATCCAACAGGATTAATATCTGAATAATATTACTACAAGGTAAAAAGTTGCAAACTAATAAGCTAGCTACTCCTTTAAGTATTCTTGTTTCATTTAAATTTTGAATTGTATATTGTTACAACAGTTCCTATGGACTCAACAAAACAAGAATTTGTTCATTTTGATCCCACTATGGACTCAACAAACATAAAAACGTATATACAAACCAACAAATTTTTTGGTTTGTTAAGCGAGATGGAAGAACAGACGCGCGCTAGAGGGAAGGTCGAGCGTGGGAGCGCAAACACGGAGTTAAAAGGAAGATTGCAGGAGTTGGACGGAAGACCACTGGAGTTGGAAGGTAAATCCCTGGAGTTGGAAGTTTAACCGCCCCTTGGTTCTCTTTATCCGAAACTCGACTATTATATTTAGGTTTTATTTTTTATTATTTGTTTTATAGGTTAAATAATTAGTGGGACCCAATCCTCATTAGTTTATATTAATAAAATCACTAGTGTGACCCAATTATTATTAATTTATATTAATAAAATCATTGGTGGGACCCAAAAATTGGTTTACCATAGTGGAGAAACTTGTTTGTTCATCCACGTGGCTCAATAAAATTTTTAGTTTATACATTGCCGTAGTAATTTCCCTTACTTGATATACAAAACCTTAGTGTTTACGTACACCAGCTCTAATATGGCATTCGAAAAGATACCATGCGACTTGGAAGGGCCTCAAGAGTCAAGCTTGACATTGTTGCCGCAGGTGTTGGTAATTGGAAGATTGGAATGCAATTAGGGATCCCGTCATTTTCAAAATGGATCAATCAAATGGGATTGATAAACCGGGGGTATAACAACCGCGCAGAATAATTTGCTTAGCAATATGTATGGAAAAACTCCAATATGCTTTCGAGAGAATCAACTAGACAGTCAGATTCAATCTTCTGAAAAAGTATATCTATGAGTTGTATCTCAATTTCTCAATTCAATCCGCAATCAAACAAATATGAATTTGCGATCCCGATTGAATATAGAGAAATAACTTAAACGGTACCAAAGACCAATGTTCAACTGTCAATCAATTTATATCAACAACCAAAGGTTGGATTATCTAATTGATTGAATTTACCCACAACCTGTGATATTTCAATTATATAAACAAATATAATGTGGAAAATAAATAACACAACAAAAATTTTGTTAACGAGGAGACGGTAAATGCAGAAAACCCCCGGTACCTAGTCCATATTTGAGCACAATACTGTATTAAGCCGCTATAGACAGTAGCCTACTCCAAATTAACTTCAGACTGGAATGTAGTTGAACCCTAATCAATCTCACACTAATTCAAGGTACATTCGTGTTCCTTACGCCTCTGAATCCCAGGAGGACTCCGCGCACTTGATTCCCTTATCTGATCTCACCCACAACTAAGAGTTGCTACGATTCAAAGTCGAAGACTTTAATAAACAAATATGTCTTATATAGAAAATTCTACTGATATGAATAAATCTGTAACCCACAGAAATACCCAAGAGTTTTTGTTCCGTCTTTTGATAAATCAAGGTGAACAAGAACCAATTGATATACCAAACTTATATTCCCGAAGAAAAACCTATATATATTAATTTCCTCACAATAATCTTAACCGTATGGTAGCGAAACAAGATATTGTGGAATCACAAACGATGAGACGAAGATGTTTGTGACTTCTTTTTTATCTAGCTTATCGGAGAATAAATCTCGAGCAAATCTTAGAGAAGATAGTACTCAATCAAGATTGAAAACAACAAGATCAGAACACGCAACTACAGAGTGATAGTTGGGTCTGGATTCACAATCCCAATGTAGTCTTTAAGTCGTTAACCTACAGGGTTTTGGGGAAAATCTAAGGTAAAGGAGAATCAACCCTAATCACAACTAGTATCACACATGAGGTGTGAGGATTATATTTCCCAGTTGCTAGAGTTCTCCTTTATATAGTTTTCAAATCAAGGTTTGAAATCTAAGTTACCTTGGTAACCAGGCATTCAATATTCACCGTTAGATGAAAACCTGATTAGATTCAAGCTAATATCTTTCAACCGTTAGATCGAACTTAGCTTGTTATACACAAATGAAATGTGATTTCATTTAGGTGCTTTCATTTAGATATAGGTAACCGTGCCTAAACATGCACACACAATTGGTTCAACAATAGTTAACCGAAGTTAGCCATATGAGCACTTTCATATTAACCTTATTCATCCTAATGACAACTAGTTCAAATGACTCAAATAAAACTAGTTATGGAGTTGTTCAATTGTTTATATTCTCTTAGAACTATATAAGACACAATTGAAACAAAATTGATTTTGATTCACTTGAATCAATTCATGAACACTATAGCCACGGTTTGGAAAAGATTGTATTCCTTATTATATATATGTATTAGTTCATGAATAACCAATTTTAGAACTTAACCAGCTCAGGGACGCATACCAGTTTGCATTCCTAAGTGGCGGACTGAGTTTGGGTTCGCCAGTACGCATGCCGGTACGCATACCACCAACCTCGGCAGAATTCCAGAACTTGAATCTTTCAACAGTACAGAACCGGAACAAGAGCTGTGAACTCAGTCCACAAACTCAGTCTGCGAACCCAGTTCACAAATTGGCGGAAGTTCTCGACCCGAGAAAATCTGCTGGAGTTTGAGAACTCCTTCCGGGAACTTAAGTCCGCGAACCCAGTCCGCGAACTTGAGTTAGGTTATATCTAAAGACGATTGTTTTTGAACTTATACTTATATATACTAAGGAATGCATTTCTCAAACCGTGGCTATAATGTTCATGAAACGATTCAAGTGAATCAAATCGTTTTTGCTTCAATTGTGTCTTGTATAATTACATGAGATTTCCTTGCAATTGAATAACTCTCTAACTAGTTCAGTTGAGTCATTTGAACTAGTTATGGTGAAGAAGAATATGGTAGATATGAAAGTGATCATATGGTTAACCATTTGGTTAACTATTGTTGAACCAACAAATGTACATGTTTGGGTACGATTACACAAACCTAGAAACGTGCATTTCATTTGTGTGTAACAAGCTAAGTTTTAGATCTAACGGTTGAAAGATATTAGCTTGAATTTAATTAGTTTTTTCATCTAACGGTGAATATTAAATATTTTGTTACCAAGCTAACATTGATTGCAAACCCTGATTTGAAAGACTATATAAGGGAGAACTCTAGCAACTGGGAAACCTAATCCTCACACCTTACGTGTGATACTAGTTGTTTCTTCTAGAGTCGATTCTCCTGTAACCTTTGGTTTCTTCTTAAAAACCAGGTTAACGACTTAAAAACTTCATTGGGATTGTGAAGCCAGACCGATATTACTTTCTCGTAGTTGTGTGATGTGATCTTGCATTTTCTATCGTACGAGTACAATCACAAATATTTTCTGGAGATTAATATCTCCGATAGGAAAGATATAAAAGTAATCACAGACATATTCGTCTCATTGTTTGTGATTCCGCAATATCTTCTTTCATCGCGTCGATTAAGATTATTGTGAGGTGATTGATAATTCTAGGATGTTCTTCGGGATTATATGTCCGGGTTATCAATTGGTTCCTGTTCACCTTGATTTATAACAAAAGACGGAATAAAAACTTATAGGTATTTCTGTGGGAGACAAATTTATATATTTTGTAGACTTTTCTTTGTGAGAAAGATTTGTTTATTTTAAGTCTTCGATTTTGGGTCGTAGCAACTCTTAGTTGTGGGTGAGATCATCTAAGGGAATAAAGTGCAAAGTATCATGCTGGGATCAGAGACGTAGGGAGCGCAAATGTACCTTGGATTAGTGGGAGATTGATTGGGGTTCAACTACATTCCAGACCGAAGTTAGTTTGTAGTAGGCTAGTATATGTAGCGGCTTAATACAGTGTGTGTTCAATCTGGACTAGGTCCCGGGGTTTTTCTGCATCTGAGGTTTCCTCGTTAACAAAATTCTGGTGTCTGTGTTATTTCTATTTTCGCATTATATTGTTTATATTTATAATCGAAATATCACAGGTTGTGCGTTAGGTTCAATCAATTAGAATATCCGACCTTTGGTTGTCGATTTAAATTGATTGACACTTGGATATTGGTCTTTGGTACCATCCAAGTTATCTCTCCTATATATAATCAAACTCGCAGATTCCATTTGCTTGAGTGGGGATTAAATCGATAGATTGGAACAATATAACTCTTTGATATACTTTACATAGATTGAGTCTTGTTGATTCTATTAAAAGTATATTGGAGTTTGTCCATACAAATTTCTAAGTGAAATATCAGGTGTGGTTGTTGTACACCCGCTTTTTCAGATAGAAATTATGATTAAGGATGCAAGACCCAAACATTTGTATCTCACATGGAATTGTTCATTAATGAATCAAAACCCTAGATCATAACCATTGATATCCGGAACCGTAACAAATGGAAGATGAAGATAATTATTTTTTAATTAAAAATAAAATAAAATAAAATATAATAATAGTAATTCCACCCATATTAACGAAAAAATCAACACTAATTCACCATGGTCAGCTTTCCCCAATACATTTTAGCTTTCTCTATAACATTCATCTTCGACCGAGAGTATCCTCCCTAGTTATTTACCCAGGGGGTCTACAGTTGTAGTCTTTGTACTTTGAGACTGAGAAGACTCTTTATCATTGGGGATAAGTGTCGGATAAACTGGGTCCCAACTATTTTCATCCCTATTTTTCCTTTGCTTAATCTTGCATTTTGGAATTTTATATAATTGTGCGGTACCAAATTTTAAAATGACCCACAAATAGGGATGCACATAACCTATCTGAACTGAGTAAACCGCACCGAACCGAACCACATCTAATAGTCGGCCACAGTTATTAAAAAGAGAACTATTGATCTCTCGGTTCAGTCTACGGTTTGATTATAACAACCGATAGTACCGAACCGAAAAAACCAAATGATATAGACCGTAGATTCATTGTTACCTTGATTGATCTTAGCCATCAAATCTTATGGAACCTAAATTTTAATGCAATAGCTCTCATTTCATTTTGTTTTTCTTCTTCTTTCTTCTCTATTCTCACCAGTCGCTTCCATCACCACTCACCTCACCAAAATTACCTCCATCAAGAATCAAGATTCAAGAGCACCACTGCCTCTATTTAGTAAGTAGTTTCCTCATCTGGATTTCTTTTTAGGTTTTCAATCAATTGATTTGTACGAAAATATGGTCTAAATATCGGCTATAATCAAAAGTCACTAATCATAAGGAAGGGAGCAAATATAAGAGACTGAATCACAATGGTCATAAACTCAAGTGAAATACACCATAAATATTCAACAAAAAATCATGTATTGCAATTACTTTAATCTTGATAAAGTTGCTTCCAATTTTGGATTCAACTCGAGAAAGTTGCTCCAATTTTTGGAACCAAATTGAGGAAGCTGCTTCCATTTCTGTAAGCAACTTGTGCTAGTTGCTTCTAGTGATGGGTATTTTTAAAGTTGACAAGGGGATATTTCAAAGGGTGGATTTTGAGGGGCATTTAAATAATGTTCCCAGAAAAGAATTAAGTAAAATTACCACAATGATGAAAATTGGCTTCTTCCATCATTCCAATGATGAAGTCTAGTTCCTCATGTTGGAAACACTCTCAAAACTGATATTCATAGATAAAAAAGTGTTTGCAAGAGGTAAAAACAATAAAGAAAATAAACGTTGTAGATTCACTTTACAAACCAATTGTTGTGTATTCAAACTAAGTATTGAAGATTTGAAAATAACTGTTACAAAGGACTGTCGACTTCATTGTTGATAAACTATAGTTTCTGCGACAGTTTCTTAGTGTCTTATCTTCGTGTTCTTCAGTTTTCTGCGGTAGCAGGAAAATTTCTCTGCACCTCTTGATTTATCATTCTGTATCACTTTATCAACCGTAACTCCTTCATATACTCAATGCATCAGAATCTCCCGTGTTAGTTACAAAGTATCTTCTCACAATTTTTTTTAATTTCCGGATTATTTTCTTTACCCTTTACATCTTTTGTTGATTCTCTCGTGTATTCTTTCTATTCTCCATACTCCAACACGCTAATTCTAGTTACATATTGAGTCAAACACATACCAATTTTCCAAAAATAACAGATAACTCGGGATAGAGAAAAACAAACCCGAAAATACATTGGGCTTATTTGAGTCCAACGACATCTTTTTTTTTTCTTTGATTCCACGGGACTTACCAACCTGTTTTGGTACAACACGATATTCCCAATCAATTTCAGAGAATATTTCATACCGTAACTCAAAAGAAATGAATCCAGGAAATTATACAGTTTCTGAATTATTTTCCCACCAAAAACTTCTTCAAATAGGGAAGAAGAAGGACAGTCCATATCCAAGTCGTAGTTACCTTTATCAACGGTGCGGGGGTTCCCTTAGTAGTTCCACGAGGTGCCTTTAGTAATTTTATGAGGTGTAAATAACACTTTTCTAGGGCATCCCTAACATACTTCCGGGGTTCCTTTAGCGCATCTTCTGGGTGACTAGTACTTTCTCCCGGGGGTGCAAACACTACTTTTCAAGCCAATTTCTCTACAAATTTTATTTCTCTCAAAACACCTATAGATACATAAAACAACAAAATAAGCATAAAATTGAGTACTGATATTACAGAGAATTGAGAATTGAGAAGAAAATAGACACATAAACGCGTCTATCATCTTTGTGGAGAAAATTAGTTTGTGTAGGGTGACTTTGAAGATCTTGAATGAATTTCGTCTTTATTAAATAAATAATACTATTCCAAGAAACTAGTTGGAAGCCTAACCCGCTAAGCTCTAACAACCTACTACTACATTAGTTGAACTGGTTGCCGTGCTAACCAGCGGTCCTCATGAGGAACCATCCAAGGAAACAGAAGCGGATAGGGTGATTATTATGTCGCAAGGGGTGTAAGCTAACTTACCTTCCATGTCAAATTCTGGAATATTACGTCATCAAAGACTCGAATCTAGGACCTCCTGGAGCGCATCACCTTTGCGGAATGGAGATGGCCAGCTCAGCTAGCTACTCGTTTTATTATTATAATTATTATTTTATTTTTATTTTCTTATGTCTAAAAAAAGAGTACTACAAGAAGTATGACGAATGACGAGGAGTTGGTTGGGAGATGGCCACAGGCCGGGCCCTTACACTTTTCTATTTTAAATTTGTTATTTTTATTTTTGAAATGTTTCTGTTTCTTTTATTTTTCGTTTTATTTTTTTATAATGTTTTTCTTATTAAATGTTTAGTTTTACTTAATTAATTATTCTAATCTTTTTATTCTTTTTTATTTTAATATTAATTATTTTATTTGTAAATAGTTTATTACCGTTTTATTTAATGTTCTGTTTTACTATGCGTATTACACAACCCCTAGACCTACATCAAGATGCAACTCTTTTTGATGATCATTCGTTCATATATCTGAGACAGTTGATGATGATGTCTTTGGTCCAATTCAGCAGCATATTGCTACTTCGCCCATCAAAAAAGGGCGTTTTGAGATATATACTATGTCGAATACTAGTAAATATTGATTTCTGGCATCACAGTGTCAAACTCGTTCTATCCAACAGATCATCCCGAACAAAGTGTTCTATGGTGTCACTAGTTACTGTTATCATCTTGCCTTTCAATCTTTCATCCAGGTGCAAGGTTTGTCTACTACATACAACCTTGAGGATACTGCCTTTCTAAAGAAACAAATTTTCTCCACCCTCCGTATGTCAGAAAGTGATGCACTCTTGTGGAAATACAATAGGGTCAAGTACGCTCAAGATTATCTTCTAGAATTGCCTATTTGTGGGCTTAATCAGAGTCTCGTGCCGAGGCAGTTCAGGTGTGTGGTCAGTTACACACTTGGTATACCTCTTTTCACTTAAGGAAATTTGTGCTCTAGCTGCAACATGAAGATGACTATTTTTGGTGATCACACATTATATTGTGCTAGTGAAGTGGGGCTCAAATTCAGACCTGACTTGGTCCGGGATGTTTTCACTGACATTTGTTACAAAGCTGGTGTACCTGCTAGAAAAAAAGTCATTTTGGGTTTCTTGTTTGGTGAAGGTAATTCTTTGAGGTTCGCTGACGTTCTTGTTTATAATTGGGAGAATGGTCACGATATTTGTTTAGATGCCACTGGTGTCTCTCCTTTCACAGGTGGTAGTGTTAGATCTTTTATTCCCGAACAGGCCATTTCTCAGGAAATTTAATGGAAACACACTAAGTATCTTGACAAGTGTGTGACTCATAGTTATGGATTTGGTATCCTGGCTTTCAACCTTAGGGGAGCTTGGAGAAGACACTATAATTTTTTTGAAGAGGTTGAAGAATTTTTTATCAAATAACGTGGCTAATGCTGGTTCTAGGAGTTTTCTTTTTTATACAATAGGGGTAACCATTCAAAATGGTGTTGGAGCTCAGCTCGTGGCGAGGCTCCTATCCAACCTCTTGTAGTGTTTATCCTTTTCCCTTTGATTTTAGATGAACAAAATTTATTTGTTTCTTTTATTATTAATTTTTCTATATATTTTTAACTTCAACCTTTTTATTCTTAATTTTTTTTATATTTATTATTTTTCTTCATTATTATTTAAGAAAAAATATTTTCTTCTTGCCTCTAAAAGTAAAAAAACAATAATTCTAAATTTTCAATCACTAACTATAAATAAAAATTGTTAATCCAATTGGGCCGACCGACCGATCGAAGCGAGGGAGGGATGATCTTCTATATGGTCACTTTTTTGTACAATGTAATTAATCAATTGACAAAGAAAGATTGTAAATGGTTCGGGCTGAAAAACCAAAAATTCCCCTCTGAATCAAAATTTTCTTTTTTTTCTTTATGTATCATATTTTTTCAGGGGTATAATTGGCAAGCAAACTAGAATATAGTATATCAAAAAAAACTGTTCCCTGGAGTTTTACACATTTCATCTCGTTTGAAAGATTTTAAAGATATCTACACAATAAGTACAAACAACACTATCAAACTTAAAGTTTTTTACGAAAAATTCAGAGGTGTTTATCATTTTAGGCAAAATTTTCAAAAAATGATTTTCATAGCCATTATGCAAACCACCACAACGGATGCATAACACATTATGTAGCCATATTTTGGTTTATGCTTCAATTGATTTTCCATTGCAACTAATAAAATAATGTACCCCTTTGTCTCAGGAAAATTGATACTTTCACTTTAGGCACAAATTTTCTTTTATAATTGCAGACTTGCAGTAGTATTTCCTTCGATCGGCCCTCTCCACTGTGGTAGCGGTATTCTAATCTAATAATAACTAAGACTAAATTGAATTAGCTAATTAACTAATCATTAAAACTAAATAATTGGAAGTACTTTAACCATTGTTGAAAATAATTGGATATGAGGTTTTTAAATTTACTACTAGGTGATCTAATTTTGTCTTACATGACAAGCCTCTCGGTTGGAAATCAAATCCCTTATGCTAGCTAGTAATTCCAGAATTCGGCAAACGTACCAATGGGTTATGTACGTGTATTATTTGGATTTTGAATGTTAAATTCGGTCAAGAGTCTAACTCAATGGTTCGTAATTCGACAATCATTCGGGATGGTATATATACGTGTATAATTCGATTTGCTAGTATAAATAGGGTGGCACAAATAAAAAAAAAAATCCTATTATTGGGGCTTGAAATCCAAATACTTTTGGGAGCTTTTTTGGGTCATGAAATAGAAAATTCAATAGCCACTTATCCTTTTATTTTATTAATGACTAGCCCTTAACCCGTGCCGTAACGGCATGATCCATGATGTTGGTTCATTTTTAATATATCGTATAATTTGTGTCCCGAATACTTATCAACTCCTTATGATTTAATATGGGCTTGTCATAAAAATAGTCAGGTATTCCTCTCTTGTTTTCTTGTTTTTTTCCTTTAATATTTTACCTACGTAGATTTTCTCAAACGAAATAAATATAAACTTAACTTCCAGACAATTTTTTATTTAGGTTCATTGCTTATAATGAGATAATGCTCTACATGAACATGGAAGTTTAAATATTGGAAATATGTTGTCAGCAGTGCTCATCTCAGTGAAATCAACTAATCAATATCGTATATAAAAGTCTCCCCATGCTCCTATTTCGCTCCAGCTGACTCATCTATAATGGCCATGTTGTCGATCCTCCAAATAGCCAAAGAATAATATTTTTTTTCATCGAACGGATGATACAAACTCTCCAATATGACATGATTTTCCTATAATTTTTTAACACCCATTAGATGACAATGTTTAAAATGTGTACCAATTACCTTTTCGAAGGGATTGTATATATGCAAACCTCTGCCATTAAATCTTCAACAAAGTATTGTGCCCAGCAGTTCGTCTTAACAAAGGCTTTGGAAACTTCAAAAGTCTTAGACATTTTATCATTTCCATATGTTTCTTCCTTCACTTGGAGTACAATATGGCGACACATTACCTCATAAAGAACTTTGAACACATATTTTACTCCTTGGTCCTATTTCAAATTTATAGGTTGTCAATAAAAGTTGACATCTTCTACGTTGAATATTTATAATATTTTTTTTATGGTATTGTGGATTGTTGCTTTCTAAGATTGTAGTTTTCAAAATTGGCCTCTTCAAGTCCCACGACTTTCTAAGTTTATATATCTTGTTTGTTTTTAACATTTTAGTTAGCCATATTATGTTTGTTACTAAATTTAAACTTGATGTCATCTTCTACTGTGTACTTTATGTGATTTCAGAATCGAAATATTTATACCTCTTTCATTCGTATCAAGTAATCCGTCGTATATCCCAACAATTCTTCTACAAAAATTCCTTTCTTTTGTCGTTTCCGGACCATCGGTAGCCATTACTATCAAACACAGTCTGTCAAATTTTTGTTGATGTTATGTATTTGCAATGTTCATTTTTTCTTAAATAAATAGATTGTGGAAAAACTAAAAAAAAAAATAAGTATTACGTCGGGTCTAAGTTACTATATCCAAAATAATCCGAACACTGCTTCTGGTGCCTGGTTTCCTCAAATTCATCGTTGCATTCTATACAGTACACGGAACACCAATCATTTACGAAGTGAGCTATTTGCGCAAGTGTGGTCAATGTATCCCTTACCTGTAATAATAATAACAACACGTCAATTTTTTTTTCAAGGCGTCCAGTTGTAAATGGTATGAATCTAATAGATTTGAATTGTACCTCAATCTTAGATATCACCTTCTTCTCACATAACATAGCAATTGAGGAAGGACAAATCTTGACCACTCTATACATAGGCAGAGTTAACCAAACTATGTTTTAAAATTGTCTTACGTGGAAATTATTATTAATCCATATTTTAGTCGGCTCCTATGGAAGCCGATCTAATTAGTCCTTTAGAAAGTTAATCTTAAACTTTTGACCTTATTTCTTGACCAAATTATTGAAGTATTCTCAATCATGTTCTACTTTGTGTGATCTACCCATCTGTATCTACTCTACCTTCTAACCTAGTGAATGAAACCTGTACATATTGATCCGTAATTTGATATTGTTGATTTGTAATCAAGAGGTCGCATCATTTGAGAATGTAAAATATTAAAAATATTCTATAAACATCGGAGGCGAAATTTAGATTTATGACTTAGAGTTTCTTATGATGATTTTGATGAACAAACATAATTTTCAAACAAATATTTTAGAATGCAAGTACATTTTCCCGGTCAATAAAATTTTATATCGAGAATTGAGTGAAAGTTGTTGTCTTAGTAGGTAATTCTCGCGAAACAAATCGACATTGATGGTCTTTCAGGAAAAAGAAAATGTAATAGTACTTGAGAGAGCGATAATGTTATCTTACGCGGGGTAAACCAATTTCCTATATATAATACGGATACCGTTTCGGTGATCCAACAGTCATGATCATATTGTCTTATATGTTCCGGTATCATCCTCGAAATATTTGATTTTTGTCTTTATCAATGGTGCTAAAAACAACCAATTACATCTTTCACAATACAATGTTGTATGTTTTGTGAAGATTTTTTTTTTACTCGGTCAATAAAAGTCACTAAAAAGCAAAAACTATTATTATCCACTACTATTACCAACACCCAGCACCATAAAAACCATCCACCGCCACTATTTCTTCCACCAATAGTAATGTTACCGCCTTCACCATTCACAAACACCCGCCACCGTTTATACTAACCCTACTTCCACTAACACCATTAGAATTAATATATCTTTTGGTACAATTATTTATTAATAAAATTATGTATTTATGTTCGATTATTAAAGAGACGTTTATAATAGAAATTTAATTAATCATTATGAACAACCAATGAGAAAGTAATTAATAAAATATTTAAAAATGGTTAAGTTAAACAAACCCCAGCGATAAATTTATTTTTTCCAAGGACAAACCCTGACCAATCTTTACATAGACAAATCGACAATAAATAATTTCATATGTTCTGATTTTGATTTGTGTCGTTCGTTTAGTTATTACATAACATGGCAATTGATTGCACCAATTTTTTAAAATGGACATGTGTTTTATCGAGTTTATTTTAACATTAGAATGATCAACCACGTTTTATAATTTATAATATAAGGTTACATGTTTTCTGGCGTTACGAAATTAGCATAATATGTTTTTGTTCATCAATACCCGCAACCACCATAAAACCATATGAATCCATTTTTTTAATCCACCAAAACCTAGTGACAGAGCCAGGTTGACTAACCTGGCTCTAACCCCTTAACTACATAATTTTTATAGTTTATTTTATAAATAATACTTTATCCATATATATTTATGGTTTAGTCCACCAAAGATTACATTTTTTTTTTTAAAAAAGTAGGCCTCCTCAATGTCAATTTTTGACTCCACCAGTGCCGCCCACCCCATGTAGGTTGTTGGACGCAATTCTAATTTTCAATCACAAATGCCATGTATGAGGTTTATATTCAACAAAATGTCGTCAATTGATTAGTTTCATTTTTTTCCGTGTATATATTCTTTTTTGTATTGCAATCAATTTTATTTTAACATTAAAAAATCATGACTTATACGATATAATACCAAAGATAACAGGGGTACCATTTGGGTGATCCAACTACGATCATGAAAATATTATCTTGTATGATATCATCTCTGAAATATATGGTACCTTCCTTTATCAAAAGTGTTATAAACAACCAACCATATCTTCCACAAACGATGTTATCGATATTGTAACGACAACATGAAATTAATATTGTCTATCACTACTCACCAGCACTCACCCTCACTACTTCTTCCACCACAAACCAGAGACGGAGCCAGGATTTTGAGGAAAGAGGGAGAGAAAAATCTTGGAAAGTTGGATACATGTGAAAAATGGACTTTGTATCTCATTTTTTGATAAAAGAACAAAAATAAATAAAATTGTGTTTGACGCCGCCCTTAACCACCACTAATCTTTTGGTCTCCACCTCTTATACTACTCATTGTCGCCAAAAATGTCTATTGGTATTATTTTTCAAAGTTACTTATTAATAGAAATAAATATTATAATTAATTAAGAAAATATTTATAATTAAAAAATGATTAGTCATTTATTACGAGCAATTAGTGAAACACTAATTAATAAAACACTTTGTAATTAATAGATTATTTATTATGTGCAATTAGTGAAACACTAATTAATAAAGAACTTATGATATTTAAGTTGAACAAACCACCACTGTTGATTTATCTTTTCTATTAATTCCGACCAAGGTGGAGCACTGGTTAAAGGCCACTCATATGACACAATAGGTCATGAGTTCGAACCTCCCAGTTATAATTTCTGAAAATCCATATCTTGACTTGAGTATTCGTTTTTCATTCATAATATTGAAATTAATGCCACGCGTGCGAGTTGTAGAGGGTGGTCAGGAGAACCACAATCCTTGATTTATCTTTGTCTAGAAAAATCCTGACCACCACTAACACAGGCTAACTTAGCCTAGCTTTTTTCACCATTACCCGCAACCACCATAAAACCATGTGAATCCATTTTTTTTATCCACCAATACCTAGTGGCAGAGCCAAGGGTTGACTAACCTGGCTCTAACCCCTTAAATTTTTAATAACTACATAAATTTTTTAGTTTATTTTATAAATAGTACATTGTTCATATATATTTATGGTTTAGTCCACCAAAGTTTACATGTTTCTTTTTTTAAACAAAAAGTAGGCCTCTTCAATGTCAATTTTTGACTCCACCACTGCCATTATCACTGCCGCCCACCCCATGTAGGTTGTTGAACGCAATTCTAATTTTTAATCACAAATGCCATGTATGAGGTTTAGATTCAACAAAATGTCTTCAATTGGTTAGTTTCATTTTTTTCCCATGTATATATTCTTTTTTGTATTGCAATCAATTTTATTTTAACATCAAAAAATCATGATTTATACGATATAGTACCAAAGATAACATGGGTACCATTTGGGAGATCCAACTACGATCATGAAAATATTATCTTGTATGATATCATCCCTGAAATATATGGTATATTCCTTTATCAAAAGTGTTAAAAACAACCAACCACATCTTCCACACTACGATGTTATCTATGTTGTAACGATAACATAAAATTAATATTGTCAATCACTACTCACTAGCACTCACAGTCACTATTTCTTCCACCACAAATTAGAGGCGGAGCCAGGATTTTGAGGAAAGAGAGGGAGAAAACTCTTGGAAAGTTGGATACATGTGAAGATGGACTTTGTATCCCATTTTATGATAAAAAAACAAAAATAAATATAATTGTGCTTGGCGCCGCCCTTAACCACCACTAATCTTTGACCTCCACCTCTTCTACTACTCATTATATCCAAAAATGTCCATTGATAATATTTCTTAAAGTTACTTATTAATAGAAATAATATTATAATTAATTAAGAAAATATTTATAATTAAAAAATAATTAATCATTTATTATGAGCAATTAGTGAGACACTAATTAATAAAACATCTTGTAATGAAAAGATTATTTATTATGTGTAATTATTAAAACACTAATTAATAAAGAATATGATATTTAAGTTGAACAAACCACCACTCTTGATTTATTTTTTCTATTAATTCCGACCAAGGTGGAGCACTGGTTAGAGACCACTCTTAAGACACTATAGGTCATGAGTTCAAACCTCCCCGTTATAATTTCTGAAAATCCATATCTTGACTTGATTATTCGTTTTTCATTCATAATATTGAAGTTAATGCCACGCGTGCGAATTGTAGGGGGTGCTCAGGAGAACCACAACCCTTGATTTATCTTTCTCTGGACAAATCCTGACCACCACTAACACATGCTAACTTATCCTAGCTTTGTTCACCAATACACGCCACCATCATAAAACCATATGAATCCATTATTTTTTATCCACCACCACCTAGTGGAAGATCCAAGGGTTGACTAGCCGGGCTCTAACCTCTTAAATTTTTAATAACTACATAAATTTTTTAGTTTATTTTATAAATAGTACTTTGTTCATATATATTTATGGTTTAGTCCACCAAAGTTTACATGGTTTTTTTTTTTTAATAAAGTAGACCTCCTCAATGTCAATTTTTGACTCCACCATTGCCACCAGCACTGCCGCCCACCTCATGTAGATTGTTGGACGCAATTCTAATTTTCAATCACAAATGTCATGTATGAGGTTTAGATTCAACAAAATGTCGTCAATTGATTAGTTTCATTTTTTTCCCATGTATATATTTTTTTTTGTAATGCAATCAATTTTATTTTAACATTAAAAAATCTTGATTTATACGATATAGTACCAAAAATAACAGGGGTACCATTTGGGTGATCCAACTACGATCATGAAAATATTATGTTGTATGATATCATCCATGAAATATATGGTACCTTCCTTTATCAAAAGTGTTAAAAACAACCAACCACATCTTCCACGCTACGATGTTATCGATGTTGTAACGACAACATAAAATTAATATTGTTCATCACTATTCACCAGCACTCACTGTCACTACTTCTTCCACCACAAACCAGAGTCGGAGCCAGGATTTTGAGGAAAGAGGGAGAAAAAACTCTTGGAAAGTTGGATATATGTGAAAAATGGACTTTGTATCTCATTTTATGATAAAAGAACAAAAATAAATATAATTGTTTTTGGCGCCGCCCTTAACCACCACTAATCTTTCGACCTCCACCTCTTCTACTACTCATTGTCGCCAAAAATGTCTATTTAAATTATTATTTTTCAAATTTACTTATTAATAGAAATAAATATTATAATTAATTAAGAAAATATTTATAATTAAAAAATGATTAGTTATTTATTATGAGCAATTAGTAAAACACTAATTAATAATACACTTTGTAATGAACAAATTATTCATTATGTGTAATTAGTGAAACCCTAACTAATAAAGAAATTATGATATTTAAGTCGAACAAACCACCACTCTTGATTTATTTTTTCTATTAATTCCGACCAAGTTGGAGCACTGGTGAGAGGCCACTCTTAAGACACTATAGGTCATGAGTTCAAACCTCCCCGTTATAATTTCTGAAAATCCATATCTTGACTTGATTATTCGTTTTTCATTCATAATATTGAAG
The DNA here is from genome assembly GCF_003573695.1 of Papaver somniferum. Classification (NCBI taxonomy): domain Eukaryota; kingdom Viridiplantae; phylum Streptophyta; class Magnoliopsida; order Ranunculales; family Papaveraceae; genus Papaver; species Papaver somniferum. The sequence goes on from NC_039367.1 coordinate 2,154,371, forward strand.
TTAATGCCACGCGTGCGAATTGTAGGGGGTGCTCAGGAGAACCACAATCCTTGATTTATCTTTGTCTAGACAAATCCTGACCACCACTAACACAGGCTAACTTAGACTAGCTTTTTTAACCAATACCCGCCACCACCATAAAACCATGTGAATCCATTTTTTTTTATCCACCACCACCTAGTGGCAGAGCCAAGGGTTGACTAACCTGGCTCTAACCCCTTAAATTTTTAATAACTACATAAATTTTTTAGTTTATTTTATAAATAGTACTTTGTTCATATATATTTATGATTTAGTTCACCAAAGTTTACATGTTTCTATTTTTAAACAAAAAGTAGGCCTCCTCAATTTCAATTTTTGACTCCACCACTGCCACTATCACTGCCGCCCACCCCATGTAGGTTGTTGGAAGCAATTCTAATTTTTAATCACAAATGCCATGTATAAGGTTTAGATTCAACAAAATGTCATCAATTGATTAGTTTCATTTTTTCCATGTATATATTCTTTTTTGTATTGTAATGAATTTTATTTTAACATTAAAAAATCATGATTTATACGATATAGTACCAAAGATAACAAGGGTACCATTTGGGTGATCCAACTACGATCACGAAAATATTATCTTATATGATATCATCCATGAAATATATGGTACCTTCCTTTATCAAAAGTGTTAAAAACAACCAACCACATCTTCCGCACTACAATGTTATCGATGTTGTAACGACAACATAAAACTAATATTGTTCATCACTATTCACCATCACTCACTGTCACTACTTCTTCCACCACAAACCAGAGGTGGAGCCAGGATTTTGAGGAAATAAGGAGAAAAAACTCTTGGAAAGTTGGATACATGTAAAAAATGGACTTTGTATCCCATTTTATAATAAAAGAACAAAAATAAATATAATTATGCTTGACGCCGCCCTTAACCACCACTAATATTTTGGCCTCCACCTCTTCTACTACTCATTGTCGCCAAAAATGTCTATTGATATTATTTTTCAAATTTACTTATTAATAGAAATAAATATTATAATTAATTAAGAAAATATTTATAATTAAAAAAAGATTAATCATTTATTATGAGAAATTAGTGAAACACTAATTAATAGTACACTTTGTAATGAACATATTATTTATTATGTGTAATTAGTGAAACACTAATTAATAAAGCAATTATGATGTTTAAGTTGAACAAACCACCACTGTTGATTTCTCTTTTGTATTATTTCCAACCAAGCTGGAACATTGGTTAGAGGCCACTTTTATGACACAATGGGTCATGAGTTCGATCCTCCTCGTTATAATTTTTGAAAATCCATATCTTGACTTGAGTATTCGTTTTTCATTCATAATATTGGAATTAATGCCATGTGTGCGAGTTGTAGGGGGTGGTCATGAGAACCACAACCCTTGATTTATCTTTATCTGGACAAATTCTGACTTCCACTAACACATGCTAACTTAGTCTATATTTGTTTTGTAATAATGACATACCCTCAAATTAGTATTAATTAGGTTGATTAAGTAAACTAATTATGATTAGTGTATGAATTAGGATTAGTTATTGTACTAGTTTATGAGAATCAATTTTTTTTTCATGATTTTTTTTTGGTCTAAGTAAGAGGACTCCTAGGATTTTAACTTTAATTTTTGAAAATCAGCCACCTAATATGGTGGAGCATATCCTTAAATTACTCAGATAACCTTATATTTGGAGGAATTTTTTGATTCAAATCGAAAAACATCCATTAAAAATATGGGCTTTTTGCAATTTCAGATGGAAAAACATGAGATCTCAGCCGCAACCGACACTTATTTGTTGGGCAATAATGAACTTCCAACCTAAAATATTGTTTACATATGGGATAATTTGTCGACCCAACCGTAGAACGCAAAAACGGTTGGGAATTGTTGGTGTTCCAAGCTGTATTTGTTATTTACGATGGGAAAATAAAGAACTCCTTGCTGAAATTATTAATCTGATTTTTTTAGGTTTCTGGAAACAGAAAAGGTTGGGTTTTTCCAGCCGTATCTGGTTCCGGGAACCAAAAGATACCGGAAAAATGATTCAGTTTGGAAAACCAAGACAAAACATGTACTGTCGGCTGAGAATCTAAGAACTCTTGACCATAAACACCTTCAGAAGATGTTTTTTTTACCCGAAATTCATCGAATCGTATTTTTAACCATTGAAAAACAACAATAAATGATGGGTTTTCTTATTATTTTTTTTATGATCATGAAATTATGATCATGATCTATGAATGAGAAGGAAAATGAGAATATGATAGTTTTGAATTTTCTTTATGATCATCATGCCCAAAACCAAAACCAAAGCTCTTTTCTAGTAGCAAGTACCGGGTCGAGCGAAGATAAACCGCATAACGATCTTATCTCCAGAGAATGCGGCGAAAGTTTTTACACCGGCTGCCAGCAGGCCGAGACGCAACTTACCCGAAGGCAAGAATAATTCCTTAACACAGACCGCGTCGTTTTGTGATGAACAGGGAGTGAGAACACTGCTTTAGTTGGGTTTACGTATTCACGACCGTTAAAGTAGCATTCTCACTTTATCCCTGCCCAAAAGACAGATCAAATCTGCCAACTGGTGGTATAACAGGTTTGCATGCTGAAGATATGACCGTCTTCAAAGTGGACCATGTCGAATGACCCGTACACATGAACAAGGATCCATGGATACGACTGACCACCCAAAAGAGCAATCGTCAGATGCTAAATCATAACGGTTTTAACGCTCAACATTGTTGGGTAATCGAGTCTGGTTGTTGGATTACCTTTGGACAGGGTCCATTGCAATGATCTATCCCCATCACGATGAAATTTTCGAAGATCACCCGGGCCTGTCGTCCAAGGCTATATACTCGTTAAATACATCAGGGTAGAGCGCGTGCGGACCACACCATCGAAGGAAATCACAGACCTGTTATTGTCTCAAACTTCCGTGGCCTAAACGTCCATAGTCCCTCTAAGAAGCTGTCCGCGGAGGGAATCCTCCGCATAGCTTGTTAGCAGGCTGAGGTCTCGTTCGTTAACGAAATTAACCAGACAAATCGCTCCACCAACTACGAAGGCCATGCACCATCACAATGAAATTATAATCATCATCTTTATCATGATTTATGAAATAAAAATACGAGGAAAAGATGATACATATATTTTTCTTATAATCTTCATCTTCTTCGTAACGAAATCGTAATTTGTCAATGAAAAGTTGAGATTATAGATTCAATTTTTTTTTTTGATGAATAATGAAATATATGTAAGGGTATTTTTGACTGTTTGTTATAATTTGAGGTCCCCTATACATCTTTTGGCTACACGTAGCATTTTAAGCCCCCAAAATCCTAGCAGATTGAAACCCCATTAATAGGGTTCTAAAATAAAAAAATAAGGAACATGTGTTTTGTCGGAATATTTTATATAAATATATGTAACACCAACATCAACTAACCGAGTGGCTCAGTGGTGTTGGTGCCCACTACTTGATCTATAAGGCGTAGGTTCGAATCTCTCTCGGTCGGGAGGAGCTATATATTTTTATAGTTACTCGTTCTGACTATATACGAGGAGTTACAGATCAAGTTTGGGTTCTGACTATACAGATCAAGAATCAAGAAAGAGTATTTCGGTACAAGATCAAGAATCAAGAAGAAAGAGTACTACCTGAAATAGAGAAGACATATATAATTCTTATGGTTGTATATTAGGTTTGGTTTACTGAAAGAATCAAGAAAGAGTATTTGAGGTCCCCTATCCATCTTTTGGCTACACGTAGCATTTTAAGCCACAAAAATCCTATCGGATTGAAGCCCCATTAATAGGTTCCTAAAATAATAAAATAAGGAACATGTGTTTTGTCGGAATGTTTTATATAAATATGTAACAAAAACATCAACTAACCGAGTGGCTCAGTAGTGTTGGTGCCATTACGTGATCTTTAGGGCGTAGGTTCGAATCTCTCTCGGTCGGAAGGATCTATATATTTTTATAGTTACCCGTTCTGACAATATAGGAGGAGTTACAGATCAAGTTTGGGTTCTGAATATACAGATCAAGAATCAAGAAAGAGTATTTCGGTACAAGATCAAGAATCAAGAAGAAAGAGTACTACCTTAAATAGAGAAGACATATATAATTCTTCTGGTTGTATATTAGGTTTGGTTTACTGAAAGAATCAAGAAAGAGTATTTGAGGTCCCCTATCCATCTTTTGGCTACACGTAGCATTTTAAGCCACAAAAATCCTATCGGATTGAAGCCCCATTAATAGGGTTCTAAAATAATAAAATAAGGAACATGTGTTTTGTCAGAATATTTTATATAAATATATGTAACACAAACATCAACTAACCGAGTGGCTCAATAGTGTTGGTGCCCACTACGTGATCTTTAGGGCGTAGTTTCGAACCTCTCTCGGTCGGGAGGAGTTACATATATTTATAGTTACTCGTTCTGACTATATACGAGGAGTTACAGATCAAGTTTGGGTTCTGACTATACAGATCAAGAATCAATAAAGTGTATTTTGGTACAAGATCAAGAATCAAGAAGAAAGAGTACCACCTTAAATAGAGAAGACATATCTAATTCTTCTGACTGTATATTAGGTTTGGGTTACTGAAAGAATCAAGAAAGAGTATTTGAGGTCCCTTATCCATCTTTTGTCTACACGTAGCATTTTAAGCCCCCAAAATCCTATCGGATTGAAGCCCCATTAATAGAGTTCTAAAATAATAAAATAAGGAACATGTGTTTTGTCGGAATGTTTTATATAAATATATGTAACACCAACACCAACTAACCGAGTGTCTCAGTGGTGTTGGTGCCCACTACGTGATCTTTAGGGAGTAGGTTCGAATCTCTCTCGGTCGGGAGGAGCTATATATTTTTATAGTTAATCGTTCTGACTATATACGAGGAGTTAGCGATCAAGTTTGGGTTCTAACTATACAGATTAAGAATCAAGAAAGAGTATTTCGGTACAAGATCAAGAATCAATAAGAAAGATTACTACCTTAAATAGATAAGACATACCTAATTCTCCTGGCTGTATATTAAGTTTGGGTTACTGAAAGAATCAAGAAAGAGTAATTAAGGTCCCATATCCATCTTTTGGCTACACGTAGGATTTTAAGCCCCCAAAATCCTATCGGATTGAAGACCCATTAATAGGGTTCAAAAATAATAAAATAAAGAACATGTGTTTTCTCGGAATGTTTTATATAAATATATGTAACACCAACATCAACTAACCGAGTGGATCAGTGGTGTTGGTGCCCACTATGTGATCTTAGGGCGTAGGTTCGAATCTCTCTCAGTCGGAAGGAGCTATATATTTTTATAATTACTCGTTCTGACTATATACGAGGAGTTACAGATGTAGTTTAAGTTCTGACTTTACAAATCAAGAATTAAAAAATAGTATTCCGGTACAAGATCAAGAATCAAGAAGAAAGAGTACTACCTTAAGTAGAGAAGAAAGAGTACTACCATTAATAGGGTTGTAAAGTAATAAAATAAGGAACATGTGTTTTGTCGGAATGTTTTATATAAATATATGTAACACCAAAATCAACTAACCGAGTGACTCAGTGGTGTTGGTGCCCACTACGTGATCTTTAGGGCGTAGGTTCGAAACTCTCTCGGACGGGAGGAGCTATATATTTTTATAGTTACTCGTTCTGGCTATATACGAGGAGTTACAGATAAGGTTTGGGTTCTGACTATACAGATCAAGAATCAAGAAAGAGTATTTTGGTACAAGATCAAGAATCAAGAAGAAAGAGTACTACCTTAAATAGAGAAGACATATATAATTCTTTTAGTTGTATATTAGGTTTGGGTTACTGAAATAATCAAGAAAGAGTATTTGAGGTCCCCGATCCATCTTTTGGCTACACGTAGCATTTTAAGCCCCCAAAATCCTATCGGATTGAAGCCCCATTAATAGGGTTCTAAAATAATAAAATAAGGAACATGTGTTTTGTCGGAATATTTTATATAAATATATGTAACAACAACATCAACTAACCGAGTGGCTCAGTGGTGTTGGTGCCCACTACTTGATATATAGGGCGTAGGTTCGAATCTCTCTCGGTCGGGAGGAGCTATATATTTTTATAGTTACTCGTTCTGACTATATACGAGGAGTTACAGATCAAGTTTGGGTTCTGACTATACAGATCAAGAATCAAGAAAGAGTATTTCGGTACAAGATCAAGAATCAAGAAGAAAGAGTACTACCTGAAATAGAGAAGACATATAAAATTCTTCTGGTTGTATATTAGGTTTGGTTTACTGAAAGAATCAAGAAAGAGTATTTGAGGTCCCCTATCCATCTTTTGTCTACACGTAGCATTTTAAGCCACAAAAATCCTATCGGATTGAAGCCCCATTAATAGGTTTCTAAAATAATAAAATAAGGAACATGTGTTTTGTCGGAATGTTTTATATAAATATGTAACAAAAACATCAACTAACCGAGTGGCTCAGTAGTGTTGGTGCCCAATATGTGATCTTTAGGGCGTAGGTTCGAATCTCTCTCGGTCGGGAGGAGCTATATATTTTTATAGTTACTCGTTCTGAGTATATACGAGGAGTTACAGATCAAGTTTGGGTTCTGACTATACAGATCAAGAATCAAGAAAGGGTATTTGAGCTCCCCTATTCATCTTTTGGATACACGTAGCATTTTAAGCCCCCAAAATCCTATCGGATTGAAGCCCCATTAATAGAGTTCTAAAATAATAAAATAAGGAACATGTGTTTTGTCGGAATGTTTTATATAAATATATGTAACACCAACATCAACTAACCGAGTGGCTCAGTGGTGTTGGTGCCCACTACGTGATCTTTAGGGCATAGGTTCGAATCTCTCTCGGTCGGGAGGAGCTATACATTTTTATAGTTACTCATTCTGACCATATACAAGGATTTACAAATCAAGTTTGGGTTCAAATTATACAGATCAAGAATCAAGAAAGAGTATTTCGGTACAAAATCAAGAATCAATAACTATTGCGATTCATTACGCGAGGTTTTTTTTGGGAGCCTTGCGTCAGCTAGGTACTTCTGCTAAACACTATTCCCGTGTTTGTTTATTGGGACTAATTAATTGGCTAAGGAGTAGAAACCATAACAAAGAAAAAAAGGGACGAAGTTCCACTTTGGCCGATGATATTGTTTCAAGTCCCTTTGGAGCAATTATTCCTTGTAACGGTGGCAACATAAAGCACACCGATCCAAACGTTTTGAATGTAACTTTTTATGCAATGATTGGTGGGAATCCTAAAAGGATGGTAACTCTTCAAAGGTGTGAGAACCAGGAAGAGATCGAGAAGTTGAAGTCCGTAGAGGAAGGTCAAAACTTGTTGAAATATTATGGTGCAGGGAAGTGTGAAGATTTTTACTATCACATCAATAAACATCATGACAAGTCGTTAAGGGAGTTTGTTTTGGAGAATCCTAATTTCGAATGGTAACTATCTCCCTCTCTTATGCTCAATAAAATCCTACCGGATGAAGCCCCATTAATAGGGTTCTAAAATAATAAAGTAAGGAACATGTGTTTTGTCAGAATGTTTTATATAAATATATGTAATACCAACATCAACTAACCGAGTGGCTCAGTGGTGTTGGTTCCCACTACGTGATCTTTAGGGTGTAGGTTCGAATCTTTCTCGGTCGAGAGGAGATATATATTTTTATAGTTACTCATCTGACTAAATACGAGGAGTTACAGATCAAGTTTTGGTTCTGACTATACAGATCAAGAATCAAGAAAGAGTATTTCGGTACAAGATCAAGAATCAAGAAGAAAGAGTACCACCTTAAATAGAGAAGACATATCTAATTCTCCTGGTTTTATATTAGGTTTAGGTTACTGAAAGAATCAAGAAGGAGTATTTGAGGTCCCCTATCCATCTTTTGGCTACACGTAGCATTTTAAGCCCCCAAAATCCTATCGGATGTAAGCCCCATTAATAGGGTTCTAAAATAATAAAATAAGGAATATGTATTTTGTCGGAATATTTTATATAAATATATGTAACACCAACATCTACTAACCGAGTGGCTCAGTGGTGTTCGTGCCCACTACGTGATCTTTAGGGCGTAGGTTCGAATCTCTCTCGGTCGGGAGGAGATATATATTTTTATAATTACTCATCTGACTATATACGAGGAGTTACATTTCAAGTTTGGGTTCTGACTGTACAGATCGAGAATCAAGAAAGTGTATTTCGGTACAAGATCAAGAATCAAGAAGAAAGAGTACCACCTTAAATAGAGAAGACATATCTAATTCTCCTGGTTGTATATTAGGTTTGGGTTACTGGAAGAATCAAGAAAGAGTATTTGAGGTCCTCAATCCATCTTTTGGCTACACGTAGCATTTTTACCCCCAAAATCCTATCGGATTGAAGCCCCATTAACAGGGTTCTAACATAATAAAGTAAGGAACATATGTTTTGTCGGAATGTTTTATATAAATATATGTAATACCAACATCAACTAACCGAGTGGCTCAGTGGTGTTGGTTCCCACTACGTGATCTTTAGGGCGTAGGTTCGAATCTCTCTCGGTCGGTAGGAGCTATATATTTTTATAGTTACTCGTTCTGACTATATACGAGGAGTTACTGAAAGAATCAAGAAGAAAGACTTCTTCACAGATGCTTCTTCTTCAAGCCAGCTTTCTTAGCAACAACAGTTGCATCCTTTTCTTTGTTGGAGCAGCAGTAGCTGCAGGTTTCTTAGCAATCTTAGCTTTTGGAACAACGACAGCTTTAGGTTTAGTTTCTGGTTTCTTCTTCTCATTCTCAGCGATAGATTTAACATATTTCTTTGCTGCGCCAGAAAGCTTGAAAGAAGCTTTCAACTTGATCGATTTCTCACTAGCAACATCACATTTCTTCAGTTGAACAGCCAAAAGTTTCTTTTAGTTTTCAGGAAAATTTTTACTGCGTTTCTCTTCTGGCTTTGTTACTTCGTTAGCAGTGGTGTGATTCGCAATTGCTGGTTTAGTTTGTTGTTGGCAGTCACGGGTCGTCGGCCAAAAAACAAAAAGAAGAGAAATGGCTTCGGTTCTAGTGCGATTCATTACGCGAGGTTTTGTTTGGGAGCCTTGCGTCAGCTAGGTACTTCTGCTAAACACTATTCCCGTGTTTGTTTATTGGGACTAATTAATTGGCTAAGGAGTAGAAACCATAACAAAGAAAAAAAAGGGACGAAGTTCCACTTTGGCCGATGATATTGTTTCAAGTCCCTTTGGAGCAATTATTCCTTGTAACGGTGGCAACATAAAGCAAACCGATCCAAACGTTTTGAATGTAACTTTTGATGCAATGATTGGCGGGAATCCTAAAAGGAAGGTAACTCTTCAAAGGTGTGAGAACCAGGAAGAGATCGAGAAGTTGGAGTCCGTAGAGGAAGGTCAAAACTTGTTGAAATATTATGGTGCAGGGAAGTGTGAAGATTTTTACTATCGCATCAATGAACATTATGACAAGTCGTTAAGGGAGTTTCTTTTGGAGAATCCTAATTTCCAATGGTAACTATCTCCCTCTCTTATGCTCAATAAAATCCTATCGGATTGAAGCCCCATTAATAGAGTTCTAAAATAATAAAGTAAGGAACATGTGTTTTGTCGGAATGTTTTATATAAATATATGTAATACCAACATCAACTAACCGAGTGGCTCAGTGGTGTTGGTTCCCACTACGTGATCTTTAGGGTGTAGGTTCGAATCTTTCTCGGTCAGGAGGAGCTATATATTTTTATAGTTACTCATCTGACTAAATACGAGGAGTTACAGATCAAGTTTTGGTTCTGACTATACAGATCAAGAATCAAGAAAGAGTATTTCGGTACAAGATCAAGAATCAAGAAGAAAGAGTACCACCTTAAATAGAGAAGACATATCTAATTCTCCTGGTTGTATATTAGGTTTAGGTTACTGAAAGAATCAAGAAAGAGTATTTGAGGCCCCTTATCCATCTTTTGGCTACACGTAGCATTTTAAGCCCCCAAAATCCTATCCGATGTAAGACCCATTAATAGGGTTCTAAAATAATAAATAAGGAACATGTGTTTTGTCGGAATGTTTTATATAAATATATGTAACCAACATCAACTAACCGAGTGGCTCAGTGGTGTTCGTGCCCACTACGTGATCTTTAGGGCGTAGGTTCGAATCTCTCTCGGTCGGGAGGAGCTATATATTTTTATAGTTACTCATATGACTATATACGAGGAGTTACATTTCAAGTTTGAGTTCTGACTGTACAGATCGAGAATCAAGAAAGAGTATTTCGGTACAAGATCAAGAAACAAGAAGAAAGAGTACCACCTTAAATAGAGAAGACATATCAAATTCTCCTGGTTGTATATTAGGTTTGGGTTACTGGAAGAATCAAGAAAAAGTATTTGAGGTCCTCTATCCATCTTTTGGCTACACGTAGCATTTTAAGCCCCCAAAATCCTATCGGATGGAAGCCCCATTAATAGTTTTTTAAAATAATAAAATAAGGAACATGTGTTTTGTCGGAATGTTTTATATAAATATATGTAACACCAACATCAACTAACCGAGTGGCTCAGTGGTGTTCGTGCCCACTACGTGATCTTTAGGGCGTAGGTTCGAATATCTCTCGGTCGGGAGGATCTATATATTTTTATAGTTACTCATCTGACTATATACGAGGAGTTACATTTCAAGTTTGGGTTCTGACTGTACAGATCGAGAATCAAGAAATAGTATTTCTGTACAAGATCAAGAATCAAGAAGAAAGAGTACCACCTTAAATAGAGAAGACATATCTAATTCTCCTGGTTGTATATTAGGTTTGGGTTACTGGAAGAATCAAGAAAAAGTATTTGAGGTCCTCTATCCATCTTTTGGCTACACGTAGCATTTTTACCCCCAAAATCCTATCGGATTGAAGCCCCATTAATAGGGTTCTAAAATAATAAAGTAAGGAACATGTGTTTTGTCGGAATGTTTTATATAAATATATGTAATACCAACATCAACTAACCGAGTGGATCAGTGGTGTTGGTTCCCACTACGTGATCTTTAGGGCGTAGGTTCGAATCTCTCTCGGTCGGGAGGAGCTATATATTTTTATAGTTACTCATCTGACTAAATACGAGGAGTTACAGATCAAGTTTTGGTTCTGACTATACAGATCAAGAATCAAGAAAGAGTATTTCGGTACAAGATCAAGAATCAAGAAGAAAGAGTACCACCTTAAATAGAGAAGACATATCTAATTCTCCTGGTTGTATATTAGGTTTAGGTTACTGAAAGAATCAAGAAAGAGTATTTGAGGCCCCTTATCCATCTTTTGGCTACACGTAGCATTTTAAGCCCCCAAAATCCTATCCGATGTAAGACCCATTAATAGGGTTCTAAAATAATAAATAAGGAACATGTGTTTTGTCGGAATGTTTATATAAATATATGTAACCAACATCAACTAACCGAGTGGCTCAGTGGTGTTCGTGCCCACTACGTGATCTTTAGGGCGTAGGTTCGAATCTCTCTCGGTCGGGAGGAGCTATATATTTTTATAGTTACTCATATGACTATATACGAGGAGTTACATTTCAAGTTTGAGTTCTGACTGTACAGATCGAGAATCAAGAAAGAGTATTTCGGTACAAGATCAAGAAACAAGAAGAAAGAGTACCACCTTAAATAGAGAAGACATATCAAATTCTCCTGGTTGTATATTAGGTTTGGGTTACTGGAAGAATCAAGAAAAAGTATTTGAGGTCCTCTATCCATCTTTTGGCTACACGTAGCATTTTAAGCCCCCAAAATCCTATCGGATGGAAGCCCCATTAATAGTTTTTTAAAATAATAAAATAAGGAACATGTGTTTTGTCGGAATGTTTTATATAAATATATGTAACACCAACATCAACTAACCGAGTGGCTCAGTGGTGTTCGTGCCCACTACGTGATCTTTAGGGCGTAGGTTCGAATATCTCTCGGTCGGGAGGATCTATATATTTTTATAGTTACTCATCTGACTATATACGAGGAGTTACATTTCAAGTTTGGGTTCTGACTGTACAGATCGAGAATCAAGAAATAGTATTTCGGTACAAGATCAAGAATCAAGAAGAAAGAGTACCACCTTAAATAGAGAAGACATATCTAATTCTCCTGGTTGTATATTAGGTTTGGGTTACTGGAAGAATCAAGAAAAAGTATTTGAGGTCCTCTATCCATCTTTTGGCTACACGTAGCATTTTTACCCCCAAAATCCTATCGGATTGAAGCCCCATTAATAGGGTTCTAAAATAATAAAGTAAGGAACATGTGTTTTGTCGGAATGTTTTATATAAATATATGTAATACCAACATCAACTAACCGAGTGGATCAGTGGTGTTGGTTCCCACTACGTGATCTTTAGGGTGTAGGTTCGAATCTCTTTCGGTCGGTAGGAGCTATATATTTTTATATTTACTCATCTGACTATATACAAGGAGTTACATTTCAAGTTTGGGTTCTGACTGTACATATCAAGAATCAAGAAAGAGTACTTCGGTACACGATCAAGAAGAAAGAGTACCACCTTAAATAGAGAAGACATATCTAATTCTCCTGGTTGTATATTAGGTTTGGGTTACTGGAAGAATCAAGAAAGAGTATTTGAGGTCCTCTATCCATCTTTTGGCTACACGTAGCATTTTAAGCCCCCAAAATCCTATCGGATGTAAGCCCCATTAATAGGGTTATAAAATAATAAAATAAGGAACATGTGTTTTGTCGGAATTTTTTATATAAATATATTTAACACCAACATCAACTAACCGAGTGGCTCAGTGGTGTTCGTGCCCACTACGTGATCTTTAGGGCGTAGGTTCGAATCTCTCTCGATCGGGAGGAGCTATATATTTTTATAGTTACTCATCTGATTATATACGAGAAGTTACTGAAAGAATCAAGAAAGAGTATTTCGGTAAAAAATCAAGAATCAAGAAGAAAGACTTCTTTATAGCTGCTTCTTCTTCAAGCCAGCTTTCTTAGCAACAACAGTTGCATCCTTTTCTTTGTTGGAGCAGCAGTAGCTGCAGGTTTCTTACCAGTCTTAGCTTTTGTAACAACGACAACTTTAGGTTTAGTTTCTGGTTTCTTCTTTTCATTCTCAGCGACAGCTTTAACATATTTCTTTGTTGCGTCAGAAAGCTTGAAAGAAGCTTTCACCTTGATCGATTTCTCACTAGCAACAACACATTTCTTCAATTGAACAGCCAAAAGTTTCTTTTAGTTTTCAGGAAAATTTTTATTGCGTTTCTCTTCTGGCTTTGTTTCTTCGTTAGCAGTGGTGTGATTCGCAATTGCTGGTTTAGTTTGTTGTTGGCAGTCATGGGTTGTCGGCCAAAAAACAAAAAGAAGAGAAATGGCTTCGGTTCTAGTGCGATTCATTACGCGAGGTTTTGTTTGGGATCCTTGCGTCAGCTAGGTACTTCTGCTAAACACTATTCCCGTGTTTGTTTATTGGGACTAATTAATTGGCTAAGGAGTAGAAACCATAACAAAGAAAAAAAGGGACGAAGTTCCACTCTGGCCGATGATATTGTTTCAAGTTCCTTTGGAGCAATTATTCCTTGTAACGGTGGCAACATAAAGCACACCGATCCAAACGTTTTGAATGTAACTTTTGATGCAATGATTGGCGGGAATCCTAAAAGGAAGGTAACTCTTTAAAGGTGAGATCGAGAAGTTGGAGTCCGTAGAGGAAGGTCAAAACTTGTTGAAATATTATGGTGCAGGGAAGTGTGAAGATTTTTATTATCGCATCGATGAACATTATGACAAGTCGTTAAGGGAGTTTATTTTGGAGAATCATAATTTCGAACGGTAACTATTTGATTCCCTCTCTTATGCTCAATAAAGGTCCGTTCTTTTAAGTTTAGATACTCTGTTACAATTCTATATGGAAACTTGCATAAAGAAAGTTCTTTTTTCTTTTATTTACAGGCATCCTATACGGGTTGGCGGAGCTTCACCATCAAAGACTACACCACGGATCTCTCACCGTCGAGACTGCGATAATTAAGTCCGTTGTGGGAGATCGGTTTGTGGTAAAACTTAAGAATTATCATACCATCCCGGTCCCAGAAAACCAGGAAATGCAACCTGGATGTGGAAGTGATCTCTTGGCTCTCGCTGACCTCCTAAAGCATTGCATTCCGAATTGGGCTGATCATCCGGAGGCGTTTGACTTGATTTGCATAATTGACCCCAGTAATTGGTGAGCTTTTTCACTAACACTTTGTACTTTATTTGATCATTAAACATTGTTACTTGTCTCTAACAAGACGATTCACTTGTTTGCAGGCCACCAAATCTGCTGGTGCCTAATCAAAGTCAGAGAGTTCGATTGACGCGTTTATTGATAACTAAGTACATGGTCTCCCCACTTCAGCTATTACATCTTCCAATATCATGGTATTCACCTAGGTGTTTAGAGTTCATTAGGATAATGCATGCCTTCATTGACAGTTACGATGTGGAGCAACGAAAGGTGGCCCAATCGAATCATAACCCCGGAACTCAAATACCGCTCAATGCCTTTGCAGCTTTTCTCACAGACTTGAACTCACTTCCATTTAACCAGCCACACTAATTTTGAAGCCGATCTCAAAAACAGAGTTCCTGCCTGTTATAACAGGCACCACACCACTCGATTACTGCACAGCACCAGGAATGTGCATAGTCATTACTCAGAATATGATAACAAAATGGTGCAGAAACCAAACCAAACCAACCACTGGTAAGATCACAATTTTTGTTTTTTTTTTTGTTGCAAATTATAAATCCGATATAAGTACTATAAATTTGTTTCTGACTGAATCTATTTTCCAGGTACCTCTACAGTCGATCACAGGACTCGATAATTGCTATAATTACTTCAAGGACAGGAATCAGGAGCTGTTGATGCATGCATATAGGTGTCTTGAGCTGCATTACCCAACCATCTCTCAAAACACTCAAGGATCCACAAGACAGGCGTTCACAGAATTCCTAGGATACTAAAAAGCATATATCGTTTCTATTAACAACCAAAGCACCCCAAAGCAGCATAGGCTAGATACATGTAGACTTGGCTTAACTGCAATTTATGAAATATGTATTCAAAAGTTTATGCATAATGTACACGTAACAAAACTTCCAATCAAAAAAGGTTATGAACAATTACTACCAATGGTATTACTATTGTTATTGGCCTAATAATGTTGTGCCATCAGTTTGACGACCAAACACAAGGAATTTACCTAATCATCTCCTCATTATTTCGATTACTGAAAAGGGATTTCTTCTGGGCACCAGCTCTCCAAGGTGTTAACATGAATGAAGTATTCAGATGCACATTACCATTTACTAAAAGAATTTCCTCATTTGCGCACTTTTACATTCAAAAGTTAAAGAAAACCACAACTATCATTCAGAGAAGGCTAATAAAAGCTACGCAAGAGTAAGGAAAATCCGTGTAAATAACAATAGAGGTGGACAAACTGACCAATAGAGTACCTATGAAAACGATCCAAGATGCCTCAATTCGAACCTTAGACGTGTAATGAAGCACCCGTGAACCTTAGGTGGATCAAGGATTAACAGCAGTAAATATTTTGAGGCAGAGAATGCAGTATTAAACAGTCTGAAATACAAGAATAAGCCAATTACCTGGAAAACTATTAGCGGAGAAGCTCGTTTCTGCTTCCGATTTTTCAGCCAATATCTATACACATCCACCACTAGATTCTGCCCTGTATCTGAGCAAAGCGACAGCCCTGCTTTCATCGATTTTGTTATTAAGGCTATAAGAGACAGCTTTCTCAAATGCCTCAATCAGTTTCTCGAACTTCTCCAAAGATACACTATTTTCTCTGTAACGATCATTATTTACTTTACCCAACCATTCTTAATCACCTGAATCAGCATCATAAGCTGTAAACCTATCGTCTTCCCTGGTTATGTAAACACCAGGTTGTACAAATGGCACATTATCACAGTTCACATAATCTGGTACTGCCCGAAAAATAGGTACAACAAGCTGGTACTTCCCGAACTGTAGGTAAAGGGATAACCTTCGAGTTCCTACGAATACACTCCAGATGGAGCTTCTTAAAAATATACCAGTCTTCTCTGTCAGGAAACTCTAAATTCCAACCATTCGTGTGGTTGTTGCTGGCGGATGGAATGGTGATGGCGAAGTAAGAACTGCTGCTGGCTTGGTGCTGTAGTGATGATCTAAGAACTGGTGCTTCTGTAGTTGGTGACTGCGAAGGTGATGTAGCTCTCTGCAGGTTCTAATGGTGGTCTGGAAGTGAATGGAAGGTGCAGGTGGAGATGCAGCTCGCGGAAAACTTGGTGATGGTGTAGCTGGTGATATGCAAGTGGATGATGATGATATGCAGGTGATAATGGTATGCAAACTGCAGGTGGGAAGTGATCTGTGGATGTAGGGGATAGTGATGGGAACAGGGTGTTATGGAGGCGGATCTGGTGGAGATATGCAGGTGGTTGATGAATGCAAACTGGTAGATGTATGCAGGTGATGGATGCGAAGTTGATATGCTGGCGGTATGCAGGTGGTGTGATGATGATGAGAGCAGCTCCTCCCTGTTGGAGATGTTTATGCAGTCGCAGAGGGGGTATTGGATATTAAATTCTGTGCTCTTTCCCTTCTTTTATAGCTTCTTTTCTTGCTGCGAACTGTATTCTACTTGTGACCCAAGTTTTCAATCCCGTCTGACTTCTAAATAATGTCTTCAATCTACTCCGTTGATCATCAGAGACAAATGGCACAGACTTCATCTAATGTCGGCCTCTTTACCAAGTTTCCGGACTCAAACTCTGTCCAATATTCACACAGATTGATAACCAGGTTACTTACCATCTAGCCAGTGCCGGTTACCCTTCATACACAACCCACAGACCCATAACTAGCCAGCGAGAAGATGGTGCAGTCAAGCGTTGCTTTCTTGCTGCCAAAGATAATGCACATATCTCCACAATCTCGTATCCGCAGCTCATATATAGCAACAACAAATCCTTAACTTTACGGACATAGAATAGCCAAAGCTGTTCTCTCTTGGCTCTGTTGAACTCAAATGCAAAACCAACTTCCTTGTTCATCTTGGTTTAGGCCATTTTACAAACAACATGAGCGCGTTTTTCTGCAGATACAGATTTGAGCTTACTGTTGATTCCTAAGCTCTTTCAATCTCCTTCCCTGCGACAATAATTCAATTACACAAGCATCCACATTTCTAATTCATTCAAAACTCAGAAACATTCATCATCATTTATCATCATCACGGCAGCAGCTTGTCTTCCATTCACTGCCTTCTCTTGGCAGCAAAACGACTTCAAAATCAAACCAAACTCTTCAAAATTGAATACCAAATCTTTATTTCCTTCTCAGCTTCGAAATCCCAGTCCTGATCTCCTCCATTCACTGCTCTACTCAATGACAGCAATCTCATTTGATTCAGCTGAATCTCTCGGGTTCAAAACTTAATGGAACTCTTGTTGCAAGCTCCGTGTGCTTCTTGTCTGGGTGGACTCTTCCAAACCCATCGTATACGACCAGCAAACTCATGGCTAACCGGTAGTTATCCCTTGATGCAAGAGATAGTGTGGAATGAGTTATAAAAGAATTTAAGATCTTGGCCCGTTTATTAAATATGGATAATTAATAGGGGGAAGACACTTTTACTAGGAGGAAAGCTGAATCTGGGGTGGATATTAGGGCTGCCAACGGGTCCGGGTCCTCCCGGGTAGTACATGGCCCAGAACCGGACCTGACATATCAGTGTCGATTCCGGGTCCTAACGGTTTCGGGGCCGGTTCCATAATGTGTTGGCCCAGAACCGGACCCAGTAAAGGTCACGGGTAATCATCGGGTCCGGGTACCCATCGGGTAAAAACACAAACTTATATCAGTTATATGACTTCCCAATTTTATGGCTCCTGAGTACTGAAAAAGGATTATTCAACACCTGAAAAGTGACCTTCTTTAACATACATACAAAAGTAGAGTAAACTTGAGCTTAGAATCCTTAGATTAGGAAAATCAAAGTTACTTTCCTAGCTATAAGTAAGAATCTGCCATTATATATGATAAATATTAAATACAAAAGTTGGCAGACATTTTTTTAACCGATAACTACAAGTAACGCCATCCCTAATGGCTAATATAGTCTGTCGTATTATAACCACAAAAGTTGACAGACATATCATTCTATAAAGTGTAGAAGCCCCAAAAGATGAATGCGTTTCCTTCACAAGTACATATACAAAAAAGAAGGATGTAGTTCGCACTTCGCATGTTCTTTGGCTATGCCTATATAATATATATATACCAAAAAGAAGTTCCAACCAGTTCACTAAAGATTTCACCATCATATTTCCAATTGTTCCTGCAAGAGAAACAAAAACAGTTGATCATATTCCCAATTTTTCCCAATTCAGAAACCACCTCAAAATTATTATCACTACCACATTCTCTACCAAGTTTAAGGAAATACATTACGTAAAGACAATGTGCTACGAGTAAAAAAATACAAATCTTGCATCTTCAACCAAACAACGTGTACAAGTAACCATATCACAATCAAAGACCTTGCCTGTGATGAAGCAAGAGTTGCTTCCGTGATTGCACTCACCAAATATACAACTAGCTAGGGCCAGGACCACAAGCAAACATTAAAATTCCCAAATATACAACTAGCTAGGACAAATATTGTATAGACAGACACAAGTCAAACTTTCGTATACTATACTAATCACATTTCGGCAAAGTTTAAGGAAATACAAATTTGTGCATTCCAAGGTTAGCTGGTTATTTTACCTTAAATTGATAGTCAGTCAGTTAGACAATGTGCGATGTTGCATCATCATCGTCTGACTCGAGCTCCTCCATTGCCTCCAAAATAGTCTGAAGTGAAGTACTACCTAACCCAAATCCCTCATCTAACACAATAAAATAGTTAGTTGACGTACAAGAACCATAGTAAATGAATCACTAACTAAAATTGATATAATAGCAAACATGAATTGAATATGTTACTTACTCTTCAGCGCACTTCTTATCCAATCTTGTGTGCATATCAGAGCTTCAATTGTTTCTGGAAGCATTGAAGAACGAAATTTATCTACAACTCTACCACTGGTGCTGAAAACAGATTCAGTAGCCACCGATGACGCAGGAATTGCTAATATATCACGAGCTATCACTGCTACAATTGGATACATTATTCCATGAAATTTCCACCACCCCAAAACATCAAAACTAGAATCATTCAGATCAATACCACTTCCTTTTCTAATAGGGTGAACATCAGCTGACAGGTATTGCTCTAGATCTATGCGAACAACGTCATGTTGTGAACTTTCTTCCAGAAATGCCGCCAAACCTTTCCTTCTAGAAGTAAAAGAACTTTGAGAAGATGAAGTACTACCACTACTACCAACTGAATCTTCCATGTTCACTTGATTTGTCGAAATGTTTGCTGAGTATACATGAGCTGAAGAAGCATAATGTGTTGCATATTCATTATACAATCTTTTCAAGACTTCCATAACTTCTAACTTCTTCTCCTCGCTGTTACCAGGATATATTAATGGGAAATAGTAATCCAATAATTTCATTTTAAACCGAGGATCTAAAATGGAAGCTATTGCAAATGTTTTACTAGTAAGTTGCCAATATGTTTCAAACTTTTTCATCATATTCACTGCCATTTTTGAGATTAATGCATCATCGGAATCACACCACTCACGAAGTTCTAAATACAAAGAACAAGCAGTATCAAAATAACGATTAACTGTCACGTATGACGTACCTGAAAAGAGAATGGTGACTTCATAAAAGAACTTCAAGCAAATTGAAATACTACTTGCATTCCTCCAGTCTTCACTCGTTGGAGCAACATTAAGAAAATCAAGTTCAATCTTCCCGAACCGATTAAATGCTTCCCGAAATAGAAGTGATGTTTCAAGCATCAGATAGGTAGAATTCCACCTTGTATCAACGTCTTGAATCAACTTTTTATCAGGAGCATTGACTTGCAAGAAAACTTCTTTAAATTTTTGTTGTCTTTGTGGTGAACCTCTAATAAATTTCACTGAATTTTTAATTTTCTGTATTTCTTCTTTAATTTGCAGCATCCCATGATCAACAATAATGGAAACTACATGAGCAGAACATCGAACATGGAATAATTCCCCATCCAAAAGTAATCCATTATCTGGTTTTAGCTGAGCAAGAAGTTCACTTACCACGACTTTGTTAGTTGAAGCATTATCCAGCGTAATTGAAGCTACCTTCCTATCTATATTCCACTTGTACAACTGCTCCATCGGTACCTTTGCAATGTTAACTCCAGTGTGTTGCCCATCCACAACGTTAAAAAATAAAATTCTCTTCTGAATCTTCCATTCTTCATCAACATAGTGAGCTGTCAAAGCCATATAACCTCTATTCTGAGTGGTACAAGTCCACATATCAGTAGTAAGGCTTATGCGACTCTGTACCTTACTAAAAATCTCGTACAAATGCTTCTTTTCCATTTGATAAATCTTTATGCAGTCTGACTTCGTAGTGTTCCGCTTCACAAGTTTAATATTGGGTTGTAATGAAGTCAGCACCCTTCTAAAACCAATGTACTCTACAAATGAGAAAGGGAGTTCATGCAAGATAATCATTCTTGTAATACAATCACGAGTTGCTTCTTGGTTAAACTTAAAGTTATAAGCAGCTACTGACCCATCTTGTGTTTCACTAGCTTTCAAGAACATTTGGTTAATTTGTTGTTGTGCTCCTTTGTACGCCATACAACTATTTAGATGTTTCCTCAAACTGCTTGTCCCATTTTTGCTCTCCGCACCTATATTCCTCTAGCAGTGCTTGCATTCTCCGTGTGTTTTCCCTTTTATTAATACCTCTTGAAATTCAGCCCAATACTTTGAGGTTCTTTTGCGTTTACGTGTGGGTGACGGAACCACATCTGTTGTTGCCGCTTCTATGTGATCAGAATCACTAGAATCACTTGACTCACTGGATACAGTTTATACTTCTTTCGGCTCTACTGAGTTTACAACTTTACTCTTCTTTGCAGCCTTCGAAACGGCAGCTTTAGGAGGCGGCATACACGGGGATTTCGAAACGGTAACTTTAGTCTTCTTTACAGGAACACAATGACCACCAACACTACTTCCTGTTTGACTTTTCATGTTGCCTCTGCAAGGAAAAACCAACAAACATCTGTATCAGCCTATCAGGTGTCATAAAGTATAACCGATAATAAATTTAACAAGCATATACAGTAAGAAAAACACAAATGTTCCAAGCATATACGCATAAACAGCATACGCATCAACCACACACAAGGAATTAGTAGTTTATGACTTAATTGCCAAAATGGCAGTAGAAGACTTGCTCTTGTGCATGTTTGCTGCAAGCTACTGAAAACACCCAACCTTCGAGCTATCATTGATTTCTCACAAAAACAACCATAGAGTTCACATATCATTGAGATTACAGGGATACCCATTCAAGCATAATAAGTTTGCCTTATCTGTGCAAGAGAAATCATCAAGAACAAGGAAAAAAGATGATACAAAATGAAAGAAATTAAACAGTAGACTAATAAGAGATGAGCGATTCATTTCAACTAGACAATTACTAGATAAGAAATAGTATAATAACTAGACACATCAACAAATCTAGGCCGGCCTGTTTGACAACTCTACCCACAAATCTAACTTCACTAGCAGCAACAACTAGAGCCATAAGTTCAATTATTGAATTTAGAGAAATTGAGCACACCAAATACTGATTAAAATTGAGAAATTGAAAGATACCCACTGATTAACCTTTAAGAATTTGTAGAGTAGCATATCATACTTTTCTTTCAGTGAAAGAATTTGAGAAACAAAGGATTTCCACTTCGTAGAAGTAGTTGCAGGCAGAGGCAGGAGAAGAAAGTAGATCGGAATGGGTGGTGAGCTTCTCATCCTTTCCTTTATATATGACCTAATTTTAGCTGGGGATTTTACACAATTAGCCTTTATGAAATACCCGAATACCCGCGGGTACCCGACGGGTAGGATCCGGATGGACCCGTTCATAAACGGGTATATATGGGTAATTACCCGCCGGGTCCAAAGTGGTTAATGTGTCCAATTTAAGGATCC
The DNA here is from genome assembly GCF_003573695.1 of Papaver somniferum. Classification (NCBI taxonomy): domain Eukaryota; kingdom Viridiplantae; phylum Streptophyta; class Magnoliopsida; order Ranunculales; family Papaveraceae; genus Papaver; species Papaver somniferum. The sequence goes on from NC_039367.1 coordinate 2,176,623, forward strand.
GGAACCGGACCCGAATCCATCGGTTCCGGTTCCGAACCCGGATAATGGGTACCCATTGACAACCCTAGTGGATATAGAAAAAACTAAAAGAGTTCCACACATCAATGAACTCTTTTACTTCATTTTTTTAATTTTAACTTTTGATATAATTTTGATCAATCATACCTAAATTTGTACAACGAAAAATTTAAATTGAGATAGAGACGTTTTGGGCGACATTAACTTTCGAGTTAGCTAGGCCTTTCATGAGATAGAGGTAGTGCAACAGTGTTTGTGCAACGGAGGATATAGTGCTGAGTTACATGTTTTAAAAGTGGAAGCTTACAAGAAAGTGGAAACTGCTCTTCAGTGTAAACAAATTTTTTGGAGGGATAAGTCGCGGCTAGTTGGGTCACTGATGGGGATAGTAAGGCTTATTTTTTTCATCGCATTGCAAAAATTAGAAGGGCCACGAACAAGCTTACGCACCTTCAAATCGATGGAGAAGTGCCTACTGATCACGAGGATATAAGATCTTATATTTATACATAAAGGATTTTTGAATAAATATGATAATCACATCATGAACATAGTTGTGTTAGAAAACGTACCTGAGGATGCCATTGAAATCCAAGATGTCCTCCAAGAACACCCCTTAAAGTATAATAGTTTATAGAACTTTTGGTTTCTCCTTCTTGACCTTTTTGTGTAATGAAATAATAAAATTCTTGAACCCAATTCTGATGGTTATAGAGTTCCTTTTATAGGTAGAAGGAGGACCAAGATTCATAGGGTTTATATTTTTCATTTAATCTCGACCGTCTATCAAAGAAGAAGGAATATGAAGTAACCCCAATTTTTGTAACCAACATGTTTTAACCATATTCTAAATTAACCAAATGTATCACATGGCCCAACAAGATATTTCTAATGTAGAAATATTCTTACATTCTCCCACTGGTCCATGTGATAATCTATTTAACACTTAATCGTAGAAAAATCATAAGCGTGCATAATTGCTAAAAAAATATAATGGTTAAACGTAATACCTCAACCAAGAAAATTACTTATGCAAGTCACGGTGGTGGCACATTGTCTTGTTATCAACATGTTCCCTTCCATGTACCACAACACAAGTAAATTACTTAATCAGGCCTTAAATAGGGATATCATAATGGTTCAGTAATGTCTTCAAAAGAAAACAATTTTTGTAACATTCATCCAATAACATAAAAGTATACTAAAATGGATACAGAAATAATTTCAGAATAATAACAATAATAATATTAAGTGTTCAAACATTAGAAAAAGTTTAGATGAAACTAATTGTTTGTTACTCCCTCAAGACCCATGTTTCCAACATGTTTCAGAAAGGTCTTGGGAGGTAACGCCTTCGTAAATGCATCTGCAATCATAAGTTGTGTGCCTATGTGTTCAATGAACAACTTGTTTCACACATAGGTAATTTAGATCCATGTGCCTTGAACCCTTAGTATATCTAGCGTGTTTTGAAAAGAATACTGCTGCGGCATTATCACAGTAAAGTTTCACTGGTGCTGAGGCAAAATTTAGGTCTCCAAACATTGAGATGAATTTCCGTATCCATGAACAGTGATTTGTAGCCTCATAACATGCTACAAATTCAGCTTCCATTGTTGAGCCAGTGAGAATAGACTCTTTTGCACTTTTCATGATATCGCTCCTCCAGCTAATAGAAAAAGATATCCGAAAGTGCTCTTTCGAGTATCATTACATCCCATGAAATCTGAATCTGTATAGCCAACCAACTCAAATTGATCTGACTTCGTAAATGTGAGACGACGATCCTTCGTTCCTTGAAGGTATCTCAAAGCTTTCTTTGCAGCTTTCCAATGTTCCATTCCAGGATTCACAAGGTATCTTCCCAACATACCAACTATATAGCTGATATCTGGTCGTGTGCAAACTTGGGCATACATTAAACTTCCCACCACATAATCATAAGGGATTTTATCCATTTGTTTGCGTTCCAGTTCATTCTTAGGACAAAGATTGATTCCAAACCTGTTTCCTTTAGAAACCGAAACTATACTTGGTTTACATGCACTCAGCTCAAACCTCTCTAGAATTATTTCGATATATGCCTTCTATGAGATTGATAATGTTTCGAGTGATCTATCACGGATTATTTCTATTCCAATCACATAAGAAGCCTCACCCATATCTTTCATTTCAAAATTCTTTGAGAGACAGTCCTTAGTTTCATGCATAAGGCCAAGATCACTACTCGCAAGTAGTATGTCATCTACATACAATACCAAAAATATGAAATTCCTCCCACTGATCTTGAGGTATATGCATGGATCTACAACATTTTCTTCGAAACCAATTTTTGAATGGTTTCGTTGAATTTTAGATACCATTTCCTGGAGGCTTGCTTAAGTCCATAAATTGATTTCTTAAGTTTGAAAACCATGTGTTCCTATCCTTCTAAGGAAAAACCTTCAGGTTGACACATGTAAATTTCTTCTACAAGATCACCATTAAGAAAGGCTGTTTTCACATCCATTTGATGTAACACAAGGTCATATTGAGCTACTAATGCAGAATAGTTTTGAGAGAGTCTTTCTTTGACACGGGAGAAAAAGTCTATTTGTAATCAATGCCATCTTTCTGAGTGAAACCTTTGGCTACGAGTCTAGCTTTAAAACGTTCAATATTGCCATTAACATCGTGTTTGGTCTTATTGACCCATTTACACCCGATTGCTTTGTGTCCTTCAGGAAATTCAACGTATTCCCAAACTCCATTATCATCCATCGATTTTTTCTCTACTTTCATATCATTAATCCATTTACCAGAATTACTACACTTGATAGCTTGTGAATAAGAAACTGTATATTTCATAATCCCTAAATCAAAATCCGATTCTTGTAAATAAATCACATAATCATCAGGAATAACTCTTTTTCGTTCTTTGGTAGATCTTCTTAAGGCTACTTCTTGTGGTTGTTCTACAATTTCTTCAGTGGCAATAGTCTCATCGTGAAGCTCCAGTGCCGTTATTTGTGTTTCTCCCTCATCATTCGGTTCTACCACTGGAGGAGTCACAATATCTGTAGAAATCTGAGGTAAAGGGATTATTACTCTGATTTCTTGAATAGATTTTTCTTGCATTGGTGTAATCGCACTAACTTCGCCATCCTTAATGAATTTTGCATTTCCAGTTTTAACAATTCTCATACTATGTTTATGACAATAAATAATATACCCCTTGGATTTTTCAGGTAAACCAATAAAGTAACCGCTAACAGTTTTCATATCCAATTTCTTTTCTTTGGGATTATAAACTTTCGCTTCTGCTGAACAACCCCAAATTTGCAGGTGTTTTAAACTAGGTTTCCAGCCCTTCCAAAATTCAAAATGAACCTTTGGAACTGCTTTGTTTGGAACTCTATTTAAAATATACACAACATAATGAAGAGCATACATCCACAAACTTAAGGGTAAACTCGCATGACTGATCACTGATCATGCTTCTAACCATTTCCATTATAGTACGATTTCGCCTTTCTGCTACACCATTCTGCCAAGGTGAACCTGGAATGTGTATTGAGCAACAATTCCAAGATTTTGAAGAAGTAAAGCGAAAGGTCCAGGACGTTGTCATGTCTCGTCATACCTTCCATAATACTCTCCACCCCTATCAGATCTAATGATTTTCAACTTCTTTTCCAATTGCCTCTCAACTTCGGTAATGAATTGCTTTACAACATTCACAGCTTGAGATTTATCATGCAATAAGTAAAAATAACAATAACATGAAAAATCATTAATAAAGGTGATAAAATATTTTTCTCCTCCAAAAGTTGGAACGTCGAAGGGTCCACAAATATCTGTATGTATTATTTCAAGGAGTTCTGAACTTCTTGTGGCACCTTTCTTTGTGTGTTTTGTCATCTTCCCTTTAAATAAATCCACACAACTCTATAATCAGTAAAATCTAGGTTCTGTAGAATCCCATTTTTTTACCAATCTTTGAAGTTTTTCATGAGATATATGTCCCAGCTTCTTATGCCACAAGAATGGGGAGTTAACCTCAACATGTTCAGTTTTATCATTATGATGCATGGTTAAATAGGTACCAGATATTTATGATGAAGATAAATTTAACTTATAAAGACCATCAAAAAGGTAACCAGAACCAATAACTTTAAAATTTTTGAACAAACTAAAACATCCATTGGCAATTTGAAATTGAAAACCTTGTCTATCTAGTTGAGAAGCTGAAATTAAATTGCGGGAAATAGTTGTAACATAAAGAGTGTTTTCCAAATCAAGAAAGTATCCATGATCTAGAGTCAGACGATAGATGCATACATCATTAACTGGGGCCTTATTGTCATTGCTCATAAAAAGGAAGTTTTCATTCTGGTTTGTGATTTGGGTTGAAAGGTATCCCTGCATCGAATTAGAAACATGAACATTAGCACCAAAATCAAACCACCATGATAAAAAAGATTCTTTAAAAGTCAAATTTGTTTCGAAATAGCTTACGATTCCCAACGGATTACCTTTATTTTTGAACATTTTCTGATGCTTAGTGCAATCTTTCTGAAAATGACCAGGTTTCTTACAGAAACGACACATATTTTCATCTTTCTTTGCCTTCTTATTTTCAGGTTGACCAAAATTATTCTGTGGTGCTCCCTTATTGCCCTTTGCAGGCTTGCGCTTATTATTCACTCCTCGATTGACGAAATATGCTTGATTAAGCCCTTGCTGGTGATCGTTGTCGTATGCGTCAAAAATAAATTACTTTCTTAATACTCAAAATATAAAATATAGCAAGGAAAAGAAAGGATCGTTCCCACAGAGAGGACTAGGTTGTTACTTGTATTCGATTTCTTATGTAAAACCAAGGGGGATTTTCTGACATATGTAACTAAAACAAATATAAAAGCAAATAAAGTAAAGTAAACAAATAAATTCAAAGATGTGAAAGCATTGGTCAAGGGTGTCGTTTTCATTCACTAACATGTTCTTGTCTTAATAACTAGAATTGATATTTAATCTGTCTTTATCAAAAGCCCTAAGATACCTATTCGAAAGGATATCTCGCTAATTTCCTCTTGTCATCAACAAACACATTAAAATATGCGAATATGAATCCTACCAAAAGAATAACCCAACGCCTTGCGCTGATCAAGTTCAATTCCCATGGAGCATTAAGAGTCATGAAATAAGGCTAATCAATGCAATTGAAATACATTGCGCATACAATTTAACAAAGGCCATGGTTCAAATATGAATACAAGGATATATCACTACAACCTAGAATCATATTTATGCTACTTGTGTTCAAGGATTATTGCTTGATGATTAATCTAAACTAGCAATAGATGTGATTACAAGTTCTACCATTTCTCAACTTGACAAAACAAACAATCAAATCGTGTTGTAATACGTCAATCATACAACTATATTTTCAGAGATTCATGAACGATATTTATGAGATAAAACTAATTCATTAAACCCAAAATCATGTTTTGTGAAATCCAACTATTCCATAACCAATAATAAAATTAAGTACTCGTGCTCAAGGAATTCATAACAAGAAGAAAAAGAAAAGGTTTCATGTTTCTAAACCCTAGGCAAAAGTAGAAGTTCTCCCTAATGGAGATATATTTAGGTTTAGAGAAATACTATTCTATTTATATGCTTCTCCGATTCCAAAAGGACACTCTTTCCAAATTTAGGTCTTCTCAAAACCCATCTTCAAGTGGTCCACCAAGCCCATATGTTAATACCCATCTCAAAATTCCGTGTGAAAAGTGGATCGCCGGGAAACTGGTACCACAGACGGAAATTGGCCGGAGTAGTCACCTGAAGTCTGTCGTCGATCACTTGATATGATGTTGTAGGAGTCAAACTGACGGTCTCCTAAAGTATCTGTCATCTTTACTGTCAACTTAACGGAACCGTTATCTCTGGATCACTGAGTTGACTCACCTGAATCGGAAACTGGCAAGTTCTGGCTATAATATGAGTGTTTCCAGGCCAACTTCCGGCCTATTCATAACTCCTCCTCTGCATACTTTCAGACCCTAACATTCATCTAAGTCACATATTGTTTCAGTTCATTCAATCACTTCATTGCAGCAACACAAACTCAGCAAATTCATGCCAACACCTTCTTTTGCAACCCAACACTGCACCAGCATCAGTTCCCTGTATCTCATAGCTATATCTGCAGCACCATCACGGCTACCACCATCTCTGCACTTCCAACACAACTCCAGTCCAGCTGAACCCTTTCCACGCCATGTCCTTCTCATTTAGACTCTTTACATACTCCACCGACCCATTTGATAACCAGCAAACCACCTGCAATACCATGTCAGCAACCACAAGCCAACACCACCTGCAATTGCAACTTCATAACCATCAAGTACTCATCTCTTAGTCACTACAGCTCCCAGCTAACCATTTCAATTAATTCACTGTCAGTCCCTGCATTTCATTTCTACCAAAACCACCATAACCAGACTCAGCTCCTTGCTCAACTCCTTGATTTCGTCTGACTACAGCATCATATGCTTGCACTTGCACTTTCCCTGCCACTGTATCCTAGACATACATCTACAATCATATGGAGCAGTCCCATTCTTCACAGCTCATCACCATAATCTTCTCAGCTCAATTCTGCAAAATACTATTGCCTCAATCCATCAGCACCAGCAAATCCATCCCATTTCAGCTTCCATTTGCACAAACCCATTAGCTCTGAAATCCCATCAACACAGCAACTTATCACCTTCCTTACAATTTCTGAGAATCCCCAAATCCATATTCTAACCCCTAATCATACCAGCTTCAACTCAGTTCAAGAAACCCATCTTTAGTATTGTTCTTAGCTTCAAAATTCCACCAGACGAGCACCACAACTTCCATAACCTATTGTCTGTCTACCTGCATCTTCCTTGCCAACCCTAGCCTCAAATCTGAGATGTAACAACACCATTTCTTCAATTCCTCGAATCCCACTCATTCAGCATCACCAATTATTCCTCTATCATCTCTGATTCAATAGCTCATAGAAACTGGAAGGAAAACCCCCAATTCCTTCTATGTTTATTGTTGGAGATGTAACAGTAAAAACACTGAAAGAAAAATTGTTAACGGAAAAAATATCTTAAGGGAAATAAACACTCAGATGATAGCACACAGAGGACAGAGTCACGTGTTCAACACGCTGTCCTTAACACGATATTTGACCGGTACGCCTCAAGAATGAGTGATGCTTATACCCAGTGGTAAATTCGTATCCAGGATAAAACTGTCCGATACAAGCACTGTTAGCACTACAATACTTGCCCTCTTACGAACTCAAACAACAATTACGCACAAAATGAAAGTAAAGGACCACACAGGGGGAGAAGACGAAAAGAAGAGGATAGTAGCTCTTCTGGACACAAAATCGAATGAAGAACTTGAGGGGGTTTTTATAGTAGATAAGAGAGAGAGGTGTCGTTAATGAGAGAATCAATACGAGTTAATATCATTTAATTCGTAAATTCTCAACGGTTTAAAACGTACGTTCATGTCAACATAAAAACAATCAGAAACATAATGTCGATATAGAAACGGTAAGGAACATAATGTCGACATTAAAAAACGGTAACAAACATCCGAACCCGAGCCCGGCCCGCCCGGACGGTCGGCGGCGTGCGTGCTTTGGTACGAAGCACCGCGTGTGTGTGAAAATGTGTGATTGTACCAACTAGCCCATTGCCTAAGTCCTCTCCCTCGCACAAAAGTGCTAATGACCCAAGGGCCACTCTAATATCAAAAAATTCAATACTTATGGAGATGCATCATCTTTAGTTTTCCCTATGTGGGACTAAAGGTTCATTCACAAATAGTGAAAATGGGCTAGTGTCTTTAGTGACCAAAGGTCATGGGTTCCAATCCTGCCAAGACCAAAAAACCAAAATATTTTATAAACTCATTTTCTCTAACAATCCCCCACATGAATGAAATATCGATAAAAAATCAGAAAACGGAAAGCGAGAAATACCACTTAGGCAAGAGGTGTCCATGAGGTCTTGAACCTTTGCTTAGTGAGAAATTGCCGGAACTACTTGATGGACAGTGAACGCGATGTCTTGAACTGCCATCGTTTGGTGTAATCCGTGATAATAACCACGCGTGATATCTCTCTAGGTGCTGTCGAGTTCGTGCCGTTGTGTCCTTTTTGGCCATGGACAAATCCTGTTTCTCCGAATGCTCTAGAGAATCAGCTCTCTTCTCATAGGAAGCGACCAACTTCCACATTCAGATAGGTGAGTTCTATCAAGAGTGTTTACTGCTACACCCCACTTCAATCTAAAATTGAAACTATAGAACTCATTAAGACTTAATATAAAGTCATCCTCACATGCAGTCACACTATCACGTCTACACCATAGGGAAGGGGAAGAGAATGAATTCTCTGATAGTGTTTACCTTGACCCGCCACAAATTAGTTTCTCATTCAAAACCTTAATCTTGGGATCTCCAGTCAGCAAGGTTGAGTATCCTTCATGGAAAGTTTATTTAATGATCCTAAGACCCATCCCCTTAGATGCATTACTAACTATCTCCTTGGACAAACCTTTCGTCAAAGGGTCCGCGATATTCTCCTTGGACTTAACTCAATCAATGGAAATAACGCCTTTTGAGATTAGTTGTTTTAGGGTATCGTGTCTTCTCTTTATATGTATAGACTTCCCATTATAGTAGCTGTTTTTAGCTTTAACTATGGCAGCTTGATTATCACAATGTATAGATATAGCTGATA